>NC_064614.1:806296524-806613524 GCF_023898315.1 Schistocerca nitens
CTTTCTTACATTGCTACACTCCATACAAATACATTCAGAAAAGACTTCCTGACACTTAAATCTATACTCGATGTTAACAAATTTCTCTTCTGCAGAAACGCTTTCTTGCCACAGAGAGTCTACATTTTATATCCTCCCTACTTCGAACATCATCAGTTATTTTGCTCCCCAAATAGCAAAACTCCTTTACTACTTTAAGTGTCTCGTTTCATAATCTAATTCCCTCAGCATCACCCGATTTAATTCGACTGCATTCCATTATCCTCGTTTTGTTTTTATTGATGTTCTTCTTACATCCTCCTTTCAGGACACTGTCCATTCCGTTCAGGAGCTCTTCCAGGTCCTTTGCTGTCACCGACAGACTTACAATGTCATCGACGAACCGCAAAGTTTTTGTTTCTTCTCCACGTACTTTAATTCATATTAAAATTTTTTCTTTCGTTTCTTTTACTGCTTGCTCCATATACAGATTGAATAACATCGGAGATACGCTACAACCCTGTCTCCCTCCCTCCTCAACCACTGCTTCTCTTTCATGCCCCTCGACTCTTATAGTTGCCATCTGGTATCTGTGCAAATTGTAAATAGCCTTTCGCTCCCTGTATTTTACACCTGACACCTTCAGAATTTGAAAGAGAGTAAAGCAGTCAATATTGTCAAAAGCTTTTTCTAAGTCGACAATTGCTAGAACTGTAGGTTTGCCTTTCCTTAACCTATCTTCTAAGATAAGTCGTAGTATCAGTATTGTCTCGCATGTTCCAGCATTTCTATGGAATCCAAACTGATCTTCCCCGAGATCGGCTTCTACCAGTTTTTCCATTCGTTTGTAAAGGTTCGTGTTAGTGTCTTGCAACCATTACTTATTAAACTGATAGTTCGGTAATTTTCACACCTGTCAACATCTGCTTTCTTTGGGATTGGAATTATTATATTCTTGAAGTCTGAAGGTATGTCGCCTATCCCATACATCTTGCTCGCCGGATGGAAGAGTTTTATCATAGCTATCTCTCCCGTGGCTATCAGTAGTTCTAATGGAATGTTGTCTACTCCCGGGTCCTTGTTTCGACTTCGATCTTTCAGCGCCCTGTAAAATTCCTCACGCAGTATCATATCTCCCATTTAATATTCATCTGTGTCGTTTACCATTTCCATAATATTGCCCTCAAGTACATCGTCCTTGTATAGACCCTTTATATCTTTCCGCTTTCTCTTCCTTACTTAGGACTGGTTTTCCATCTGAGCCCTTGATATTCATACAGGATGCTCTCTTTTCTCCAAAAGTCTCTTTAATTTTCCTGTAGACTGTATCTATCTTACCCCTAGTGATATATGCTTCTACATCCTTACATTAGACCTCTAGCCATCCCTGCTTAGCTATTTTGCACTTCCTGTCGCTCTCATTTTTGAGACGTTTGTATTCCCTTACGCCTGCTTTATTTACTGCATTTTTTATTTTCTCCTTTCATGAATTAAATTCAATATCTTTTCTGTTACACAAGGATTTCTACTAGTCCTCGTCTTTTTACCTACTTGGTCCTCTGCTGCCTTCACTATTTCATCTCTCAAGGCTACCCATTCTTCTTCTACTGTATTTCTTTCCCCTGTCCTTGTCAACCGTTCCTTAAAGCTCTTTCTGAAACTCTCTGCAACCTCTGGTTCTTTCAGGTTATACAGATCCCATGTCCTTAAATTCCCACCTTTTTGCAGTTTCTTCACTTTAATCTACAGTTCATGACCAATATATTGTGGTCAGAGTCCACATGTGCCCCTGGAAATGTCTTACAATTAAAAACGTTCGTAAATCTCTGTCATACCATTATATAATCTATCTGAAACCTTCCAGTGTCTCCACGCCTCTTCCACGTAGACAAGCTTCTGTCATGGTTTTCGCCTACTATTTTATCTTCTCTTCCTTTTCCTACTGTAGAATTTCAGTCCCCCATGACTATGAAATTTTCGCCTTCCTTATCTGAATAATTTCTTTTATCACATCATACATTTCTTTAATCTCTTCAGCATCTGTGGAGCTAGTTGGCATATAAACTTGTGCTGCTGTGGTAGGCATGGGCTTTGTGTCTTTCTTGGCTCCAATAATGCATTCACTATGCTGGTCGTAGTAGCTTGCCCGTGCTCCAATTTGTTATTCATTATTAAACATATTCTGACATTACAATTATTTGATTTTGTATTTATAATCCTGTATTCACCTGACCAGAAGTCTTGTTTCTTCTGCCGCTGAACTTCACAAAGTTCCACTATATCTACCTTTAACCTATTCATTTCCCTTTTTAAAGTTTCTAACCTACCTGTTCCGATCCGTATAACATCAGTTTTCTTACTCCTGATAAAGACGTCCTCCTGAGTAGTCCCCACTCGGAGATCCGAATGGGGGACTGTTTTACCTCTGGAATATTTTAACCAAGAGGACGCCATCATCATTTAACCATACAGTAGATCTTCATGCCCTTGTGAAAATTTATGGCTGTAGTTTCCTCTTTCCGTTTGCTTTGAGCCGTTCGCAGAACCAGCACAGCAAGGCCGTTTTGGTTGATGTTAAAAGGCCAGATCAGTCAATCATCCTGACTGTTGCCCCTGCAACTCCTGAAAAAGCTGCTGCCCTTCTACAGTAACCACACGTTTGTCTGGCCTCTCAATAGATACACCTACGTTGCGGTTGCACCTACGGTATGGCTATCTGTTTCACCGACGCCCGCAAGCAGCCCCACCAACAGCAAGTTCCTTGGTTCATGGGTGGGAATTACTTATTATTTTCAACTAATTAAATACATATAGATGAAACAGTAAACTAAATCACAAAAAAACATGAGTGTAAAAGGTAAGATAAGAATTTAAAAGACACAAAAGATAATTAAAATAAATAATTAGTATTTTAATTAGATGTACTGAAAATACTCCAACAGCACGCTTTATGCTGCTTGTTTACCAAACATGGTGTTTCAGATACCAGATTTATTACACATCGATGGATGTGGCGAAAGCTTCTTTAATTTACACGAATGAAAAAGTTTTAATTTTTATAATTGATTAATGGTGGTGGAGTATTTTGCAAAATTTCAAAATAATACTAATACAAAAGTTGATCACTAAGTTTCCAAGAAAGTTAATCACATTTCAATTTTTATATAGATCAAATTTCTTAAATATCATTGTTTCAAAGATATTCCATCGAAAAGCAATATGGCAAATTACCATTTGAGGTGCGTTTTACCCCTTAAGAGTGAAATTGGGCAAACCAAAAAAAAATGTGTTCCATCTTTGCAACTTAATGAGGCAGCTTGTTTTTCATCATATGCATTTCGCTTCTTTTTCTTATGAAGCATGTAATGCACGTTTCTCTTTATATATATACAATAAATGCAATATATAGTTGTTGCAAGTGCGTGATTATGTTACGTTTTATCACGTTTTTCTCCTTTTTCAGGCTAGAAACAACAAAATTGTTGTTAGGAAGAAGTATTAAACATTCTGCAAATGGGAATATAATAATACTAAACATTGTTTAAGCCTGTAATGATGGAAATAAAAAGGATAACCCATCCAACAGCGTTTAACAATATGAAGATAATTTTAGACATCAGCAGTATGGAGATGGCGGTGCTGGTGCAATTTTGTTATCAAATTGATATGCAAATTAATTAAATTCGTTAATTAATTACCCCAACCACGAACACCCCCACTCCTGATGACGTCATGTGTTTTTCTCAGCACACACGTGGGTCCCTACACCCGTCCTCCTCCTCAGCCCTCCCTCTCGGTCACCCAACGTACGTTATTGGCAGGAATTTCGAATTTTGGCAGCAAATTAGAGTTTGAGCGGGACTTTCTAATTTTGACGGGAATTTCGAATTTTCGTGGGAAATTCTTTGTTCCAGGCCTGTGCTGATGTCCCACCCCACCCCGTACCCGGGAATTGCCGGGAAATTAAAAATAGTGGTATCCTTCCAGGGTCTCTAACCCTGGTCTTCTGGATGGAAAACCCAAGTGCGCCCCCAAACACATGAAAACTGTCCAGATGCAGGAGAGGTAGGTTAGGTAAGTGTAATTTATTTATTTTGGTTGGGAAACTGATGTAAAAATCCGTCCTAATTACATAATTAATCTTACAGATCTAATTACACAACTATATTCATAGCTCTATTCAAGGACTGCCAAAATCGCAATACAGCTAAAAAATTGACAGTTCCATACAACTGGAGTTAGCCTGCTGGGAAAAAATCTCAAAATTAGTGGCTGATGCACTCAAACGGTTTTGCTCCACCCACAAGCTGGAGAGAAAAATACTGGGGTGTAAGGTACGATCTTTATTTTTTTGGTCAGAACATTGAACTGACGACAATCGACCTGCAGGCTAGGCGATCGAGGCCAATACACACTACCACAACTGATGGAAAATGCGTCACTGTCCTAATTACATATCGAAATTGTCATAAAGAAAACCAGAACTCGAAAGGAATGGATCATAGTGTAACACATGTACTGGGGAAAATAGTCATCCTAAAAGACTGCAGAGGGGGAGGTAGTGGAACGTGCATTCTCCTCGATGTACAATCACAAACTGCCGAAAATTAGAGGCCCCTCTTACCTTCCCTCCTCCCTCCTCCTCCCTCCCTCCATCCCTCCACCTATCGGAGGGACACAAGCTTTCTCAAGCAGTCGGCTGCTACCGCTGAGCGCCTCGCTGTTTTTTTGCTGTCTATCTTCCTCCTACTGGCTGACGAGCTCGCCGCAGCCGCTGATCATCTTGAGGCGATGGTCTTCCGCCAACACAAAAGCATGTATAGTCAACTAAACAATAGGAGAAAATGGAGGACCACCCCAAGTGCAACTTGTTCATCTAAAGTTTAGAGACTCAGCCTCCACATACCACCCTCCTGGTCGTGCACAGCTGTGTTGGCGATCTCACACACACTGGACCACCCTCCACACTGCCCCACTGCAAGCGATAGCAGTTTTGCGTTGGAGAACCATTGTATTCAATGTCAACACATCTCTTATAATCAAGCATCTTTTAAAAAGAAAACACAACCGTGACGATAATAAATGTCCTCTTTCAACCAATAGGTGCAATACATTTTCTTTTACTTTGCAAAGTGATAGTATTACTTGTTAATGTAAATGTTGCCAACGAGTATACACTGTAGGTTCTAAACACTGAATCATCATTCAGTACCTTGAACTCATCCATTAACCTGCTGCCAAGAGAGAATGATGACTGCAGGAAGCTGGTGTTTTCAAGAAATCTGTTAAGCCTAGATATTAAATATTTTGTAACAAATTATTCCCAGAAACATTACAAAGCTGCCAATGTAAGATTATGTACTCGATGAGGAAAGTATTAATTCCTATTACATGTTCAAATGGATTAAATCTAATCTCTAGTGCATAAGCTGCCTCCTGCAATTTATATAAAATTTACAGAGAAGTATTGTAGATTGAACATAATTGACCATTATTTGTTTCTACAACAGCTGATGCCATTTTTATGTGATATTTCACACAGATTTCACTGCTTGCCCCAAATGTTTCGAAGTGATGATCTTATTGCTAAGTATGAGCTCCTAAATATGAGCACTGTTATAATCATTACAATTTGAATGCGCGATGTCAAATGAGCTGTGTAGCTCATTTGCTGGTAAACTGCATTGTGAGGGCTGTAACATGGAGCTGATATTTTTTTTCTCAATGTATTATTTTCTTTCTTTCTTCAAAAATCCTTACAAAAAATGTGCAGTAATCATATCTTAGCCAGTGAGTTGTTCAGAGGATAGTAATGAATGATCACTTTCAGATAAACTCTTCAGTTACCATACTGACTGTGATACAGTGACTACTCATTCTTTATAAACTTTTAAATCACATTAAATAATGGGGTGAGGTTAGGTGAAATAAAACAATTCAGTAACATATACTATTATTTTATTATATGTTTTGATACGCTTGGTGCAATAAATCTTCATGTTTAAAAAAATTAGAAGATTTCCCATTTCTACAGCATTCCACGACAACATTTCCCAAATAATTATTTTAATAGGCTTTAAATTTAAACAGTAACAATTTACGTATTCCATCTGTAAATTCTGCTTGTATAGAATTAATACGCATGACAGTAATAGTAGCAGAGTTCACTACTGCATGAATGCAAGCATTTATACAATGTTCTAATTCATTCACATATACATTAGGCTTATGCAGATAGGTCACAAACCATTGATTAGAGCCTGTATGTTGCAATTCATAATGCACAGCACAACAACACAAGTTCACAACACTTTAATGACACAGATAAATGCAAGAGTCTCCAGATGTTACCATCGGTGTTGCATCTCCATTCATGTTGATGATGGGTACCTTTCTGCCAAAGTAATGGAAATCAGCAAGAGTATGAGAGAGGTCATACTCCATCAGAATCTGAGCATTGATGTATTCCATATTGCTACACAGCTCATCCCATTCCATCTTAGTAAACTGCACTTTATGACCACGCTGAGTAATTTCTATTATTACACTACAGTTACATTCTGTTGCTATGGATATATTTACACATGTAGATCCTCTGGTAGTCAAATTAAAAGCAGTGGTGAACAACAGTGTTCCAGAACCATGTAGCTCTGGCTTGATGCCACATATGATCTTCAAGTTGCATCAGGTAGGCTGATGGTGTGCTGCTGCTGTGTGTCCTGATCCAGTAAATCAAATAGGCTTTCGATGCTCTGTTCGGTGGTGACGGCGGTGGTGGTTTGGACAAGGGAAATTCAAATTTCGGGGACAGTTTCTACTCAACTGCATCAGCGGGGCTTGAGGCGTAGCGCCTTCGCATCGCTCCTGTCACTTGTTAGGACGATATCTTTATAGGCATGAGTCATCAACAGATGTCACCAGCTGACATGGACCTGAGTTACAGAGCTGCACTTAGTTGTACTAGTAGGCGGCAGAGGTCAGCAGTTGACGGACAGTGCTAGCAGTCGTAGTCAAAACAATGTTGTAAAGTTATGTTTGATTAATATTTGATGTATTTGCATAATTATAATTGTTTTATATGTGTAGTAATTAGCAGTGCGAGTGTTGTATGAATGAAGAAGAGCAGATGTAAATGAAAATTGTTTTGTTTATTCACGAAGTACCAGCTAAACTATACAGGGGATTTACTATACTTAAATGTGCAGTCAGTTTATGGTACTAATAAATGGTGAGTAGAACACACATTAATCGGTAATTTCAGTAGGAGTGATTTTATATTTGATACTTTTCTAAATTTATTTATTTAGGAATTGCCATAGAAAGAATTGTTTTACTATGATTGGCCATTGAAGTAAAGCGCGGGTTAGCACTGGATAATACTGCAACCAGATTTGCTGTTTGTGATATCAGCCAATCAGAAAAATGCAGGCTCGCGCCAATCTATGCTAGGAAAAAAGCCTTTGTTGTGATCTAGGGGGGTCGGGGCTGAGGGTTCTAGTTAGTAACATCTCATTGAAAGCAGCTCCGACGAAGGTACTGTAAAATCGCGGAAAAATGCTAATCACGAGTTCGCGAAGTAGTACAAAGTGTATTTAAGTGAACGGTATAGTGGAAGTCGTGTGGAATTTCGGACGGAATATCAAAATTATTGCTTTTGACTGTTAGTTAAAACCGCGTGGCGTGTTGTGCGATCTAAGACTGGAACAGGTATTACGCGTAGACCAGAGTGCACAACATCTGAGAGAGCATTTTCATAACTAAACGATTCGGTGAACTCTACGTATTAACTTCGGTAACGGGCGTAAATACCATAAACTGGCTACGTGTGTGATTGTGGTGTGCGTGTGAACTTTACATTGTGTTGCCACTTAGTACGGACTTGGCAGTATTAACTGTGATCTTTATCGTAAAAATACACTTGAAAATTTACATTGCCAAGTTAAAACTTTTATTTCAGTAGCTAGCCACATCCCGTTTACCAGACAATTCTATGAATGTTGCGACCTGCAATAGACAGTAGTGGTCTAGTATTTTCTACTACAGCTTTTAGCTAGACAAATGAACATTGATGGACACTGGCAGGGCAGTAAAAAGAAGCGTGTCACGCCGCAGGCGCCATTGCATTATGGTATAATAATAAATGAAAACTCACACAATGAATAATAATAATGAGCAAAAAGAGAGACTGATGGATTAATAATACATTAGAATGTTACTGTCAGTTCCTTCTTCTTATTCTGTCTGGGGACAATGGTTGTTCCCTGGTGCTGCTGATGCTTCATGCTGATCGACCAATGTACAGATCAGGAATAACGAATCTATGGATAACTACCATACCTGGATGTGTGGGGAGGGGGGAAGGGGACTGATGATGGGGATCAAATCCCACCAATCGGATAACTTCCCATTACTTTTTCTCAACCAGTACGAAAAAAAGGAGTTTGGAAGAGAGAGGGGAGAGGTGATGGTAAAGGCAGCATCTTGAAAGGTTCAGTTTGATAAACATTCAGGACCTAAATAATTAACGGATGAGAACAGAAGTGGATGGTTTGCTTACATTAGGTTCATAAATTATACGTGCATAAACGTCAGTTAAGGGCGCAAGTGCATGACTGGTTATATAAGGGGCAAGGACAAGTGACATCACTGTTTACGTAAGGACAGTGGGTCCTGTGTTCCTGAACTTATTTGGCTCCACTATTCGCATGAACAGTGTAATCGCCAGATAACACTTCTGTGATATTTTCCTATGGAGTTTATAAAGTCATTGGTGTATCATTGCCAGGTGGAAGCTGATAAGTGGCTGGATGATATGGTCCTTGTTGCTTGTCTCTTTCTACTGTAAACAAGATTGTTTGAGAGAGTGTGATAAACTTTTATTCAGCGCTGTAATGCATGCGTAGAGGCATGCCGTTGTCATTTCAACAGTTACTATGAGTTTATCTTATTACTAAAAGATGTAACATGTTTATGTAAATGGAAAGAAACCTATATTTACCTGTAAATACTCAATTGAAGATCATCTACTAACTGCATTGCTATGACTGTAAATGTTTGTGTCATTCCTTATGTGAATCCCAGAATCGCAATATCGTCAGAAATTGCATACTATAATGAAACGGGATTCCCCGAAATAGGAGTCTAACTAGAAATGACCATGCTTACTTAATAAAAGTGGAGGAACCCTGACAAGTGTCCCGTGACAATTGTCCCCTGATATCTCATGTATTTGAGTTAGGAGGTAACTGAAACCAAGAACTTTTCACACATACGCCAAAGTCAAAACTTTCCTCCTATCAAAATACTTCATTAAACAGACTAGACAAGACGTGGTGGGCTGCTATTTGCTAAACTAATATAGGAAACTGCACAAAGTGCGTATTTGCTCAACACAGGGCAATAATCCACATGATAATTGGCACAAAAACAAGGCAACATACAAATGCAAAAATTAACTCTCAAAAGTAAACTAAATATATATACATTTATTAAAAAACCGAATGAGAAATAACGAATTAGGATTCTGGTATTTCTGCTAATAATTACAGTAATGAGTATAAGGAAGGAAGATACCAGGCTTGCAAAGAAATGACTTCTGTAAAACCAGTTGATTTTCTGACGAAAAGTGATTTTAATTTTTAATTTTAAAAGATACTGAAAAAATACAGTTCAACGTTAAGTGCAATTTCATTTATTCGAAAGCCAGCGGGCATGAAAAAGTAACATAATTTTAACACAATTAACAACTGAATATCTTAAAGTTCTTTTCAGCAATAGTTCGGGTGGTTGTGGTTTTTTATGAGAAGTCAATCTCCACTTACCCGGCGCTGTCGGTGAGACATCGATGTCCATGTTGTTGGTCCATAATCCTTGGCGTGCAGTCCTGGAATTATCATTGTCTTGTTGATTCTCTTGATCAAAGCCGCCCATTGTGGATGCAGCAGGAACACACGATGTTTGCAGAATCCTCTTAATCAGCATACTTTCAGATATCGACGGAAGGATGACGTTCTTCATTCAACTAACGCGTGTCGTATTCCTACTTCATAGTGTTTGTTAGTCTTTATCCCCTTGAGTCCCAACAATAGGAAAAAAATTTAAAATTTTTCACAAGATTAACATTTATTATCGTAGTAAGCAACGAATACATGAAGAAATTTGGAAAAAGTGAATGAAAATACACACACTACTAGTGTAATATTTTGCAATACTGTAGAATATTACACCAGTTTTACGTGTGTTTTCATTCATAATTTGTAAAATATTCTACCAAGAACGGTCAGAATGATCAATTAATGCAAATACTTATTTAATTTTATGGAAGCGGTGTCACTTTGGAAATCAATTTTATTTTTTTTCACAAAATTAACATTTATTATTAATCAACAAATACACGAAGAAATTGCCAAAAAGTAAACAATCAATTTTTTAAGGAGAGTGTTGCACTTGGGAACAACTAGGATATACAGTTTTGAGCCACCCATCATTTCATGTGATACAAACCGCACGCCTAAAATAAACTATAGTTCTAAATAACAAGCATAAATGGGCACAATATTAAATAAATCTTGTATTAAAAGTACATACTAACCCAGTAGTTTTATTTACAAACAAATAATAAAGGTAGTAGTACAAACTCAAATTTACGTTTCAGTAACTTAAGATATACTTGCTTTCACTATCAATCATCTCCTCAATATGACCGATACAAAAAGAAAATAAAACCGCATGTCACAATCTCTTACAATCATGTAGCACCATCTGCGCGTCGGCTGTTGGTTTGAACAGCATAAGCGACGGCTACAGCGCACTACGTTCGCAGAAGTACCTCAGCGTACCGCTAGATGTATCTGCCTTGCAACAGCATCAGTGGTTTCATACTAAAGGTATTCGTACTTCCGATAAAAAATAAATCAAATTGTGATTTGAGGCAGAAACCACTGGGACTCAAACGGTTAAATGTGACATGCCAACTAATGTAAATCCAAAAGGAAATCCTCCAATGCACACAAAAAATAAATAAAAACAGGAAAAAATACAGAAAAAAGGAAGAAAAGTATTACATTGTGTCATAGTGTTATGTTCGCAATACGCAGCGTCCAGCATCAGGAAGGTCACTTGTCTGATGATGACCTATTGTTTCTCCCAGAGTGTTGTGTGGAGCGCTGAGCACATACTGGATGCAGTTCGGATGTTTTTGTGTCTTGCAGTGTAATCTTATGATTGCAGCAACATATCTACTGTAAAACACATGCACACAGTGCGGCTAGGGAAGTCCAGCCGTAGCCGAGGGCAGCCTGTCAGCGACTGCATTCACCGTGCGGAGTAGCAGTGCAGCTCTGCCGGCAGTCTGGCCCGTGGCGCGAGACAATAGGAGTTCATTAGAGGACAGCTATTATGGATCAAGTTCGAACCAGCGCTGAATACCGGCCATTTGCACCGTTATGTTCCGAACCATGGATGTTACATAAAGCCTGGAGAGATAGAATCTGATGGTTTTTTTTTTTTTTTTTTTTTTTTTTTCGCAAGCAGCTTACCAAGCTGTTGAGAGCCATCGACAGGAAGAAGGAAGGAATAAAGAATGGGGTGTAACGTTGCGTTAATGATGAATTCTTTAGAGGTGGGCCGTCGACAGGGGTGTATAATGGACACAAAAAAGCAGGTGCAGGTGACTGTATTCGTATGGAGTCACACCGATATCTCTGTCGCTTTTCGAAATAGTCGTCTAGTGCGATAAAATATATGACGCAGTCAGTGAGTGCAACAGTCTCATAATTTAGTGAAGGTTTAATACTACTGAATTTGCTAACGAAAGGAAACTGCTTGCTTTTGTTGTTCTATTTGACAGTCTTTCTACTTCTCGAGTTACTAATTTGTCTGTCCGATAGGTGTTACAGTCACTTTGTGGTTTGACTTGTTCCAGCAGGCTAATAATGACAAAGGAGTCTTTAATTGTTTCTACGAACGTACACTAAGCAGAGATCTGCTGGAAGACAAAGTTGGTGCACTATATGTGGCAGGGGTTTAGGATCTGAAACTGGATTGGACTCTGCCGGGAGACGGGACAAAGTAGAGCCATATGCTTGTCAGAGGTGTGGTCATTTTCGGCTCTGACAACATAAGAGGTCACTGTGGAAGATCTACATCTACGTATACATCATACTCCGGAAGCCACCTAATGGTGTGTAACGGAGGGTACTTTCGGTACCACTATCTGATCCCTCCAACCCTGTTCCACTCGCGAATAGTGCGTGGGAAGAATGGTTGTCGGTAAGCCTCTGTATTGGCTCTAATTTCTCCAATTTTCTCCTCGTACTCAATGCGCGACATGTGGCGGGAAGTAATATGTTATCTGACTCCTCCTAAAAGTGCTGTCCCGAAATTTCAGTAGTAAATCTCTCCGTGACGCACAACGTTTCTCTTGTGACGTCTGCCAGTGGAGTTTGTTTAGCATCTCCGTAACGCTCTCTCGCCAGCTAAACGATCCCGTGACGAAATGTGCCGCTCTTCGTTGGATCTTCTCTATCTCCTCTATGAACAATACTCAAGAATCGGGTGAATAAGCGCCTTATAAGCCACTTCTTTCGTGGATGAGTTACATTTCCTTAAGATTCTTCCGATGACTCTGAGTCTTGTGTCTGCTTTCCCCACTACCTGTTTTATATGGCCATTCTACTTAAGGTCTCTCTGGATAGTTACTCCTAGATTTTTACGACATACGCTGTCTCTAACTGTTTGTCATCAATAGTGTAGCTCTACAGTAGTGGATTTTCTCTGCCTCGTGATGACTGGGTGTTGTGTGACGTCCTTAGGTTAGTTAGGTTTAAGTAGTTCTAAGTTCTAGGGGACTGATGACCATAGATGTTATGTCCCATAGTGCTCAGAGCCATTACTCTACAGTAGTGGATTTATTTTCCTACGTATGCGCAATATGTTACTTTTATTTATGTTCAGGGTCAACTGCCAGAGTCTGCACCATCCATCAATTCTCTGCAGGTCGTTCTGCAAAAAAAATGGCTCTGAGCACTATGGTACTCAACTGCTGAGGTCATTAGTCCCCTAGAACTTAGAACTAGTTATACCTAACTAACCTAAGGACATCACAAACATCCATGCCCGAGGCAGGATTCGAACCTGCGACCGTAGCGGTCTTGCGGTTCCAGACTGCAGCGCCTTTAATCGCACGGCCACTTCGGCCGGCTGTCGTTCTGCAAATTCTTACTATCTTCTGGCATTTATACTTTGATATAAACAACTGCTTCATCTGCGAATAGCCTTAAAGAGCATCCGACGCTTTCTACTAGAACATTTATACAGAGTGTCCCACTCAAACCTCCCTGATTTCAAGGACCCAGGAGACAAAAACCACAGTACGTAATACAGTGAAAAATGCACCACATTGTAGAGTAGCTCAAAGAATTTATATTCCCGCGCCAGAAGTGCAGCATGGTCGCATGAAGTGAAAATGGCGACTCCACAGCAGCACGCGCAAGCAGTAGTGTGGTTTGCAGAAACAAAATCGACGATTAATGTGCAAAGAAATTATCGTCATCTGTACGAATGTGATCCACCTGATGTGAAAACAATTAAGGAATGGTAAAGGAAGTTTCTAGCAACAGGAAGTGTTCCGAAACATTCTAGCAGTGCACGTTACAGAGTTTCAGAAGAGACAGTGGAGGGCATCAGACAAATGTTTCTCAGAAGCCGACGTAAGTCAGTTCGTCAAGCATCTAGCCAGCTTGATGTACCTCGATCAACATTGCATAGTGTAGTTCACAATTGTCGTCGTATGTGTGCTTACAAAGTGCAAATTTGCAGCATCTGACGCTGAACGACAAACCATACCGATAACAATTTGCTGCGGATATGCTGCAGCGTATTGATATGCATGCCAGCTTCCTGGAAAGATGTTAATTCTCATATGAGGCAACCTTTTATCTATCAGGAAGGGTTAATAGGCATAATGTTCGGATTTGGGGTTCGCAAAATCCGCACGTTGTCATTGAACATGTTTGTGATAGCCCTAAACTAAAAGTCTGGTGCGGGCTAATGCATTACAGGATTGTTGGACGGTTCTTCTTTGTGCAACAAACAGTGAATGGGTCAGTGTATCTAGGACATGTTGGAGCAGTTTGTGTACCCTCAGATGCTAGACCTGCAACCCAACATCATTCTTCAACAAGATGGAGCTCCGCCGCATTGGTCAACGGCTGTTCGCAAGTTCCTGTATAGCAGGGCCGGCCAGAAATTCTGCACGCGTGCGGTGCTCTTGCACATGTGCAACTTCCGGGTCACAGCGTGCACGCCGCAGCCGTCAGCGTTCATGTAGTGCATGTTTCTACGCACAAATGTCGCTCCTCTGTTACACAAAGTGCGTTATCGACACCTCGTATGTATATCACAACCTGGGCTGTAACTGTAAGATCTGTTGCTTCATCGAGCGCACCAGAGAAAGCAACAAAGTATTTAGCCTTATTTATTAGCTGCCTGTGCAGATCGCCGGCCATAGCACTGATACGTCTTGTTACTGTTTGTTTGGATAGACTGATTTCTTGAAAACTGATAACGTTCGAGGGACACACAAGTTCTGCAGCATCAATCAGACACCCTTTCACAAACTCCCCTTCGGAAAAGGGTTTCCCAGATTGTGCAATTCTTAATGCGATTTTAAAACTTGCTCGCAGTGAAGATTTAGTGTGGTTGTCGTTCTGGAAAATTGAAAACAGTACATTGTACAGCGTACAGTAAAACAGACATAAATGTAACACAAGAAACTAAGAGTTCAAGAAGTATCAGTTACTCTGACGTACAGTAAAATCGAGCTGATGTGTCTCATCCATTTTCTTAAGGACATTTAATTTTGCTTGCCGTTCGTCACTGTTGAGTACACTACACTCGTTTTTGTGATATGTATTGTCTTTCAATTGAAAACATGCTGGACGCCTATTATTCGGCGGCACAGCAAACACTGTGAGTTTTCACCAACGGCTACAAAAAAGAATTGCGGTTCCCAGTCATTCTTAAACGACTGAGAACATAGAACTCCCGTCCTTTGCTTTTTCACAGTAGTTGCCATTTCTCAGTACTTCTCTGTTAAGCTTACGGTCACCAGGAGTAAACGAGACTGGATATGTTGCGCTCTTGCTTGAACCACAGGGAAGTGGAGCCGCCGCCGTTCATTTAGGACACATGTCTAATAACAGATGTCGCTGTCGCTCGCTGTCGCACACGTGCGCACATGTGCAGCACTTCCGCACGTCTGCAGACTGTGCAGTGTTTGGCCGGCCCTGCTGTATAGGCTATTTCCAAATTGTTGGATCGGACGCGGAGGACCCACTGCCTGGCCACTAAGTTCAGCCGACATTATGCCACTTGATTTCTTCATGTGGGGATTCGTGATGAAGGACCGCGTGTATGCCACCAAAGTGGACGATATTCCTATGTTGCGACATCGTATCCCTAAAGCGATTGCAACAATAACAGAGGAAATGTTAGAAAGAACTTGGCAAGAAATTGAATATAAACTCGATATTCTTCGTGCTACAAATGGTTAACATGTAGAGGTGTATTGATGATAAATACAAAAATTCTTTGAGACGCTCTACAATGTGGTGGATTTTTCACTGTCGTATCAACTGTGTTTCTTTTTTTTTTTTACCTGGGTCTTTGAAATCAGGGAGGTTCTGAGTGGGACGCCCTGTATATATTGTGAACAGCAACGGTCCTATCACACCTCCCTGTGGTACTCTGGATATTACCTTTACATCTGTCGATTTAGTTCCGTTAAGAGCGATGTGTTGAGTTCTAACTGGAAGAAGGTCTTGAATCCAATCGCAGGTCTGTTTAGATACTCCATAAGCTCGTATTTTTTTCATTAAACGGCAATGCGGGACGGTGTCAAATGCCTTACTGAAATCAAGGAACACGGCATCAGCCTGAGCGCCGTTTTTTCCAGTCGTTAGGTACTTTTCGTTGCTCAAGCGATCTACGATAAATTACTGCTAGAAGGGGGAAAAGTTCTTTCGCATAATCTTTACAGAATCTTGTAGGTATCTCATATGGTCCTCAAGCCTTTCCACTACTAAGCGATTGTAGCTGCTGTTCAGTTCCGCAATCAGCTATCTCAATATCTACCATTTCGACGATCGCACGACGATTGAAAGGAGGGCCAGTGTTACGATCTTCCGCGGTGAAACAACTTCGGAAGACCGAATTCAGTGTTTCGGCACTCTCTCTGTTATCTTCCATTTCGGCGCCGGTGTGGTCGCTGAGAGAATGAATAGATGATTTTGACCCACTTACTGATTTTACATACGACCAAAATCTCTTAGGGTTTTTACTCAGGTCGGTTCAAATCGTCTTACTTTCGAAATGATAGAACGCTTCTCTCATTGCTCTCCTTACGCTCGTTTTCGCTTCGTTCTGCTTTTGTTTGTCAGATAGATTTTTATTTCTCTTGTATCTGAGATGAAGTGCTCTTTGTTTACGTAGCGCTTTTCTAACACGGCTTTTAAACCATGGTGGATCTTTCCCATCCCTTAAAACCTTACTAGGAATATACTTGTCTAGGGCATATTGAACGAATTTTTTTCCAGTTGTTCTCCACCTCTTCGTCCTCATCACCGAATATTTGATGCTGACTGCCGAAATATTTTGAAATTTGTATCCTGTCACCCTTGCTGAGAAAATATATCTTTCTACCTTTCTTAATATTCCTTGTAGGACCCGTCGTCATAGATGCCGTCACAGCCTTATAATCACTGATACTTTCTTCCACGTTAACTGATTCGATAAGTTCAGGTCTGTTTGTTGCCAGGAGGTCTAAGACGTTAACTTCACCAGTTGGTTCTCTAACTATCTGCTCAAGGTAATTTTCGGACAAGACAAACAGAACAATAATCATTAAAATTATTATGGCTGCCCCAAATAGTTCCAAGAAGGTTACTTGCTAGACAGCCAATTAAATCCAAGAGAATCCGTGACTCTCGATAACAAAAGGCAAAAGTGGGACGAATATATTAACTACTAATTCCTATTCCTTTTTTTTAAGACATCCTCTGAAGCTGGTGTCTTGCCCCATAAGTGCAATGGCCACACTATGGTTAATTTAAGTAAGGGGAATTTCTAGCCTGAAAGCATGCAAAACAATTTCTTTATCCTGACGCAACAGAAACAGGTAGCGCAGTATGGCGTTATGGGGATGATACCAAGTTGAGCAGACCTCATATAATTCTTAATCTATAGCCTCATTCACGTGAAAATGACCTGGAAGGCTTGAAGTAAAAGATTTAATTTAAAACTTTGGAATTTACCACAGTTACTTGTACATGAATGAAGTTTAATTGTGTAACTAACAATGTTCTTGCATGCTACTGTCCCTTACAAAGTGCAGACATGGTGACGGAAGGGGGGGGAGGAGGGTAAGTGCCACTACAGGACCATGGTAAAGGATTTTATAAGCTCGTGCATGATCCAGAGATAAGCATTGCCGAGGGCAAAGAATAACAGAAAAAGTTGTTATTACTCATTCACAGCAATTCGCAATGCTGATGAACTTAAAACTTCGTTAATCGATTTGTACGGGACAAGAGCAGGGCGAGAGAAAATTGATGCTAATTACAGTGGTTGAAACAGGAGAACGAACACACTGCTCAGCCTAAAATAGGGCGGGTAAAGAATTTAGCTTACGGCACACGTGGCAAAGTCTTCACCAATTCGGAAAGAGTTTGCACAAAGAACTGCGGCCGGCCGTAGTGGCCGGGCGGTTCTAGGCGCTTCAGTCTGGAACCGCGCGACCGCTACGGTCGCAGGTTCGAATCCTGCCTCGGGCATGGATATGTGTGATGTCCTTAGGTTAGTTAGGTTTAAGTAGTTCTAAGTTCTAGGGGACTGATGACCTTAGAAGTTAAGTCCCATAGTGCTCAGAGCCGTTTGAACCATTTTTGAACAAAGAATTGCGACTAGTAACAAGCTCTGATCGCTCCATGACTAACGGTACACCAGCAAGCAGTTCATTGCGTCACACCAACAGTGAAAGTGAAAGTAAAATTCTATGTACCGGCTTGACAGAAAATCCTAGGAAGTTCTGGTCTTACTTTAAATCAGTAAGTGGCTCGAAACAGCATATCCAGACACCCCGGTATGATGATGGCATTGAAACAGAGGATGACACGCGTAAAGCTGAAATACTGAACACCTTTTTCCAAAGCTGTTTCACAGAGGAAGACCGCACTGCAGTTCCTTCTCTAAATCCTCGCACAAAGGAAAACATGGCTGACATCGAAATAAGTGTCCAAGGAATAGAAAAGCAACTGGAATCACTCAACAGAGGAAAGTCGACTGGACCTGACGGGATACCAATTCGTTTCTACACAGAGTACGCGAAAGAACTTGCCCCCCTTCTGACAGCCGTGTACCGCAAGTCTCTAGAGGAACGGAAGGTTCCAAATGATTGGGAAAGAGCACAGGTAGTCCCAGTCTTCAAGAAGGGTCGTCGAGCAGATGCGCAAAACTATAGACCTATATCTCTGACATCGATCTGTTGTAGAATTTTAGAACATGTTTTTTGCTCGAGTATCATGTCGTTTTTGGAAACCCAGAATCTACTCTGTAGGTATCAATATGGACTCCGGAAACAGCGATCGTGTGAGACCCAACTCGCTTTATTTGTTCATGAGACCCAGAAAATATTAGATACAGGCTCTCAGGTAGATGCTATTTTCCTTGACTTCCGGAAGGCGTTCGATACATTTCCGCACTGTCGCCTGATAAACAAAGTAAGAGCCTACGCAATATCAGACCAGCTGTGTGGCTGGATTGAATTATTTTTAGCAAACAGAACACAGCATGTTGTTGTCAATGGAGAGACGTCTACAGACGTTCAAGTAACATCTGGCGTGCCACAGGGGAGTGTTACGGGACCATTACTTTTCACAATATATATAAATGACCTAGTAGATAGTGTCGGAAGTTCCATGCGGCTTTTCGCGGATGATGCTGTAGTATACAGAAAAGTCGCAGCATTAGAAAATTGTAACGAAAAGCAGGAAGATCTGCAGCGGATAGGAACTTGGTGCAGGGAGTGGTAACTGACCCTTAACATAGACAAATGTAATGTATTGCGAATACATAGAAAGAAGGATCCTTTATTGTATGATTACATGATAGCGGAACAAACACTGGTAGCAGTTACTTCTGTAAAATATCTGGGAGTATGCGTGCGGGCAACAAAGGAGGTGGCTTACAAAACACTCGTTCGACCTATACTTGAGTATTGCTCATCAGTGTGGGATCCGTACCAGATCGGGTTGACGGAAGAGATAGAGAAGATCCAAAGAAGAGCGGCGCGTTTCGTCACAGGGTTATTTGGTAACCGTGATAGCGTTACGGAGATGTTTAGCAAACTCAAGTGGCAGACTCTGCAAGAGAGGCGCTCTGCATCGCGGTGTAGCTTGCTCGCCAGGTTTCGAGAGGGTGCGTTTCTGGATGAGGTATCGAATATATTGCTTCCCCCTACTTATACCTCCCGAGGAGATCACGAATGTAAAATTAGAGAGATTCGAGCGCGCACGGAGGCTTTCAGACAGTCGTTCTTCCCGCGAACCATACGCGACTGGAACAGAAAAGGGAGGTAATGGCAGTGGCCTCCGCCACACACCGTTGGGTGGCTTGCGGAGTATAAATGTAGATGTAGATGTGCCTCGTGATACAGCTGCACAGTGTGTCCCTATCGACCAACAGCATCTCCAACACGTCCAGTCAGTAGCGAGTCCAGTCTTTAACTGTTGGTTCGCTCCTACACACCCGTGAGAGGACCCATTTTTTAGCGCCCTTCCAGTCAACTGCAGCTCTAGCATCCGCGCGCAAACCGACGTTGGGAACACGGATTCACTTCAGCCTTTGTACACGTTTAGTAGGCCATTAAAACAACATAATGGGCAAGTACACTACTGGCCATTAAAATTGCTACACCAAGAAGAAATGCAGATGATAAACGGGTATTCATTGGACAAATATATTATACTAGAACTGACACGTGATTACATTTTCACGCAATTTGGGTGCATAAATCCTGAGAAATCAGTACCCAGAACAACCACCCCTGGCCGTAATAATGACCTTGATACGTCTGGGCATTGAGTCAAACAGAGCTCGGATGGCGTGTACAGGTACAGCTGCCCATGAAACTTCAACACGATACCACAGTTCATCAAGAGTAGAGACTGGCGTATTGTGACGAGCCAGTTGCTCGGCCACCATTGACCAGACGTTTTCAATTGGTGAGAGATCTGGAGAATATGCTGGCCAGGGCAGCAGTCGAACATTTTCTGTATCCAGGAAGGCCCGTACAGGACCTGCAACATGCGGTCGTGTATTATCCTGCTGAAATGTAGGTTTTCGCAGGGTTCAAAAAAAATGGTTCAAATGGCTCTGAGCACTATGGGACTCAACATCTTTGGTCATAAGTCCCCTAGAACTTAGAACTACTTAAACCTAACTAACCTAAGGACATAACACACACCCATGCCCGAGGCAGGATTCGAACCTGCGACCGTAGCAGTCCCGCGGTTCCGGACTGCAGCGCCAGAACCGCTAGACCACCGCGGCCGGCTCGCAGGGTTCGAATGAAGGGCAGAGCCACGGGTCGTAACACATCTGAAATGTAACGTCCACCGTTCAAAGTGCCGTCAATGCGAACAAGAGGTGACTGAGACGTGTAACCAATGGTACCCCATAGCATCACGCCGCGTGATATACCAGTATGACGATGACGAATACACGCTTCCAATGTGCGTTCACCGCGATGTCGCCAAACACGGATGCGACCATCATGATGCTGTAAACAGAACCTGGATTCATCCGAAAAAATGACGTTTTGCCATTCGTGCACCCAGGTTCGTCGTTGAGTACACGATCGCAGGCGCTCCTGTCTGTGATGCAGCGTCAAGGGTAACCGCAGCCATGGTCTCCGAGCTGATAGTCCATGCTGCTGCAAACGTCGTCGAACTGTTCGTGCAGATGGTTGTTGTCTTGCAAACGTCCCCATCTATTGACTCAGGGATCGAGACGTGGCTCCACGATCCGTTACAACCATGCGGATAAGATGCCTGTCATCTGGACTGTCGCTGTATTCAAGCAGTTAGCGAGGGGATGGTTCGAATCCTGCCAACATTCACTTTTTAATCTATATTTTTTCATCACTGGTCATATTATTGACTTTAAATGGCATTTGAGAGGCAATATAATAAAAAAGTATTTACATAAAGTATTTTTATCAAGTTATGTTTTCCATGTCTATATGACAAATACCATCCTGCAGCTTGTGATGTCGGGAGCACATTCGACGAGTAATTGTACATTACTCTTGTGGTCTGGCACATTGTGATTTACTACATTACTAATTGTGAATAACGTCATTCGCTTCATTATTTGACTGTGGCTTTCCAAGCCTCTCCCTCACTTTTAAGAATTTAATTTCAAATAGTAAACAGTCAAATAATTTATGAAACTCACTAGAAGTTCATGAAAATACACTTTTTTTCATTATATTACCTCTCAAATGCCATACAAATTAAATTATGTGGTCAGTAATGAAAAAAATATAGATTAAAGAAAAGTAGTTGCAGAATTCGAACCGTCGCCTCACCGACGACCATCTTAGTACTCGTGAACGCCAACCGCTTGATCACAATGATTTCTTACTGTCAGTTCCTACGCACAGATGTTGCAGCTACATAACTTACGCGTAAAACTTGTCTTGCGATTTTCTCGGAATTGCCAGAGTAGTGCTACTTACTACTTGCACATTATGTTGTTTTAATGGCCCTACTGAAGGTGTATAAAGTTTGAAGTACATCCGTGATCCCAAAGTCGTGGCTTCCCCTTGTGAGACTGACGCGTGCATTGCCACATCGTGACTACGGCTTCAGTACATTTCTCTAATATCAGATGGGCGGGCTGACAGGATGGCATAGATAAGGTGTGGCAGGCTTCTCCTGTGAAAATTACACAGGTACAGTATTTTGAGACAAGAAAGCAACCCACAGGAAGGTATGTTTCAAGCGCCATGAGATCACGAATAAGTGGAGTATATGAGGAAAGTGTGAACTACCAGTGTTGTTACAGCGAACAACAGCCGACGATAGAGATGCTATATCGTGGAATAATGCTCAGTAGTCTGTGATGTACGCTCGACGAAATTTATCGTTGTTCAGAATTTATAACTGGTTGTCGAACCTTGAGCATTAGCGAACACACGAACGTGTAAACCTGCAATTGAAGTATGTTGTAGTAAAAGATAACTTGAAAGCCAAACGAAACTATAGAGAAAACTTTTTCCGAATTGGAAAATGGTTTTCGCAGCAGACAAGATATTATGAGAGTCATGGTTGTTCAGAATACGGCGAACTGACCAGGGCGTTAAACGGAGAAAAAAGTAATCACACGTCACGATTTGGGTGGTATGTGAGAAACTCATCAACAAGCAAAGAAACAGAGAAGAGGAACATTAGGCTTTAAAGTACTATTAACGAAGTGGTCATCAAGGATAGAGTCAAACGGGAATGCGCGAACTGCCTCCAGTGACAGTTAGATCGGATAACTTGCTTGAAGGTATGACATCTGTGCGCTATTTTGGAATATAATAATTTTTGTCTTGCCCATTAACCTTTCTTTATTTTTCACATTAATAGTCCGTAGTTTTGGCAGATCTAAAGTTATATAAGTATAATTGTTTGTAAACAGTTTTCAGTTGTCTGTGTGATTCACTTGTCCTCGAAGTATGAAACGAGTTGTATTAGAACAGAAATGTTGTTGTTGTTGTGGTCTCCAGTCCAGAGACTGGTTTGATGCAGCTCTCCATGCTGCTCTATCCTGTGCAGCTTCTTCATCTCCAAGTTACTACTGCGCCCTACATCCCTCTGAATTTGCTTAGTGTATTCATCTCTTGGTCTCCCTCTATGATTTTTACTCTCCACACTGCCCTCAGTACTAAATTGGTAATCACTTGACGCCTCAGAACATGTCCTACCAACCGATCCCTTCTTCTAGTCAAGTTGTGCCACCAGTTTTATTCAATACCTCCTCATCAGTTACGTGACCTATCCATTTACTCTTCAGCATTCTTCTGTAGCACCACATTTCGAAAGCTTCTACTCTCTTCTTATTTAAACTATTCATCGTCCATGTTTCACATCCGCACATGACTACATTCCATAAAAATACTTTTAGAAAATTCTGAATGGTGGGCTCCATATGGTTCCCAAGTTGTGCAGCGACTACAAACCATAAAATTACCAAATACCTGCAACCAGTCGCAAAATCGTGTTTTCTTTATTTACTTTTGCAAATCGATTTCAACTGATTAACAGCTATCATCGGTGCTTTCAACGTATATGTTCCCTGAATAGTAACACTGTCTTAAGCAGAGGTCCAACCTCTGCTTAAGACAGTGTTACTATTCAGGGAACATATATAAGACTGTCTTAAGCAGAGGTCCAACCTCTGCTTAAGACAGTGTTACTATTCAGAGAACATATACGTTGAAAGCACCGATGATGGCTGTCAATCAGTTGAAATCGATTTGCAAAAGTAAATAAATAAAACATGATTTTGCGACTAGTTGCTGCTTATTTGGTAATTTTAACTTTTAGAAAAGACTTCCTGACACTTAAATCTATAGTCGATGTTAATAAATTTCTCTTCTTCAGAACAGGAATAAAAACTGATAATTAGTTTCTTTTTCCACCCCTTCAGGAGACTGTTGACGTAAGTCCAATTGAGGGCCTGCAACCAACCTGTCTGTGTGCTAGACACATTGGACCTACACCTGAAGTTATGGTCTGAGGCGCGATTTCGTATGATAGCAGGAGCACTCTCGTTGTTATCCCACGTACTCTGACTGCAAAACTGTACGTTAGTCTGGTGATTCGACCTGTTGTGCTGCCGTTCATGAGCACCATTCCAGGGAGTCTTTTCAAACAGAATAGCGCTAGCCCAAATACAACTGTCGTAACCCAACACGCTCTACAGAGTGTCGACATGTTGCCTTGGCCTGTTCGATAACCACTTCTGTCTCCAGTCGAGAACACATGGGACATCACAGGACGACAACTCCAGCGTCATCCACAACCAGCATTAACCGTCCCTGTATTGACCGACCAAGTGCAACAGGCAGGGAACTACGCCCCACAAACTGACATCCGGCACCTGTGCAACACAATGCATGGACGTTTGGCGATTACATTGGTTGTTAATGTACCAGCATGTCACATTTGCAATGGCTTATCTCACGCGTACCTTAATCTGTGATCTTGCTATATTAATCACTTAAATATGTTACCTAGACAACTGTATTCCTGAAATATCATTGCTTCGCATTAATTACTTTTTGGTGCTGAGATTTTTTTCCGTCAGTGTACTAAAAACTGTTTCGAATGCACTCAAACTTTAACACTCTACTTTGTCAGTATCAATTTTTTAGTGGAGCAGATATGTTACGACAGAGACTTTGAAAAGCTGCACTCACCTGTCTGCTATATTGTCTCTTTACCTTTAGCGCCGCGCGAGATTAGCCGAGCGGTCTAGGCGCTGCAGTCATGGACAGTGCGGTTCGTCCCGGCGGAGGTTCGAGTCCTCCCTCGGGCATGGGTGTGTGTGTTTTTCCACAGGATAATTTAGGTTAAGTAGTGTGTGAGCTTAGGGACTGATGACCTTAGCAGTTTAGCCCCATAAGATTTCACACACATTTCTTCACCTTTAGCGACAATAGGAGGTATTGAATAGAATTGGGGAGAAGAGAAATTTGTGGCACAACTTGACTAGAAGAGATCGGTTGGTAGGACATATTCTGAGACATAAAGGGATCACCAATTTACTACTGGACGGCAGCAAGGAGAGTAAAAATCGTAGAGGGAGACCAAGAGATGAGTACACTAAACAGATTCAGAAGGATGTAGGTTGCAGTAGATACTGGGAGATGAAGAAGCTTGCACAGGATAGAGTAGCATTGAGAGCTGCATCAAACCAGTCTCTGGACTGAAGACCACAACAACAACAGCTTAGCTCTTGGAATGACATAAAAAGCTTTTTCTCTAAAAGGCTATGCGGGATTTAATGCAATATATACAATTTACTATGTTAGTTTTGGAAAAAAAATTATATTTATTAAACATATAACCCAATATAATTTTTTGTTGCTATGCAGTAACTTTTAAAAATTTTGTTATAAATTTTTGGTACCCTTTGTTTTTTTTTCGTAAAACATCGCCTCACGAAAACGCCCTGAAAAGGGGATGAAAAACCGAAATATGACACCAAGGGTTGAGAGGGTATGCAATGTTGTTCCAGTGATAAAAAAATCGTGTCAAATCTCAAAAAAACTTCAGTATGAGCACATGTACCTGTATGATGCTGCACCCCTTAGGGACCGGATGCATGAACTGATTCAGTTGGGAAGGCTGTAATACGGACGTTGTATCCTCTCCGGAGGCAAGCTTGTCTATAACTGTTGTAACTGATTCTTGATGTCCTGGATATTGACACAGGGACAGAGCTGGTCCCACACATGTTCTATCGGGGGGTTGATCCGGGGATCTTGATGGCTACGGGACTACCTCAACATCAAGCAGACAGCTTTTAGAGACACGTACCATGCGTGAACGAGACTGCCCTGTTGAAAACTGGCACGACGGTACTGCCGCAAAAGAGGTAACACGGGGAATATAGGACTCCCGGAACGTATCGGTGTGCTTTCAGAAATTGCTCAGCTACATCAATCGTGACCTGAAGACCCACCCGAAGGCCCTCCGCACCATGATGCCAGAAGTAAGACCGCTGAGCCTCTCCAAAACATTGTAGGAATATGACGTGTATCTCTCCAGTCCGCAGCTATTTTCGCCGGCGATTGGTCATCAGTGGTAATGCAGAGCTGCGATTCGTCGCTGAACACAGTGCAACGCCACTCATCAGCAGAGCAGACATGCTGATCGTGGCACAATTCCAGGCGCATCCTATGCAGGGGACGACAATTCCCGTGAGGCTGCTACTCTCCGACAAGTGGTACGAGATAAAGACAGGGAGTCCGTTAATGTGAAGGGGTTACGACGTGATTGGTGCACAGTACGACGATCCTCCTTTGTGGTGGATGACTGGTACGTTAACGACGAGTGTGGCTGACCTCAGGTTTCCATGCTGTCCAACATGGGACCACTGCCACATTAGATTGACTCAGAAATCCGGGTACTGCACGATGCGATTTGTCGGCCAAATACGTGTCCCAAAATAAGGTCCCTTTCAAGCTTCAAGTGCTGATAACGTTGTCCCACACGGCTACGTGGAACCACCGCGTCTTTCACAGTGATTACTCAGCATCTGATGCAGTTCACGTCTCTTGTGTACCATAACAGGTCTGGCAAGAACCACTAAACATGAATAACACTAATGAATTCTATTAGCCGATTTACCTGTCGAAGACAATTGCATCTCTAATCACTTACGTACCCGCCGATGGTGTGTACGTGTTCGAAGTTACACTGATGTCCGACGATGTCTTCTGGATGACTCAGTTTTTTGTTAGTTAATGTGACTATTGTCAAGGCGAAAAACTGACTACTTTGACACGAAATTATAGTTAGCACTAGATAAGAAAAAACAGCACCGCTTGATCTTCATTTTCATTTGTTTTCAGAGAACATAAGTCGAGAACATCTTATAGATTAACTGTTGTACACTACGTGATCAAAGGTATCCAGACACCTTGCTGAAAATGCCTTACAAGTTCGTGGAGCCCTCCATCGGTAATGCTGGAATGCAATATGGTTTTGGCCCATCCTTAGCCGTGATGGCAGTTTACACTCTCTCAGGCATACGTTCAATCAGGCGCTGAAAGGTTTCTTGGGGAATGGCAGCCCATTCTTCAAGGAGTGCGTTCCAAAACACCCAAAGGTGTTGTATAGGATTCAAGTTAGGACTCTGTGCAGGCCAGTCCATTACAGGGATGTTATTGTCGTGTAACCACTCCGCCACAGGCCGTGCATTATGAACAGATGCTCGGTTGTGTTGAAAGATGCAGTCGCCATCGCCGAATCGCTCTTCAACAGTGGAAATCAAGAAGGTGCTTAAAATATCAACATAGGCCTGAGCTGTGATAGTGCCACGCAAAACAACAAGGGGTGTAAGCCCCCCCAATGAAAAACACGTCCATAGCATAACACCACCGCCTCCGAATTTTGCTGTTGGCGCTACATGCGCTGGCAGATGACGTTCACCGGGCATTCGGCATACCCACACACTGCAATCGGATAGCCACGCTGTGTACCGTGATTCGTCACTCCACACAACGTTTTTCCACTGTTCAGTCGTCCAATGTTTACGTCCCTTACACCAAGCGAGGCGTCGTGTGGCATTACCGGCGTGATGTGTGGCTTATGAGCAGCAGCTCGACCACGAAATCCAAGTTTTCTCACCTCCAGCCTAACTGTCATAGTACTTGCAGTGGATCCTGATGCAGTTTGGAATTCCTGTGTGGTGGTCTGGATAGATGTCTTCCCATTACACATTACGACCCTCTTCAACTGTCGGCGGTCTCTGTCGGTCAACAAACGAGATCGGCCTGCACGCTTTTGTGCTGTACGAGTCCCATCACGTTTCCACTTCACTATCACATCGGAAACAGTAGACCTAGGGATGTTTAGGAGTGTGGAAATTTCTCGTACAGATATATGACACAAGTGACACCCAATTACCTGGCCACGTTCGAAGTCAAAGAGTTCCGCGGAGCGCCCCAATCTGCTCTCTCACGATGTATAATGTCTACTGAGGTCGCTGATATGGAGTACCTGGCAGTAGGTGGCAGTACGATGCACTTAATGTGAAAAACGTTTTTTTATGGTGGTGTACAGATACTTTTGATAACATAGTGTATATCGGCCGTAGGCCGACTACATGCGCTACCGCCGCGACGGGTAGCCGCGCGTCTGAGGCGTCCTGTCACGGTCCGTGCGGCTCTCCCCGTCGGAGGTTCGAGTCCTCCCTCGGGCATGGGTGTGTGTGTCGCCTTTAGCTTAAGTTAGATTAAGTAGTGAGTGGGCTTAGGGACCGATGACCTTATCAGTTTGGCCCCATAAGACCTTACCACAAATGTCAAATACCATAAGCTACCAGTCCGACGTCTTCGCCCTGCAGGTTTGCCTACCCGTCGCCCGCAGGCGTCTCCCCTCCGGAGAACATTGACTATTACAACACGGGTATCACGTTTTAGGGAGATAATATTGATATAAAGAGGCCTTTGCAGTTCTTTTTAACATACCCACAATGTACAGGTTATAAAATCATACTGTGCGATAAACCGCATGTTTTTTTTTCTTACCGTCGAAACCAAGTGTGAATTTTAAATACAACAAAACTTCCTTTACACAAGTTACAGTAAACATACAAATTCCAGAATATGCCTAAGATAACATGACCTCCTGATAAATACACTCCTGGAAATTGAAATAAGAACACCGTGAATTCATTGTCCCAGGAAGGGGAAACTTTATTGACACATTCCTGGGGTCAGATACATCACATGATCACACTGACAGAACCACAGGCACATAGACACAGGCAACAGAGCATGCACAATGTCGGCACTAGTACAGTGTATATCCACCTTTCGCAGCAATGCAGGCTGCTATTCTCCCATGGAGACGATCGTAGAGATGCTGGATGTAGTCCTGTGGAACGGCTTGCCATACCATTTCCACCTGGCGCCTCAGTTGGACCAGCGTTCGTGCTGGACGTGCAGACCGCGTGAGACGACGCTTCATCCAGTCCCAAACATGCTCAATGGGGCACAGATCCGGAGATCTTGCTGGCCAGGGTAGTTGACTTACACCTTCTAGAGCACGTTGGGTGGCACGGGATACATGCGGACGTGCATTGTCCTGTTGGAACAGCAAGTTCCCTTGCCGGTCTAGGAATGGTAGAACGATGGGTTCGATGACGGTTTGGATGTACCGTGCACTATTCAGTGTCCCCTCGACGATCACCAGTGGTGTACGGCCAGTGTAGGAGATCGCTCCCCACACCATGATGCCGGGTGTTGGCCCTGTGTGCCTCGGTCGTATGCAGTCCTGATTGTGGCGCTCACCTGCACGGCGCCAAACACGCATATGACCATCATTGGCACCAAGGCAGAAGCGACTCTCATCGCTGAAGACGACACGTCTCCATTCGTCACTCCATTCACGCCTGTCGCGACACCACTGGAGGCGGACTGCACGATGTTGGGGCGTGAGCGGAAGATGGCCTAACGGTGTGCGGGACCGTAGCCCAGCTTCATGGAGACGGTTGCGAATGGTCCTCGCCGATACCCCAGGAGCAACAGTGTCCCTAATTTGCTGGGAAGTGGCGGTGCGGTCCCCTACGGCACTGCGTAGGATCCTACGGTCTTGGCGTGCATCCGTGCGTCGCTGCGGTCCGGTCCCAGGTCGACGGGCACGTGCACCTTCCGCCGACCACTGGCGACAACATCGATGTACTGTGGAGACCTCACGCCCCACGTGTTGAGCAATTCGGCGGTACGTCCACCCGGCCTCCCGCATGCCCACTATACGCCCTCGCTCAAAGTCCGTCAACTGCACATACGGTTCACGTCCACGCTGTCGCGGCATGCTACCAGTGTTAAAGACTGCGATGGAGCTCCGTATGCCACGGCAAACTGGCTGACACTGACGGCGGCGGTGCACAAATGCTGCGCAGCTAGCGCCATTCGACGGCCAACACCGCGGTTCCTGGTGTGTCCGCTGTGCCGTGCGTGTGATCATTGCTTGTACAGCCCACTCGCAGTGTCCGGAGCAAGTATGGTGGGTCTGACACACCGGTGTCAATGTGTTCTTTTTTCCATTTCCAGGAGTGTAATAAAAAAAAGAGTAGAACATCAAAAAATCTACCTGTATCTTCATGGGTATATTTTTTAATAATGTACTCTCGTTATGATGTAATGTTGTCTTAGGCATGTACTTGAATATTTTCGTTTTATTTCAAACTCACAGTCCGTTTCGATAGTACGAATACAAACGTGCGGTTTAGCGCGCAGCGTGATTTCATAACCTGTACTCTGTGGGTACGTCAAAAAGAACTTATGTAAAATCGTTATTTTATGATTAAAGCTACTACAGTATAAATATTTTTGTAATTTTTGTATCCTTTTGGATTTAAAAATGGTAGCTTAGCCCTGTTGAAACTAGTAATCCAGTGAACATACAAGCGATCATAGCAATAAAAAACTTCGTGTGAGAAGATGCCACGGGTCCTACATCCCGTGCTCAGCAGTCTTGTTAATTGTATTTTTCATTCTTATTTAAGGATCTATGTCAGTTTAGGGGTTATAGTTACGTATGTTATTTTGGTTCTGTTAAATACTGTTGGTCTGCGATTTCTGTAGAGTTACTGGAGGTCGCTGCCGGTGGAAAAACAACGTCAAGAGGGACGACTCGTCACTGGTGTCCACGTCCTGGAGAAACAATGTAAAAAGAGATGGTATATAACTGATGGCTGGTGTCGCTTGCCCACGTGTCCGGACTCGTCCAGCGCCTCCTCATCGGGCTCCAGTGCCTTCGCTGGTTCTTGTACCATCTCCTGTCTGAGTCCATACTTTACAGCTCCAGGGATCATCAGCCGTGTCGCCCCGCCTAGCCGTCACGCACCCCACCTATCAGCCGCGCCAAACGAACTTCCCTTCACCCGTTTGAGTCATAATGACAAGTTGTGTAGCGCCCGACTAGGATTTCAACATACATAAACAACAAGATGCACCTCTCAACTGTTTTTGAGAAAATCCAGTTTCAAAATTTTAGGCGTCCCCGTATACTCTGAATGATCGTTATTGTTCAAGGATCCTGCAGCCGAGAAGCAAGTGTTTACTTCTATAAGCGCTAGGTTACTGGACTGACTCTAGTTGCTGGTATTTTTTTTTCATTTCCACATACTTCTAACAACTGACTGCGTAATTCATCAACTTTTAATGATTCATTTATTACTTTGATAATCTTTATCCTGAAGGCGGATAATTTCGTAGCGCATGGCTTTTTACAATGTGTCTACTGCAAAATAAATTTGGTTTATACTCATAAGCGGTTCTTGGTCATCACACAGTTTCTTGGCGTAACACACATATCTGGTGTCAGAATTACGTGAGAATGGAAAGAAGTACCGGCAGCGAGACTCAATCGACAAACCTGGCGCTTGTGAAACTAAGCATTTAATCGATGGATTTCGGATTCCTTGAATACCAGTGACCATACAAAGTATAGATGCACTCATAACATTTTCAAACGGCCTTTTCTATAAAGATTTTGAGAGTTTGACTTTCCTGTTTACATATGTTGGTACTGGTGCTCTACACATCATATCAATACAAATCAAATCGGTGAGAGTAAGTTTGTACGGTCTCACTGCAAATGTGCTTTTAGCTCCACGTCTGTTTCATTTCTTCGCTGTTCTTTCTGCTTCCTTTTTCTCAGTTCACCATTGAAAAAGTCTCCTGTTTTACGTTTCGACACCGAGTTAAACATTGATATTACGTAACACATTGGAATTACACTTAATACATTGTTCACTGCCTTAAGCTAATCACTTTTACTTAAATTTAGTTCACTTTCTGTCACTTTTACTTTTCTTGGATCTGCTGTAATCAATCTGCGAAAGTATGCTCACACATGTGTTGGCATCGCCTTTATCTGCCACTATGGGCTCCGCTGTATCCACACAACAACAAGATAATGGAATATTAGAGAACATTATGGAACATTATAGAACGTGCTCGAACATTCTGCAAAATTATGAAACATCTTAAAACATTCTAGAACATTGTTGAGTTTTATGCTAGATTCTGTAACATTCTGGAACATTCTACAACGTTCTCCAACAATTTAGAACATTATAGAACATGCGAAAACAACCTGGCCAGTCTCGGTCGCTTCAGAACTCGATTCCCAGCTGTTTCACCGACTACCCGTAAGATGTTCGCTGGTACTATGCCCTCTTTGAATCCAACCGCTGCAGTCACAAACCGAAATCTTCTTCATGGATGTGGGATGGAGGACTACCATATCATATAACTGCGAGGGTGGGTCTGGAGTTATAGCAATATACATGGGCACATTTATTGTACACAATATTTCAAAGTCTTTGCGACAAACATGTAGGGGTGATGTCTCGCGCTATGGGGAACAACTTTTATTTGGGACAAAAATATTCGTTGATGTTATCCAGTGGCACTAGGCGCCCTGGGACGACGAGATTTCGCCGAATTAACCAAGTGTGCAGCATACCACCTACGCCAGTAAACTGATAGTGATTTAGAACAAGAAAAGCATAGGAGTGAGTGTCTCTAAACTGAGAAAAGTATTTTAGACGCGAATCAGGAACTGCAGTCCTGTGCGGCCTACCGCCACAAACTGTATACGAATGTCGCAGAGTGCTTTCCCCTTGCCGTTTCTCGGAGCCATAACCAATCTTTCAGCGATGCCTGGCGTCACCGGGAAGCATCAGGGAACATCTTGTGTCCAACAACGTGAGCCATCAACTTTAGACGTTTGTTGTAAAGACTTCGAAACACATTGTACTTATTGATTTCAATTACCAAATGTACACTGTGCAGTCACATTAACGTGATCACCTGTCAAAAGCCTGAATAACCACTTTTTGCAGCACCGACCGCTGCGAGAGGTACAGGAAGAGAGTGAAAGAGGTTCTGGAAGGCTCCAGTGCCGTGACCAGCCGCTACAGGTTTATTGCACACTGATGTCGACCATAGGCTGTGGTCACATTGATGTGACTGGACTGTGTACGATGCCAATACTCAAAAGTCGAGAATTGTCTTTGCAAAAAAAGATTCTGAGATCTTCTTTGTAAATTTTACGTAGAGCTGTAACCTGAATGAGTGGGCATGAGCATAGCAGTGTTACAACCCCTCTGAGCTCAGGGACTGTAATACGTCAGAACGACCGAGAGGTATTGCTTAGGAGAGAGGGGTGACTCTAGCTGAAGCAGGCAGAGAAACACTGGCAAGTGTGTCATTGACTTCATTCTATCGGAGGTACACAGTGGCATTTCGCTGATCCCGGTGGAGGCACCATGCTGCGTGCGTGCATCCGCGCCAATGCTAATGCCAGAATCTACTGCGTGAGCTTCCGGTCGCCCAGCCCTGCAGACGCAGCGCTGCTATTCACGCCACGGCTACGTGGCCGCCGCATGTGTTGGCTGCGCCGGTAACTCGGGAGCTGGCTCACCGCTCCTTCAAGCATGACTCGTGGAACCCATGTAGAACGCCGAAGGGAAACAGCCGACCGCCTTCGTTGTAAGGAGCCTTACCAGCTAAAGCCGACGGCACAGGGCAGCTCGGTCAGTGATCCCAGACAACACTGCACTCGGGAGACCGTGAGTTGGTGCTCAGGCCCCGCCTCTGCGGACAGCAGCTGGCAGTCCGGTGGTCGTTGTCACCCAGTGAGAGGAGGCCAGCAGCTCTCCCGCTCCTCGCGCCGGTGCGACTCCAAGGCCCACCACACTACAGCTATGGCGCGTCCGTGCAACAGAGGTTGGTGGTCCTTTCAGCGAACCAGTTGGCTGCCGATATCCGACAGAGTTTTTCGTGGCTGGCAAGCTACTTAAACAATAGTCAGAATGGCGACATGACTGCCTGATTTGAGTCTCTGGAACGGACAAGTGGAATGATTTTTAATAATTACAACGTCAGCTTTTCTCAGACCGTTTCGGCCCCTACACACAGGTCACTAGGCGCTGTTGTAAAGGCAATGTTTGGTTTCTTCACAGCATGTCAGCGCCCTGTGTTGCCCTGATTACGTCACACTTGTATACGGTACCTTTTCACCTGCGAATAATGTAGTAAACCTGCCTCATAGAATCGTTTGCTAAATACACTCCTGGAAATTGAAATAAGAACACCGTGAATTCATTGTCCCAGGAAGGGGAAACTTTATTGACACATTCCTGGGGTCAGATACATCACATGATCACACTGACAGAACCACAGGCACATAGACACAGGCAACAGAGCATGCACAATGTCGGCACTAGTACAGTGTATATCCACCTTTCGCAGCAATGCAGGCTGCTATTCTCCCATGGAGACGATCGTAGAGATGCTGGATGTAGTCCTGTGGAACGGCTTGCCATGCCATTTCCACCTGGCGCCTCAGTTGGACCAGCGTTCGTGCTGGACGTGCAGACCGCGTGAGACGACGCTTCATCCAGTCCCAAACATGCTCAATGGGGGACAGATCCGGAGATCTTGCTGGCCAGAGTAGTTGACTTACACCTTCTAGAGCACGTTGGGTGGCACGGGATACATGCGGACGTGCATTGTCCTGTTGGAACAGCAAGTTCCCTTGCCGGTCTAGGAATGGTAGAACGATGGGTTCGATGACGGTTTGGATGTACCGTGCACTATTCAGTGTCCCCTCGACGATCACCAGTGGTGTACGGCCAGTGTAGGAGATCGCTCCCCACACCATGATGCCGGGTGTTGGCCCTGTGTGCCTCGGTCGTATGCAGTCCTGATTGTGGCGCTCACCTGCACGGCGCCAAACACGCATACGACCATCATTGGCACCAAGGCAGAAGCGACTCTCATCGCTGAAGACGACACGTCTGCATTCGTCCCTCCATTCACGCCTGTCGCGACACCACTGGAGGCGGGCTGCACGATGTTGGGGCGTGAGCGGAAGACGGCCTAACGGTGTGCGGGACCGTAGCCCAGCTTCATGGAGACGGTTGCGAATGGTCCTCGCCGATACCCCAGGAGCAACAGTGTCCCTAATTTGCTGGGAAGTGGCGGTGCGGTCCCCTACGGCACTGCGTAGGATCCTACGGTCTTGGCGTGCATCCGTGCGTCGCTGCGGTCCGGACCCAGGTCGACGGGCACGTGCACCTTCCGCCGACCACTGGCGACAACATCGATGTACTGTGGAGACCTCACGCCCCACGTGTTGAGCAATTCGGCGGTACGTCCACCCGGCCTCCCGCATGCCCACTATACGCCCTCGCTCCAAGTCCGTCAACTGCACATACGGTTCACGTCCACGCTGTCGCGGCATGCTACCAGTGTTAAAGACTGCGATGGAGCTCCGTATGCCACGGCAAACTGGCTGACACTGACGGCGGCGGTGCACAAATGCTGCGCAGCTAGCGCCATTCGACGGCCAACACCGCGGTTCCTGGTGTGTCCGCTGTGCCGTGCGTGTGATCATTGCTTGTACAGCCCTCTCGCAGTGTCCGGAGCAGGAATGGTGGGTCTGACACACCGGTGTCAATGTGTTCTTTTTTCCATTTCCAGGAGTGTATGTCGTGTCAATTGGTCCATTAACTACTGCCTTCCAGCCACAGCTGCGCGGAATTTACAAGAATCCCCCAAATCCACGCCTGTACTTATTCGTGGCACAGCAGCAGTTTGGGAGCGTGTACTCGCTAGATGAAATTCCAGCTGTCGTGGAGGCGAGCAGACGCACCTGAGCCTGCAGCAGTTTCTACTGGGTGATTAAAGCTAAACTTTCAAAACGCTGTAGAAATAACACCACTGGTCAGAATGACGTTAAATTGCAACGGAATATTATCGGAGAAGGGAGAAAATGTAAGGCAGAAGAAAAAAAATAGTGTCAAAATTGATCAATAGATGGAACTGTAAGTGTCAGATTACGTAAATGAAAACACCTTCATGCGCACGACCCGTTGAAGTTGATATAAACACGCTATGGTTCAAATGGTTCAAATGGCTCTGAGCACTATGGGACTTGATTTCTGTGGTCATCAGTCCCCTAGAACTTAGAACTGCTTAAACCTAACTAACCTAAGGACATCACACACATCCATGCCCGAGGCAGGAGTCGAACCTGCGACCGTAGCAGTCGCGCGGTTTCGGACTGAGCGCCTAGAACCGCTAGACTACCGCGGCCGGCTAAATACGCTATGCCAGTCCTGACTGGATATCTGCCCCCCCCCCCCCCCCCAAATTCTCTCCCTCCAGATCCTCAAGCGCTATGCTCTCCACCTCACCTTCCATATACGCATCCTGTCCCCCCACACAGATCCTCTATGACCTGATTCCTTTCCCCCATCTGCTCCTTTTCCTAGAACATATCTGCATCTTCTACACAACCCGCCGCCGTGATCCCCCCCATCCCGTGGTTGCTCCTCTCCTCTCCAACCCCCGCCCGCTGCCGCACCTTCATCGTTGTGTCCTCCCTACCCTCCACATTTACACCCTTCATCCCCTTTTCCAAGGTGGGTTCCACCTCCCCCCTCCCGGATGATGCCCTCTCTCCCTCCATTTATCCCTCCTATCAACTCTGATCCTCACTCCCCCCCCCCCCCTCCCTCTGTCCATTCCCTGGGCCTATCCTCTCTTTGAATCCCTTCTCTCCCCCAAGTCCTCTTCCATTCCCCTCCACACCCTTCCCCACACCTCGCATCCGCTCTGCCCCCTTTTTTCTATGTCCTCTTCCTCCATCGGCTCCCCTTTTCCCCTCCTCCCCCCTTTTTCCCCTCATCTGTCCGGGTCCTCCCCCTACCCCCATCTGCCGCTGTGTCACCTATAGTGCTGTTTTTCAGTGAATGTTCAGTGTTATGCATCCCCTATCAGTATTGCAAACAGCCACCATACTGTTGCTAGCTGTGTTTGTTATCTCGTGCGAACAGACACCAGACTGTTGCCAAGTTTTTTAATTGTGCCTGTCTACTTACTGTGTGTCTTCATCCTCATCGTCACCGCCGTGTTTTTTTATATTTTAAATCCGCAACTTTCCGCCATTTTACTGTTATTAACAAAGTCACCGTTCTATCGCCTTTTTTATATTGTTTTGTATCTTAATATTGTGTTGTTAAACTCTTCTTTCGGCTGTAGAGCAGCCTATTAAGCTGCTGTCAGTCCGCTCCCCCTCCCCCCTCTGGGAGAAAATACGGCTTTTCCTCCTTTCGCGTCTGCGACGTTCGCCCTGACTATCTCAATGCAGGATCGCCCTCTGCTTGTAAAGCTGTATTACAGGAATGATGACCGTGCACGCGTCGCTCTGCAGAAGTTCGGGACACTGAAGGGTTTGAAAAAAGACGTTGGTCCGAGGACTGCCGTTGGTCTGCAGAAAATGATTCGGAAATTTGAAAAGAGGGGTTCTTTTGGTGTGCAACCTGGTAGAGGGAGAAAACGAACTGATTCGACGTCAGTGCAAGCCGTGGGCACAGCAGTGCAGGAGGAGACAAATGGTGGTGTGCAAACGTGTAGTGCACGGAGAATCGCCCGGACATTGGACATACCCGCGAGCACTGTGCGTAAAATCCTATGAATCATCCTTCTTTGCTATTCGTTCAAAATTACCCATGTGCACGAGATGCTTCCTGTTGACCTGCCAGCAAAAGAGACCTTTGCTTTAGAATTTCTTGCTCGCATGGAAGTGGACAATGATGGGCCGTGGAAGACCACTTCCATCTGACAGGCTATGTCAATACACAGAATATGAGCAACGGAAAATCCAGACGCAAATCAACCAGTACCACTTTATTCTGAAAAGGTTACTGTGTGGTGCGGGTTTACGGCATCACTGATCACAGGTCCATATTGTTTCAAAGAGACAGTGGATGTGTGGATGGGATCATTTTTATGCAAGATGGCGCACCTCCACACATTTCAAATCCAGTTAAGCAGCTGCTGAAGCGCCATTTCGGAAATGCTAGAATTATCAGCCGCCATTTCTCTACAGCGTGGCCGTCCCGATAACTTGGTCTTAATCCGTGTGACTTTTGGCTGTGGGACTCTCTGAAAGTTGTTGTGTTCAGTGTTCCGATTGTAAACTTAGCTGCATTGAAGGCAAGCATTGCGCAACAGATTCTGAACGTGAACCCGGAAGCTCGTCGATTAGTTGTAGAACATGCTGTTTCTCGATTTCAACTTGTTGCAGAAAACGGCGGAAAGTGTATTGAACATATTTTACGCCAATCACACGGAAATTAATAATCCGATTTAATTTTGATTGATGCTTTTTATGAGGTTTTTGGACTCATGACAATTAAAAACCGATTTTTCTCATCCGATATGTTATGATCTTGCCGTTGTGGATGGGCTTACGTAGCTAGCAGTATCACACCTGTACACATATGCACACTAAGTAGTAAAGTTTGTTTAACGTCTTAGGCATTGTTGTATGATCCATTTGTTTTTTGTAGTCGACCACTGTTAAAGTATGATGTCTGCAGCGCCATCTATCATTTTGCAACTATTTATTTTTGTTCTGCCACACGTTTTCCCCCTTCTCTGTTGCAGTTTGACGTCATTCTGACAAGAGGTGTTATTTCTACATCCGTTTGAAAGTTTAATTATATTCGCCCTGTGTATTATAAACAATAATTTAGTTTAGTTTGTTTTCATGTACTTCTGTGAAGAAGTGAATTGTAACTGTGTATTTTACTATGTCAACTAGTGTTTACTAAGTTACTATAAGCCTTTTGCTTTAATTTTTAGCGCATTAGCTTTGTGTGAGCCATATTTGGAGTTTAGTATACACTGGAGGTAAAATAGTGTTAGGTAACTTCTGATACAGAAAAATTGATAAAAAATGGTTAGAGAGTGCACCTGTTCTGTACGGATGCAGGAGAAATTGCTCACTGTCCATAAGCGGCTGGAAGCTGTGTTGACTACGACCCATAGGCTTCAGGATGCTACCCGTGCTGCGAGTGAGCACCTGAGACTAAGCCCATAGCATAGCCCGTGATTTCTGGTGCCGCCGTGCCTTCTGATTCACGCGTCTCAGACAGTCAGCACCTTTATGGCGTGAATGGGGGCCAGTGGCAGGGTCACGAACCTCTGGGTGGGAAATGAAAGTGGGTACCGGCCACACGGCTGTCGAATTACTCCTTAATAACAGGACTGAGGTATTGTCCATCACTGCTCAAAGCACACCTGAGCCAGCACGGGATACCTCCGGTACTGGGACTGTGGCTGGTCTCCCTGAGAGCTCCGGACAGGTGTAGAGGGCGGGTTTGCTTGTAATCGGTAGCTTCAGTTTAGGCGGGTGATGGAGCCCTTTAGGGAAATAGCATGGATGTCGGGAAAGAATGCAGAGTCCTGTATATTTGCTTGCTGGGAGTTCTCGTACCAGATGTGCAGGAGGCTCTGCCGACAGCGATTGAGTGTACTGGGTGCATCTGGCTGCAAAACGTGGCACATGTTGGTACGAACGAGCGTCCACCTGGATTGAGAGGCCATCCACGATTCTTAGAAGCGGCTGGCTGAGTTGGTGGAGACCGCTTGCCTCGCTCGCTGGAGGACGCACAGCCATCGTCTTGTAGCATCTTTCCCAGAATTGGTTACCGTCCTCTGGTTTGGAGCGTAGTGGAAGGCTTAAACCAAAACCTCAGACGATTGTGTGACGTTCCTGAACGCGGATTTCTTGACCTCGGGAGAAAAATAGGACCCCCAGTGGCCTTAATTTGAGGAAGAATTTTTGATAATGTACGCTGGTGTAAAAGACTTGACGAAAGTAGTTTTCGCATGATGTGTCACTGCCAAGTAACTTAGCTCGACGGTGATTGGATCATACAAAGAAAGAACTGCTCCAGTAAAGCACCGAAGGTAACTGAGAGAGATACACAATGAGACGAACAGAAATAACACTTTTATTCAAACACAATAATTACAAAAGAAGGGCCATGGTACTTAATAGACTGTGTGATCACCATGGACGGCAATACATGCTCTGCTTCGTGCTGACACAACTTTGGCAACGCGTTCTTGTTGTAGGGCGTTCAGTTCCTTCACCAGCCCGACTGAAAACTGCTCGATGGTCGCTGACTGCATGTGGACGTCTCTCGACACGTACTCTATGGTACTTAAGTCGGGGGAACGAGCAGGCCAGTCCATTTGGCCATCATACTTTCGTTCCAAGAGCGCTTCCACTTGTGCAGTTCGATGCGCATTGTCATCCATGAAAATGAAGTCAGGATTGAATGCACACTTGAAAAGAAGCACATGGGGAAGGAGTACAGTTTCAAAACAACCTTGACTGGGGACTGTGCCGTGTTCAGAGGTTTGGAGGTCAGTACACCCATCCAACATTACGCCTCGTCAGACCATCATACCTAGACCACAGAAACCATCATGTCCGACGGTGCTCCTGGGTACACAATGTGTCCATGGCTCGTCATGTGAGGGTATGTCCAGCAATGTCGAACATGATCGTTTTGGTGGTCGAGGTGTAATAACGTGGGAAGCATAATCTTGCACTGACGTACTGATTTCCGAATCTTTGAGCACGTTGAGTGTCACCAGCCAATGTTATTGTGACACTATACTCCTTCCCCACGTGCATGATTGCAGGGGTGCGGTCAGCCTTGAGTACATTTATATGGAAGACAGTATGCGACCACATCGAACTGCGCAATTACAGGAGGTCTTGGAACGAGAGTATATTCGATGAATGGACTAGCCTGCCCGTTCTCTCCACTTAAATCTCATCGAACACTTGCGGGATGCTTTAGGGAGACGTTCACATGCAACCAACGACCACTGCGCAGATATATCAACTGCGCTGGTGGGTGGAATGGACTAACTTACCGCAAAAACGCCTTACTAAAGTTGGGTCAGCACGGGACACGTTGCAGCGCATACATTGCCGTCCGTGGTGACCACACACTCTACTAAGAACCATGTACCACCTTTTGTAATTTCGGCGAGCTCCATAAATCATGGTGACTTCAGTGTAATTATTGTCGTTGAATGAAAGTGTCATTTCTGTTCGTTTGATTGCGTATTCCTTTAAGTTGCTTTCTGCTTTATAATGTAGAAGTCCTTTCTTCGTAGAAGTCCTTTCAGAGAGATATGTCACTTGGCGGTGGCAGATCATGCGAAGGGCGCTTTCGTCTTTAAGTTTTGTACACCACTGTATCTTTGTTACACACATGTAGGACTTGCATTTCTCCTCTAGCTTTTTCTAAATCTGTAACTATATGAATGCAGGTTTGCCCCTCTTCAGCTGATGTTCTAAGATATATCGTAGGGTAGGATGGGCTCGCGCGTTGCTGTCTTCTCCTGAAACCACACAAATCTTCTTCGAGGTTGGCACTTACCAGCGCTTTATATTTTTTTGTAGCGAATTCGAGTTATAAAAGGTTTTCCATTCCATGGCGCAGTGATACAACAACCAATATGTAGAATGAGAAGAAGAAAACAGTCTTAGTTCCGAAGTTGACTGTTTATTTAGTCATCAAAGACGCGAGTTTCACCTAACTCAACGCATCTTCAGATTGACCTAAGTTAAAATACAGTCGAATTGGAAAGGCTTGACCCTACCTTGGGATTGGACAAAATAAGGAAAATTAAGAATTAGACTTACCGATAAATGTTGATAAGCAAGTTATGGATACCGATGATGAAGCATCAGCAAAAATAAATTGCTCTTGTCATGTGCAAGAAAAATACACTCCTGGAAATTGAAATAAGAACTCCGTGAATTCATTGTCCCAGGAAGGGGAAACTTTATTGACACATTCCTGGGGTCAGATACATCACATGATCACACTGACAGAACCACAGGCACATAGACACAGGCAACAGAGCATGCATAATGTCGGCACTAGTACAGTGTATATCCACCTTTCGCAGCAATGCAGGCTGCTATTCTCCCATGGAGACGATCGTAGAGATGCTGGATGTAGTCCTGTGGAACGGCTTGCCATGCCATTTCCACCTGGCGCCTCAGTTGGACCAGCGTTCGTGCTGGACGTGCAGACCGCGTGAGACGACGCTTCATCCAGTCCCAAACATGCTCAATGGGGGACAGATCCGGAGACCTTGCTGGCCAGGGTAGTTGACTTACACCTTCTAGAGCACGTTGGGTGGCACGGGATACATGCGGACGTGCATTGTCCTGTTGGAACAGCAAGTTCCCTTGCCGGTCTAGGAATGGTAGAACGATGGGTTCGATGACGGTTTGGATGTACCGTGCACTATTCAGTGTCCCCTCGACGATCACCAGTGGTGTACGGCCAGTGTAGGAGATCGCTCCCCACACCATGATGCCGGGTGTTGGCCCTGTGTGCCTCGGTCGTATGCAGTCCTGATTGTGGCGCTCACCTGCACGGCGCCAAACACGCATACGACCATCATTGGCACCAAGGCAGAAGCGACTCTCATCGCTGAAGACGACACGTCTGCATTCGTCCCTCCATTCACGCCTGTCGCGACACCACTGGAGGCGGGCTGCACGATGTTGGGGCGTGAGCGGAAGACGGCCTAACGGTGTGCGGGACCGTAGCCCAGCTTCATGGAGACGGTTGCGAATGGTCCTCGCCGATACCCCAGGAGCAACAGTGTCCCTAATTTGCTGGGAAGTGGCGGTGCGGTCCCCTACGGCACTGCGTAGGATCCTACGGTCTTGGCGTGCATCCGTGCGTCGCTGCGGTCCGGACCCAGGTCGACGGGCACGTGCACCTTCCGCCGACCACTGGCGACAACATCGATGTACTGTGGAGACCTCACGCCCCACGTGTTGAGCAATTCGGCGGTACGTCCACCCGGCCTCCCGCATGCCCACTATACGCCCTCGCTCCAAGTCCGTCAACTGCACATACGGTTCACGTCCACGCTGTCGCGGCATGCTACCAGTGTTAAAGACTGCGATGGAGCTCCGTATGCCACGGCAAACTGGCTGACACTGACGGCGGCGGTGCACAAATGCTGCGCAGCTAGCGCCATTCGACGGCCAACACCGCGGTTCCTGGTGTGTCCGCTGTGCCGTGCGTGTGATCATTGCTTGTACAGCCCTCTCGCAGTGTCCGGAGCAGGAATGGTGGGTCTGACACACCGGTGTCAATGTGTTCTTTTTTCCATTTCCAGGAGTGTAGTCAAGGAAAACATATACCCCCATCATGTACTGAAGGCATAACACCCGATAATCTTGAAATTAACGTAATATATTAAAAAAACGAAAACTGCAACCCGTCGTTTTCATGAAAGTTGTAGTCCGCAGTGTGAAGGAGGAAACAACGGAAAAATATGCAAAGTTTTTACCTTGCCGGGACACGTAATATGGCCCTCTGAGTACCGTGAGTTACGAATTTCTAAACAACAATCTTAAAAAAGAAAAAAAATAATAATGGCCGGCTGGAGTGGCCGAGCGGTTCTAGGCGCTACAGTCTGCAACTGCGCGACCGCTACGGTGGTAGGTTCGAATCCTGCCTCGGGTATGGATGTGTGTGATGTCCTTTGGTTAGTTAGGTTTAAGTAGTTCTAAAAGTTCTGGGAGACTGATGACCTCAGAAGTTAAGTCCCATAGTGCTCAGAGCCATTTGAACCATTTTGAGGCAAAAATAATGCTTCACAACTCACGGTGAACGAACGCCATCTCTCGCGGTCAACGCACACTTGCCATAGGCCTGATGTGCCTCGGCGTTCAGTACTGCACAGGTAGTCACAGAATGCAGAACGACGCTTCCAGCGTGTTTACCGTTTGACAGATTGCACATGCCCGATCCTGTCTTGCATTCACTGAACATTATGGCTCACGGCAAGGTAATTACTTCGTGTCGTTTTCCGCTTTCTCCTCATCCACTTTGTGGACTATGACTTTCATGGAGATGATCGGTTGCAGATTTTGTTTCTTTTAATTCTTTCCATTTTATTTCAAGGTTATCGGACTCTGCGCTTTCAGTACGTGACGGGAGCGTATACTCGTAGTTGCCTCGACTGTTTTCCTCGCACACGACGAGGGCAATACTTACATATTAACATTCATTTAATTTCCCTACTTTCGCCCAGCCCCAAGGAACGGTCAATCCTTTCTAATTGAGTTGCATTTTAATGTAGGGCAACTTGAAGATGCCTTGGATTGTGCCGCGCGGGGTAGCCGCCCGGTGCGCGCGGCTCCCTCCGTCGGAGGTACGAGTCCTCCCCCGGGCATGGGTGTATTGTACTTAGCGTAAGTTAGTTTCAGTTAGATTTCTTAGTGTGTAAGCCTAGGGATCGATGACCTCAGCAGTTTGGTCCCATAGGAACTTACTACAAATTTTCCTTGAATTATGCGAAACGCGAGTCATTGATGAATAAACTCGTGTCAGTATAACAGATGAACAAGAATGAAACATGGGCGAAATGGAACACGCGTATGTCGCTGCACGGGCGCTGAACTAAGGGCTGGGAATTCGGCGAGTGGCTCGGCGCCTCTGTGGCGCGTGGGTGTCCAAACGCCCCCGCGGGGCTCGCCACGCCACGCCAGGCCGGGTCACGCATTTCGCGCTGGCACGGTTCCAGCGGGCCGGCTTCGCAATCAATTTATATCCGGTGGCGCAGCAGCCAATCAGCCAACCACGCGGCCGGCCAGCTCCCTAGCAGAGGGCAGCGTGTCTGCCGGGGTACAGCGTCTCGGAAGCAGCCGGGGCTGAGAGCACGAGGCGGAAAGGAAAATGGAGCATAATGTTCTCAGACAAATAGGCACAGGCTGCAGGGAATGGCGGCTAATGCTCGCAGGACAAAATGCACTGTCCGATGAAAATTATCTGGACACTCCTATGTAATGGGGAATTGGGAATTGACCATTATTTGTGTTGAGAGGTGGACGTGGACCCGCCAGCATGAAGGAAGGCGGGGAGTACTACGTTGTCAGTAGAGACGCAGTAACAGCAGGATGGGTCGGCGTAGTGACTTCTGACGTTCACTAGTTGCAGGATGTCACCTGAGTAACAAATCAATGAAGAACATTCAAATCCTTCTAAAGCTGCCCAAGTTATTGTGATCGTGGAGTGGAAAGGCAAACTAACAACCACACCTACACGAGGACCAGGCAGATCTCGTGTACTACGGTTCAAAAAATGGCTCTGAGCACTATGGGACTTAACAGCGGAGGTCATCAGTCTCCTAGAACTTAGAACTACTTAAAACTAACTAACTTAAGGACATCACACACATCCATGCCCGAGGCAGGATTCGAACCTGCGACCGTAGCGGTCGCGCGGTTCCAGGCTGAAGGGCCTAGAACCGCTCGGCCACTCCGGCCGGCGTGTACTGAGGAACAAGGACCGTCGAACAGTGTGATTGTAAACAATCGCACGGAATCAGCGGAAGCAACCATTTGTGCCTTCTAAAAGGCTACCAGAAATCTAGCTAGCACAATGATTGTGCGTAAGGAGTTAAAAAGAATGGGTTACAATTGTCAAGCAGCTATTCATGGGCTATAAATTTTCTTAGTTAATGGTAAACTAAACTTCAGATGGTGTAAAGAACAAGGCCATTGGAGATTGGATCACTGGAGACGAGTGAATACTCTGTGACAATCTAATGGAAGCGTTTTGAGTTTCGCGAATGCCTGGAGAATGTTACTTGCCATCATGCGTAGTACCAACAACAAAGTTCGAGGAGTTGTTACAGTGTAGGAGTGTTCCTAGTGGCTGGGATGTTTCTCGTTATTAGGGCGTGATCCTCTTAGTGCGTTTAAGAAAACACTAAGTTTTGAAGGATATGGACTCGTTTTACAACATTGTGTAGTGTGTACAAGTAGAGGGACAGGTCGGAGACGTAGATTGTTTGTACCTACATGGAAATGCACCCGTCATAAAGCAGCATCTGTGAGGCAATGGTTTGTGGACGATAACATTCCCGAGATAGTCTGGTTCCCTAGAGTGCCGACCTGAAGCCAACAGAATACCTTTGCGGAAGATGGAACGTCGACTTCGCTCCAGACCCAAGCGTCCAACATACTCCCTTCTCTGGTTTTGGGAGAATGGACTGCTAACCCTGCACTGACATCCAGACGGAGGAGATAGAGAAGATCCAAAGAAGAGCGGCGCGTTTCGTCACAGGGTTATTTGGTAACCGTGATAGCGTTACGGAGATGTTTAATAAACTCAAGTGGCAGACTCTGCAAGAGAGGCGCTCTGCATCGCGGTGTAGCTTGCTCGCCAGGTTTCTAGAGGGTGCGTTTCTGGATGAGGTATCGAGTATATTGCTTCCCCCTACTTATACCTCCCGAGGAGATCACGAATGTAAAATTAGAGAGATTAGAGCGCGCACGGAGGCTTTCAGACAGTCGTTCTTCCCGCGAACCATACGCGACTGGAACATGAAAGGGAGGTAATGACAGTGGCACGTAAAGTGCCCTCCGCCACAAACCGTTGGGTGGCTTGCGGAGTATGAATGTAGATGTAGATGTAGATGTAGACATGGCATTGAAAACTCCCCAAGCAGATTTCAAGCCGTCATAAAGGGGGGAAGGGGACGCGCCCTACGTTAATAGCCACCAATAGGTGTCTACAGTCTTTTGATCAGATAATCCATTAGTCACCCCATTAAAAAAACACACCTTGTAGCTCTGGAGCGCCGTAGATCGTGTAAAACTGGTATCACGCATTCATGTGACACTCTACCACTGATATAAGTACTAGTTAGTGGTGTGTATGTTACACTGCACTCTATGCGGTCAGTGCAGTTACATGTGACAGAATGACATATTGTGTCTGGACGTGCCTATGATCACACAGTGAACGAAGTTGCCCCATTTGTTGATATATCAGGGTAGACTGTCCAGCGCCGGCCGGGCTGGCCGAGCGGTTCTAGGCGCTTCAGTCTGGAACCGCGCGACCGCTACGGTCGCAGGTTTGAATCCTGCTTCGGGCATGGGTGTGTGTGATGCCCTTAGGTTAGTTAGGTTTACGTAGTTCTAAGTTCTAGGGGACTGATGACCTCCGCTGTTAATTCCCATAGTGCTCAGAGCCATTTGGACCAGACTGTCCAGCGTTTCTAGATGGAATGGTTTGCCTCTCGCTGGCCACGTAACTTGGCGCGTGAGCAACTGCCATAGAAAGATACTAACAGACAGGGGCCAGAAGCGATAACATGTTTCAAACCCGACAAGAATTACTGTTGTCAGTGAATGCAGGTGCCACTCAACCAGTTTTCGAGCGATCATTGCCAAGGAAAATGCGTGCAACCGATAGTTAGGTACCCCTCAAAAGGCCATTGTCCATGGTGGCACATAAGAGTTGTTGTATTGATCATGTTAAGCTTAGCGTCCAAGGTAAAGGTAGCGGGAAGAGGACCCCCAGGGGAAGTAGTTTATGTACTGAGGCGGCGTGCTTGTACGCAGCAACTGTTTTGTCACAGGGCAATAGAGTACAACAGAAATAATGATGGCAATTCAGTGAGTAAGAACTAAGAATTCTTTTTAAAATTATATACAAGTGAACGAAGACTAACTAGTCTAATAGCAGTTCCAATATCTAAAATAGCTTCTGCTAATAATAATGCACACTGCGCACTCACAAGAGGACCATTAGACCTGTTAATCACGGGTTTTGGTGAGTGTTAGATATGTTCTAGAGAGATATGTCCTGAGTACCTAGCTAGCTGCTTTTCATGCGTCGACCTCTAGCTTCTGAGAAAATCAGCTTTGACATTTTATGATTACATCCTGTACGTGTAACTTTTATCATGTATGGAGCATATGAGCATCACGAGAGCGGCTGAAGTTCACTGCCACCATGCTGACGGACGGGTTCAAATACCTCGTGGGTGCTTTTTCTTTAAGCTCATCACATACCATATCTTTACATAGGATAAGTGTGTAAAATTACTGAAAAATATTCGCCGTAATAATTTCACTGAATCCTTACAGCCAGCGTGGTAGCCGTAAACCTTACCCCCTGCAATACGCCTGCTCGGGCGAAACATCAATAACGTTATGGGATGTCTGCATAAAACACCAACGTCGATTTTCTCGGAAACTAGGGGCCGTCATATGAAAAGCCACTAGCCAGGCACTCTGGACCCTTTCTTCTACAACGTATCTAAGACTCATCAATATCCGTGATTAACATGTCTGATGGTACTCTTGTCAGCGCATACTGCGATACTGTGGGGCGACTGCTGGGGACTGGAGACTGCGGCAACTGGCTGAGTGAAGCCGTGCGCCAGCTTTTATCTGCTCTCGGTGGCTGAATGTACGTCTGCGAACTATTTTCCTAACGTCTCGTGGAAGCAGTATCTAGTTACAGTTATCAGTGTTCTTTGTGACACCAGTGCACAACTATGCCGTGCCAGCTGGAGACTTTCCTTGCTATGTGGTACTCTCTGTATCTACACTGGCGTCCAAAGTTTAAGCAACAAGCAGTTATTTTGCCACAAAACAGCACAAACAGGTGATATTAAAGTAGAGACAATGAAAATATACAGACCATAAACAATCTCCTTGCTATGTGGTACTCTCTGTATCTACACTGGCGTCCAAAGTTTAAGCAACAAGCAGTTATTTTGCCACAAAACAGCACAAACAGGTGATATTAAAGTAGAGACAATGAAAATATACAGACCATAAACAATTGCAACATGCATAACGTAGACAAAAATGTTCTTCATTTTTTTGAGCTACACGGATTTCCTCACACATTTGGACAAATTGGAAATTTGTGGTAAGTTCAGTGGGACCAAACTGCTGAGGTCATCTGCCCCTAAGCTTACACTCTACTTAATCTAACTTAAACTAATTTACTCTAAAGACAGCACACACGCATGCACACACACACACACACACACACACACACACACACACACACACACACACATACACACACACTGACGCCCGAGGGAGAACTCGAACCTTCAACGGGGGGAGACGCGCGAACCGTGACAAGGCGCCCCAACTGGTTGATGAGCTCAGTATGGAATGTGAGCACCTCTGGCAGCTATACAGGCCTGACAACGACAGGGAATGCTGTGAGTGATGTCATTAATCTCATGTTGAGGAAATCACGCTCATTCTTCCCACATAGCTACTCGCAAGTCTTGAAGAGTGGTTGGTGGATGCTGACGTGATGCAACCCGTGTCCCTAGTGCATCCCAGACATGATCTATGGGATTCAAATCGTGAAAGTGAGACGGCAGGTCATGCGTGCAATATCTTCCGTTTTCAACAGAACATCAACCACCCGTGCTCTGAGGTCGGGCATCATCATCCATCGATGCGAAGTCTGAGCCCGCAGCATCTCGCAACAACTGCACATGGGGTCCTAACTTCTCATCACGATATTCTCATCACGATACCTCGCCGATTCACCTGTAAAATTTCCTGAATCGATGTTCGAGTGTCAACACGACCCCTGCCCACACCATTAGGGATGCTCCTTGATATCAGTCACTTTCCACAATGTTTTTGTCCCGAAATCAGGCTCCACGTTTGCTCCAGATGAAAATCTGTCGAGAATCACTCTTCAGACCACATCGGCACCAAGCTGTGAAAAGAACACTGGACCCTGCTTGACTGTCCCGGAGGCATGTTGACCACTCCACTAGACGCCCCCCTCTGTGAAGACGTTTCTGACGTACACATACAGCAGGTCTCCAACAATGGAGGCCACTCTGTACACCGTTTGCCTTGATACAACATGTCTATTGGATGCTGCGAGGTCAGATGTCAGTTGCCATCCAGTACTAAAAGCGGTACCATCGTGCTCTTACAGCCAAACGACGGTCCTCTGTTTCTAATGTCACACATGGTCAACGCTGCCCTGGTCTTTGCGATAGAGTTTTGTTCTCTAAAAATTGTCATCACATCCAAGAGATAACAGAATGATTCACATTAAGCTCCAATGGTTCAAATGGCTCTGAGCACTATGGGACTTATCTTCTGAGGTCATCAGTCCACTAGAACTTAGAACTACTTAAACCTAACTAACCTAAGGACATCACACACATCCATGCCCGAGGCAGGATTCGAACCTGCGACCGTAGCAGTCGCGCGGTTCCGGGCTGAAGCGCCTATAACCGCTCGGCCAGATGTCTGCTGGGGATAGGTAATTTCTTATAGTGTTATCATGCGGTATGTACAAGGTCCAAAAGGGAACTATAAGAGTGGAAGACCAAAAGAGAAATGCATACATTATTAAAGGTGTAATGCAGTATTTCTCTTCTACTGTTCGACCAGTATGTTGAACAAGCAATGATGGAAATAAAACAGACAATCAGGAATGGGATTAAAATATAGGATGAGAGGATATCAACATTAAGATTTCCTTCCTAAGGGAAGATAAGGAAGAATTATAAGAGGTGTTGAATGCAATGAATAATCTAATCTATGGACTGAGAGTAGACCAAAGAAGAACGAAAGGAATGAGGAGTAGCAGTAATGAAATTAGCGATAAACTTAGTACCAAAATTGGTGATCATCTGTTGCACAAAGAGAGGCAGTTGTGCTACATTGGAAGGAAAGTAATGTAATGCATAATCTGTTCTCCGCAGCAAATCACAAAGAGGCCCTATAAAATAGTCAACTACCTCATTAAACAATTGCATTCAGACTTCGAAATACTGCCTAGACACAGAACACTACTATACTCTACCTACACTCCTGGAAATTGAAATAAGAACACCGTGAATTCATTGTCCCAGGAAGGGGAAACTTTATTGACACATTCCTGGGGTCAGATACATCACATGATCACACTGACAGAACCACAGGCACATAGACACAGGCAACAGAGCATGCACAATGTCGGCACTAGTACAGTGTATATCCACCTTTCGCAGCAATGCAGGCTGCTATTCTCCCATGGAGACGATCGTAGAGATGCTGGATGTAGTCCTGTGGAACGGCTTGCCATGTCATTTCCACCTGGCGCCTCAGTTGGACCAGCGTTCGTGCTGGACGTGCAGACCGCGTGAGACGACGCTTCATCCAGTCCCAAACATGCTCAATGGGGGACAGATCCGGAGATCTTGCTGGCCAGGGTAGTTGACTTACACCTTCTAGAGCACGTTGGGTGGCACGGGATACATGCGGACGTGCATTGTCCTGTTGGAACAGCAAGTTCCCTTGCCGGTCTAGGAATGGTAGAACGATGGGTTCGATGACGGTTTGGATGTACCGTGCACTATTCAGTGTCCCCTCGACGATCACCAGTGGTGTACGGCCAGTGTAGGAGATCGCTCCCCACACCATGATGCCGGGTGTTGGCCCTGTGTGCCTCGGGCGTATGCAGTCCTGATTGTGGCGCTCACCTGCACGGCGCCAAACACGCATACGACCATCATTGGCACCAAGGTAGAAGCGACTCTCATCGCTGAAGACGACACGTCTCCATTCGTCCCTCCATTCACGCCTGTCGCGACACCACTGGAGGCGGGCTGCACGATGTTGGGGCGTGAGCGGAAGACGGCCTAACGGTGTGCGGGACCGTAGCCCAGCTTCATGGAGACGGTTGCGAATGGTCCTCGCCGATACCCCAGGAGCAACAGTGTCCCTAATTTGCTGGGAAGTGGCGGTGCGGTCCCCTACGGCACTGCGTAGGATCCCACGGTCTTGGCGTGCATCCGTGCGTCGCTGCGGTCCGGTCCCAGGTCGACGGGCACGTGCACCTTCCGCCGACCACTGGCGACAACATCGATGTACTGTGGAGACCTCACGCCCCACGTGTTGAGCAATTCGGCGGTACGTCCACCCGGCCTCCCGCATGCCCACTATACGCCCTCGCTCAAAGTCCGTCAACTGCACATACGGTTCACGTCCACGCTGTCGCGGCATGCTACCAGTGTTAAAGACTGCGATGGAGCTCCGTATGCCACGGCAAACTGGCTGACACTGACGGCGGCGGTGCACAAATGCTGCGCAGCTAGCGCCATTCGACGGCCAACACCGCGGTTCCTGGTGTGTCCGCTGTGCCGTGCGTGTGATCATTGCTTGTACAGCCCTCTCGCAGTGTCCGGAGGAAGTATGGTGGGTCTGACACACCGGTGTCAATGTGTTCTTTTTTCCATTTCCAGGAGTGTATTTGAGAACAGTTCTTAATAAGAGAAAATTCAGATACTTATTTTGTATGTCTGACAAAAAAAAATTACTGTGGACAAGTTCGCTCTTAAATTAGGTCTTCAGATGTTTTGTCCTCCTCCGTAGCCGAGGGTTCAGCGTGTCTGACTGCGACGCGGAAGGACCCGAGATTGATTCCTGGTACTCTTCCTTGGTGGGGAGGTGAAAGGGGGGGGGGTGGTACGGAGGACACCATGACACTTTACTTTTACCTGTTTCACTTTTTGTAGTTGCAAGATGTATGATTCACCGGTCTGGAACTTTACGAGAAACTGAGTTTTATTTTTATATTTGCCAATTCGTCTTCAGGTGTGGACTCGGATTTGGTTAACTAACATTTTCATTCGTGTACAAAAAGCTAATATTTCCTAATAGTCACTGGATTATTCCAACACACTTCAGAATACAAACCATGTATAATCATTTGCATTCTTTTCTGCGGATCGAATGCTCGAAACATGTATATAACTTTTACTCTGCAGAAGAAAGCAGTAAGACCAGAAGTTTCAAAGCAGTAAGAATTATATGACTGGAAGTCGTAGTCGGGTTCACTCCGAAGAGCTGTTTAAGAAACTTGCTATCCTTCCTGCACAAAGTGAGTCTGTTTTGTATACCAGGGAAAAAATTGCTAAGTAATAGTTCAGTACATAATCGTGGAACAAGAGCCAGTTTCCATTAACTTTTATCATGGAAAGACAAAAAACTCAAAGCAGCATTTTCTGTCGGGAAAAAAAGTTGTATAATAAAATGCCCTGGGTTACTAAAAACATATTTAAAACACGATCACAATGTAACATTTTCACAAGACACTTTCACAAGAAACTCATGTGCCAGTACTTGTGGAGCAGGAGAGTAACGTCTTGTCATTCTCCTAAGCTCAGCACGTCACACATGTGGAGACGCAGATACAATTTTTCAGATCGACGGAGGGGAAGTCATGAAGATGAGCACAGGGCGTAGTTCCATGTTTGCGAGCCGCAGTCAGTTTCAGAGAAGACTGTTCTTAGTGCAAGGGAAATAGCAGCACGTTCATGGTTCATGGTTCAGCAGCCGAGGTCCTTAATGTGTGCAATGATAAAGGTCAAAATTGTGTTTCATGTTATAAGTTATCTTGAGAAAACTGTGCGCAAATTAAAGGAGATTGTAGAGTAGGGAGTAAGCAAATGAGGCATTACAGTTTTTAGAGACACTGAACTCATATTCGAGAGGATGGAGTTTGGTCTGCCCGGGCTTCGTAATTTAAGTTTTCCATCGTTTTTGAAAAAAAAAAAAAAGGTTCAAATGGATCTGAGCACAATTGACTTAACTTCTAAGATCATCAGTCCCCTAGAACTTAGAACTACTTAAACCTAACCAACCTAAGGACATCACACACATCCATTCCCGAAGCAGGATTCGAACCTGCGACCGTAGCAGTCGCGCGGTTCCAGACTGTAGCGCCTAGAACCGCTCGGCGTTTTTGAAAACCTTTCAGGCAAAAGGCGGGATCCTCCATCATGGACACGGCCGACTACCTATGGTGTCCTCTTTTATGTGTTCCGTGTGTATGTCCTTTTTGCACTATTTATTCTCTTTGCTTAAACAAACAAATACTGTGTGCCATCTGCATACTTTAACTATCGTTTTATGTATTTTATTATCCGCAGCTCGTGGTCTTGCGGTAGCGTTCTCGCTTCCCGCACATGGGGTCCCGGGTTCGATTCCAGGCGGGGTCAGGGATTTTCTCTGCCTCGTGATGACTGGGTGTTGTGTGTCTTTCATCATTATTTCATCTTCATTGACTCGCAAGTCGCCGAAGTGGCGTCAACTAAAAAGGACTTGCAATACGGCGGCCGAACTTCCCCACATGGGGCCTCCCGGCCAACAATGCCATACGATCATTTCATTCATTTTGTATTTTATTTAAATGTTGCAACATAAATCCTATTTCTACAAATTCGGAGCGATGCATGTTCCATTCATGAGGAGAATGGCACAAGAGCACGCGAGAGTGTAGCGTGCATAACAGCAAATTCTGCCGTCAGAAATTCTCGTTGCTGGAAACAAAATTTTGTTTTACTTTATTGCACCAATTCTTGCATAATCCTTTAGCGTATCCTGCGCTACACGAAATTGTACGGATGTTTCACGTACGACGCAACACTGCAACCGACTGCCGAATACGTTGTGGCGACACCTCGTACTTTCATGTTAGCTGCTGTCTTTTTTTTTTTTTTTTTTTTTTTTCAAACTAAAGAGTTAGGAGCATTCCTGAACAACAGTTTTCTCAAGAACAGTGTTCAGAAAAAGAACCTAATTAAGTCAAAGGCATATGGCAATGTGTGCTCTTACATTGCTGATGCTGAATGTTTCAGGAGGTCAAACAGCTAAGGCCATCAGTCTCCTATTCAACCGCCGTCCCCATCCCCCCAAGACAGAAGCAGTGTACCGAATCTGTCTCTTTATAGACTAAATTGTGTGTGTAACTTTAGAAAGTGTACTAAATGTTTGCGTAGCTCGTCTGAAGTGGAACTTGGGAACCAGCCCAGTGTTTACTTAGAGGGATGGAAAAGCCTGAGAACTACATCCAAGCTGGCCGGCACCCCAACGCCTCGTCGTTAATCTACTGGGCAGATTCTGTCTGGGGCCGGCATACCTATCCATACTGGAAGCAGTCACGTTAACACAAGTGGCTACCCGGACTTATCTTGAATTCTCCTCCATGAAGTAGGCATACGAATTTTCGTTTGTCGTTGGTTCTCTTATGGAAGAGTGCAGTATATTGTTTCATACCTCTCAGAAGTTGTAGTTTGGTGGAAAATGATCGCTCTAGTAATTCGATTGCACTAATTACACACGCCATCCCTGTTTCCTCACCACTCAGAGGCTCTAAATTTAACTCGTCTGTATTTTCTGAACACTAACGTGAAGTGTTCGAGTCCCCATTCCCAGACAACTGCAGCCATCACACTTCCGGTATCAAACTCTCCATCAGGCATGGAAAGCAATAGTTAGTTGCGTTACTGTACATTGGTATCAGAATTGGAAACTCGATGTGCAATCGATACTTTGTAGGGTTTCAGTTTGCGTTTTTGCATATCCCTGGAGTGGATGTTAGTGACACATTAGACTGGAGTATCAAATGGCGCAACGATATTCTAGAAATTTCTTCCAAGGTCACTACTAACGCATTGCGGCTAAAACCGATACGCCGTCTGTTCAAGCCGGAGAACGTGTCTCAGCTCGTGCGGAGATAGGAGCCTATCTCCCTGGAATTGGTTCCCGGCTAACACGGGACACTGCTCTTACGTCATACGTGAAACGTCTTGTGTTGATACGACTGTTATGCGTCTCATGCTCACTACCGAGGACTGTAAACGTCTCTACATTTTGCAGGTGGCACTCAGAATTAGCTATCCTACTCTTTAAAAAAAAATGTTCTAGCCTTTTTGTAGCGATTGGCAAGAGTGAAGACTAGCTTTTTACATTCAGTTGATGTTGTGGTCATTAGAGACGCAGCACAAGACTGGATTGACCAGCCGCCTGCTGTGGACGAGCGGTTCTAGGCGCATCAGTCTGGAACCGCGCTCCTGCTACGGTCGCAGGTTTGAATCCTGCCTCGGGCATGGATATGTGTGATGTCCTTAGGTCAGTTAGGTTTAAGTAGTTCTAAAGAAGGTTGTATACATGGAAGAATCCCGGAGATACTAAAAGGTATCAGATAGATTGTATAATGGTAAGAGAGAGATTTAGGAACCAGGTTTTAAATTGTAAGACATTTCCAGGGGCAGATGTGGACTCTGACCACAATCCATTGGTTATGAACTGTAGATTAAAATTGAAGAAACTGAAAAAAGGTGGGAATTTAAGGAGATGGGACCAGGATAAACTGACTAAACCAGAGGTTGTACAGAGTTTCAGGGAGAGCATAAGGGAACAATTGAAAGGAATAGGGGAAAGAAATACAGTAGAAGAAGAATGGGTAGCTCTTAGGGATGAAGTAGTGAAGGCAGCAGAGGATCAAGTAGGTAAAAAGATGAGGGCTAGTAGAAATCCTTGGGTAACAGAAGAAATATTGAATTTAATTGATGAAAGGAGAAAATATAAAAATGCAGTAAATGAAGCAGGCAAAAAGGAATACAAACGTCTCAAAAATGAGATCGACAGGAAGTGCAAAATGGATAATCAGGGATGGCTAGAGGACAAATATAAGGATGTAGAGGCTTATCTCACTAGGGGTAAGATAGATACTGCCTACAGGAAAATTAAAGAGACCTTTGGAGAAAAGAGTACCACTTGTATGGATATCAAGAGCTCAGACGGAAACCCAGTTCTAAGCAAAGAAGGGAAAGCAGAAAGGTGGAAGGAGTATATAGAGGGTCTATACAAGGGCGATGTACTTGAGGACAATATTATGGAAATGGAAGAGAATGTAGATGAAGATGAAATGGGAGATACGATACTGCGTGAAGAGTTTGACAGAGCACTGCAAGACCTGAGCCGAAACAAGGCCCCGGGAGTAGACAACATTCCATTAGAACTACTGACGGCCTTGGGAGAGCCAGTCCTGACAAAATTCTACCATCTGATGAGCAAGATGTATGAGACAGGCGAAATACCCTCAGACTTCAAGAAGAAGATAATAATTCCAATCCCAAAGAAAGCAGGTGTTGACAGATGTGAAAATTACCGAACTATCAGTTTAATAAGTCACAGCTGCAAAATACTAACACGAATTATTTACAGACGAATGGAAAAACTGGTAGAAGCCGACCTCGGGGAAGATCAGTTTGGATTCCGTAGAAATACTGGAACACGTGAGGCAATACTGACCATACGACTTATCTTAGAAAATAGATTAAGGAAAGGCAAACCTACATTTCTAGCATTTGTAGACTTAGAGAAAGCTTTTGACAATGTTGACTGGAATACTCTCTTTCAAATTCTAAAGGTGGCAGGGGTAAAATACAGGGAGCGAAAGGCTATTTACAATTTGTACAGAAACCGGAAGGCAGTTATAAGAGTCGAGGGGCATGAAAGGGAAGCAGTGGTTGGGAAGGGAGTGAGACAGGGTTATAGCCTCTCCCCGATGTTATTCAATCTGTATATTGAGCAAGCAGTAAAGGAAACAAAAGAAAAATTCGGAATAGGTATTAAAATCCATGGAGAAGAAATAAAAACTTTGAGGTTCGCCGATGACATTGTAATTCTGTCAGAGACAGCAAAGGACTTGAAAGAGCAGTTGAACGGAATGGACAGTGTCTTGAAAGGATATAAGATGAACATCAACAAAAGCAAAACGAGGATCATGGAATGTTGTCGAATTAAGTCGAGTGATGCTCAGGGAATTAGATTAGGAAATGAGACACTTAAAGTAGTAAAGGAGTTTTGCTATTTGGGGAGCAAAATAACTGATGATGGTCGAAGTAGAGAAGATATAATATGTAGACTGGCAATGGCAAGGAAAGCGTTTCTGAAGAAGAGAAATTTGTTAACATCGAGTATAGATTTAAGTGTCAGGAAGTCATTTCTGAAAGTATTTGTATGGAGTGTAGCCATGTATGGAAGTGAAACATGGATGATAAATAGTTTAGACAAGAAGAGAATAGAAGCTTTCGAAATGTGGTGCTACAGAAGAATGCTGAAGATTAGATGGGTAGACCACATAACTAATGAGGAGGTATTGAACAGAATTGAGGAGAAGAGGAGTTTGTGGCACAACTTGACAAGAAGAAGGGACCGGTTGGTAGGACATGTTCTGAGGCATCAAGGGATCACAAATTTAGCATTGGAAGGCAGCGTGGAGGATAAAAATCGTAGAGGGAGACCAAGAGATGAGTACACTAAGCAGATTCAGAAGGATGTAGGTTGCAGTAAGTAATGGGAGATGAAGAAACTTGCACAGGATAGGGTAGCATGGAGAGCTGCATCAAACCAGTCTCAGGACTGAAGACCACAACAACAATAAGTCTATGGGACTGATGACCTCAGATATTAAGTCCCATAGTGCTTAACGCCATTTGAACCATTCTTTTTTTGGATTGACCAAAGAAAGGATCACGTAATCGGCGCGGTAATTCGAAGGAAATGCGATCATCATCGTCGTCGTCTTCAAGAATTAGTCTTTACGCCGTCTCTTGAAGGCACGTCCAACGCTCCTCTTGCCGGTTGGATTATACTGTGTTGGCGCTTTAGTTACTCCATCATTAGAACATATGCCGGACATGATCTTCCCAATTCAAACGGTATTTTTCAATTACGTTTGTAACAGGTTCAAATTTTAGTTCTTACTTCTTCCCTAACATCGTCATTTCTTTTATAGTCCAACTATGAACCTCCCTACAATGCTGAGGAACTTCATCTCTGATGATTCGATACGTCGTAATTGACCAGATATTAAGAGTCTAACATTCGCTATTACACAGCAACAAAGATAATGTGCTCCTTACATCCTGACTATTGAGATCGTGACAACAGTGAACAGACGTGCTGTTTCAGTCCCTCTCAGGACAGGTGGCATCACATGCCCAAGAGTATGTAGTTTCTGTGCGATCTGGTAGAGGTCACTGCATGACGGACACTGTTTGAGCTGCGGTCAAAATACTATCATTTTTATTTGCAGTTCAGTTTGTTTATTTTTCTAATTGTTTATTAATTACTGTTATAATTGTGCTTAGTTTTGAGAGTGAGAGAAAGTGTGAATGAGAAATAATGTTTTATGTAAAGATTTCATACTATGCATGGAAGTAACTGGTCTCGCGAGGAATGTTTGAGAATGATGCTCGTCTTAGTCATTCGACCCAGGGAATTTGTTATAAACCATTTCAGTTTATGGTACTGGAGAAATGAGACTATGATTTTGGTAATGTAGTTTTTCTAAGAGGGAATTAATTTTATATTTGTGGGATTTCAAAATTTATTTATGTTATTTTACTCTTTTGATTCAGTGACAACTGTACAAATGCGCGGGACTGAGCGGGTTTGATGCTCATTTCGATTGGCTGTCATGTTTCTCTGCCAATCAGAAATCAGCATATCGCCCGTATTTTGGGATCTGGCTCTGAGCACTATGGGACTTAACAGCTATGGTCATCAGTCCCCTAGAACTTAGAACTACTTAAACCTAACTAACCTAAGGACATCACACAACACTCAGTCATCACGAGGCAGAGAAAATCCCTGACCCCGCCGGGAATCGAACCCGGGAACCCGGGCGTGGGAAGCGAGAACGCTACCGCACGACCACAAGCTGCGGACTATTTTGGGATCTAGAAACTTCTTTTGTGTAGAGAGATGAGTAGAGTCGGTGCTTAGATCTCGTAGTGATCAGACCCATTGATAGGTGGTCTGATGAGAATTATTAACATTGCGATAAGTCGGCACCAAAATATTTGAGAAGTGCCGTAAAGTGTAGGAGAGAGTTAGATTTAATGCATGGTGTGAAATTGACTACTCTTGGTGACATTTTAAAAGACTAAATTCCGCGTGGTGTGTTGCTTACTCGCAATCGTGAACATTTTGTCACGTGAGACTGATAATAGTAACATTTGATCCAGCTATTTTAAAAGAAACAATCCGTTTGTAAACTTCCTGTGAAGGTTAACTAGTCATAACTGTAAACTATCTATGGTTATGAATAACCTGTGCGTGTGGACTTTTCAGGCTTTGTGCATCTTAAAGTAACGCTTGGTAGTAACTGGTGTATGCAAACTTACCGTAACTGAGTGAAATTTTACGCACGTAAATACTTTAATTTAACTATTACTAGCCTTCCACCGACAAAGTAGTTTTCAGTGCGACTTGTGGTTACGAGGCGTACAGCTCTTTTTTCCATAGGTTTTTCTGGCTCAGAATTGCACTTCAGTAACTTCAGGAGGTGTGCGTGTGAGAAGAGATTCACCACGAGGTGAGTGGAACTTTATCCACAGCAGCTCCCCATCGTGCTGCCGCAAACGCTTTGTAGAGTTTAATTAATGATTCTTGCTGTACATTGTGCTTTAATGTACTTTGCGTAGTTCCACAGAAGTGTCTGAATCCGGAAAGTTTGAGCTCTACATGATCTGACTTACGAAGTTTAAAATTGCATCCTAAATGTGACCTAGACATTATTAACAAGCCATCTGAACTAGAGACCTTTCCATACTCAGAAATCCGATAAAGATATATGCGAAATTCGCACTAGCACCAGTTTTAGGTTAATCCCAAAAAGTAAAGACTATCAGAGTACTTCGGAAGCCATTACTTGTAGTATGACTGGACAATCTAACTAAAAAATACTAAATAAAGGCTCAGGAGGAGCCAAGTCACGGACACGAGTACATAAAATAATAGTTTTGGTGTGCCTAACGCACACTGATCTTGCGAAGCGACATCTCTGTGAGAGTTTTCAGTCACTCACCTGGTTGAAGCGTGAGTAGTATCCATATGGTGCTGCTACCTGGAAATATGAACGTAAACCAAGAGCTTAGGTATGTTGCCCCGCTCGTTAACTTTCCTTCGTCTGCTCTATGATAACATGCGACTTATTTGCATATGATGTGCGTGCAACCAATCGGTTTTTGAATTTATCCACGGCAAATTCATTCCGATAATGCACATTTTTCAGGTTAATCCCAAAAGCGCAGACACGAAGGCGTTATCCCGTACGCGTGCTGTAGTCTCAGTAGCAGCACGCGTTCCTTCGTGGCCGGGCCAAGCTGTGCGGGTTGCATCACCCACATTGGTAGGCGCTCAGCGGGCAGCGCGGCACTATGTTTTTAATTTTTTTTCAAACTGTTGCATCCTTTAGCCCCCGGTTCGCGATATACGCTCGCCGGTTACTAAGGTCACAGATCACACTTTATTAATAATTATAATACAGAGTAATATCTCCTCTTATCTCCTGTTACAGTAACATTCTGAGCAAGTACACCAAGTCCTTTCATCGATACATGTATTTTTTCATCATTACTAACTTTTCTGCATGAGCGGGTATACAATGTAAATGGCATATTACTATATACATAACTAGGTCTACTCTGTGTCTTCGAGTCGATACCACAAAGCCACATCTTGTAGGCGATAACATCACGATCAGCGTAGGATTCCAGGCCAGGCAGTGAAGCGTTCGCAGGAGAGCTTCTGTAAAGTTTGGGTAGCCCAGTTAGTAAAGCACTTGTCCGCGAAAGGCAAAGGTCCCGAGTTCGAGTCTCGGTCCGCCACACAGTTTTTCTCTGCCAGGAAGTTTCAAATCAGCGCACACTCCGCTGCAGAGGGAAAATTTCATTCCTAAAATTACACAGGGTTTAGCTGCACTTGGCTTCACACTCATTCAGAGCATGTAAACTGTGAACGTAAGTACAAAGAAATCCTTTTTACTTATTTCCAGTGTTTACTTGTTCTGAATGAGTGTGAAACAAAGTGCAGCTTTTGTGAGTGTATAATCTGCGAAAAATACGTTATCGAACGAGTTTGCCATGCACACCACAAAGCAGCGCAATGTCAGTATCCTAAAACATAACCATTTCGTTTGTTAAACCTTGCGTTACGGGGAACTAAATTTCTGTTACTTTTGCCAGCACCACGGCCACAGCTACTAGCGGCACACGGGCCAGAAAAATAATGTTCCTGTAACACTCCCAACTGACGACGAGCCTGCACTGCCCTGGAAAACTAGTTAGTGTTACAGAACATAAATCGTACCAAAAATTCAAAAAAAGCAATTGGCTGCATATTATAGCCAAATAAATCGACAATTTAAATCACAGTTGCACTTCACCATCCACAAAGAATACAGAGCAGTTTGTAAATGTCTCGAAAGAGTGCGCTACAATATGGTACCGTGTCACCACCTAGCGAGAGTTTCGAACGATTTTATGAAATAAGCGCGAATATGTATCTTTTCTTTCAGTTATTAACAAATTCCTTGTTTGCTAACCGTATTTACTTGATAAAATGTGTTATTTACAAGTTTATTTTCATTTATCGACGTGCAGATAGGCTGTTTTCATTACGTGACCGTTAGACGAATCTACAAATACACGTGATTAGGGCCATAGCTTAAAGGCACAAAAGGAAACATCGGTAGGATTCTTCACCACTCGAGAATTTGACCAAACTATTATCAGATTCACTGCCTTCTCCAGTATATAAACGATGAGTCACGACTAATACTAAAATAATGTCTAATCAACGTGACGAAAAGAAAATACGAATTCACAACGAAGTCAGAATACCAAGTAATGACTGTTTGTACCTCTGGCAGCTGAAGAGCAAGATTATAAGCAGAAACAAAAGCCTCAGTGCTTTGGAAACTATGTAGAGTTATGAAAACTAAGCTTCCGGTATGTCTGAACTGTAAAACTTGCTATAAATGCGTATCACCATCCTTGATTTATGCCAGTGAGACACAAAATCGTAATGCGGAGACCATTATAAAATTGTGCATTAATCGGCGAGCTATGCTAAGGTGCATATTGTGAATGACACATGGCAGGGAACAGACTGACGTAGAAGACGTAATTATGGCTAATGAAAATGGAAAGCGAGAGCGAGACGCAACGAAATGAATAGTGGATCGAGGAAGTTCTTTGATGGATTCAAAGGAATAGGAACAGACCACATGACGACCTAGTGAACGACGGATAACATTAGAGAACTTGAGGGTGGATCGACCGGTTTATATATCGTTGATCATTGCATTGGAAACTGTAGACAAGGTTTTTGTGCAGCAGTAGAAGTCAGCTATATTTTCAAAGATCAAGTATTATATACGCCAACTAGAGAGCTAGATAATAGTTTCAATACCTGAAGATTAGCACATGTTTTATAACTGGCCTCTAGAAGGGCAGATTCTAGTGTGTGCAGTTCCAGGGGCGTGCGAAAGATTTTGGTTAATCCCCGATATCAATTCATCTGTTACTTCTGGATTTGGAGAAGTAATATAATATATAGGATAGCTCTCCGAAGTCGAGAGCAAATTTGAACCAAACTTTGTTCGCATGTGACATAGTAACAGAAAACAACACGGGGTAAGACACACTAGCACTCCTATTTTATGGTCTGGAAAAGTGATTTCATTTAAGAAATTTCAGCCAAATGTAGCACTTGCACTACTTACTAATCGGAAATGTGTACTGTTGTGGTAATACAGCTCCAGCGATATTATTGGTGGTGTGGGTACATCTACATCTACACTTACGTACACGCTCCGCAAACCACTACATAATGTATGGCGAAGGTAACTTGTACTACTGTTTGTCATTAGCTTTTCTGTTTCAGTCGCAAATTGAGCGAGAGGAAAACGACTGTCTATATGCTTCCGTACGCTGATGTCTCTTGTCTTATCTTTTTTGTCCTTTTGAGAGATGTACGTTGATGGGCGAGGAATCGGTCTCCACTCTGCCGCAAATACCGGATCTCTGATCTTTGTCAATGTTTCGCGAAAAGAACGCCTTCTACCCTCCAGAGATACCCATTTCAAAATTCCCGTACTTCGCAACGTAAATGGTTTCTCCCTCTGGGAAAAAGTACTGTTCGCTTAACACAAACCTCGTTCAAATGGTTCAAATGGCTCTGAGCACTATGGGACTTAACTTCTGAGATCATCAGTTCCCTAGAACTTAGAACTACTTAAACCTAATTAATCTAAGGACATCACACACATTCATGCCCTAGGCAGGATTCGAACCTGCGACCGTAGCGGTCGCGCGGTTGCAGACTGTAGCGCCTAGAACCGCTCGGCCACGCCGGCCGGCCCACAAACCTGGCACCCCCTGTTGTGGGTGGGGAAGGGTTGACATGCAAGCATAACTGTGGCTCGGCTTGAACAATTTCAGCCAAAGTGGTACGGATATGACTTACTATCTGTACAAAAAAAAAAAAAAAAAAAAAATGCTATGGCGGGAGAGATGCGAATTGGCACCTTTAGCAACGCTAGGAATGGCTATTGTGGTGGAAACGGGGTGATATGTATGCCTCTACTGTAGAATGCGTGGAAAAATTTCAGTCCACCTTTTTACTCATATCACTCAGTATGTTTAGAAAGTTTAGCGGTAAGTGTTGCCTAGAACCTCTGCTTTGGGGCAAGATGATTGTGACATGGTAAACAACCGACAGTTGCTAATACTAGAAATATTGATTACGTTGAGTTCCACAGCTGATTGACACTAATATTAGAAATTAATAAAAACCTCTAGAGCTGTATTAATACACATTTATTGTGTCACGACCGCTCTTTTAGAACATCACCAGGTTGCCTGGAATTTAACAAAACAAGAAATTAGGCTAAAAGCTATAGTATCTGAACGAATAAAACAGGCCACTCACACTACCAGCGCTTTGATAATCAAACCTCATCGAGTCGTGGTAATGTCACGATATAATATTAAACACAGAAACTTGAAATGACCATCACATAAACATTCTGCTGGCTGCCTAACGGAAACATGGTGAGCCGTAGGTTCATGCGACATAGCATGCTGTGTACACTAGAGTGTCCCAGCAGGGTCGATACACGAGAGAGATAAACACGTAAACATACTACTTGACCCCTGTCGAGTGTGACATATAGATTTTGGGATCGTAATCGTTACAAGTAATGACAAAACTTTAAATAAAGAAATGACATTTACGTGTAAAAAACGCTACATAACTATTCAAAATAGTTGTAAAAATAGATACAAACACATTTTGAATAATTACGTAGCCTTTTATTGCCCTTTAATGTAATTTCTTTAGTTGTAACGACTGTGATCCCAGAATCCATACATCACACTCGGCGGGGGCCAAGTACTATGTTTACGTGCTTACCTGTGGGCGGCCCTGTTTGGACAGTTTAGTGAACACAGCATGCCGCGTCGCACCCACCTGCTGCTCACCATGCTTCCGTCAGGCGGGCTGACGCGACAGCAGCGCTCCTAGCCCATAAAGTCAAAACTATAGCGTCCGTGTCGTTAATGCTAATGGATAACAAATTTTAACTCGGTGCTAAGCTTTCCGATGGGCCATCACAATAAATTATACTTCAAAATACGCCATTTGAAGAGAACGCGAACATTATTACACATAGAAACTCTCACAATTGCTTGTCCAAATTAGAATTTATTATTTTAATTTTGTCTTTCCGCAACTGTGCAGTAGGCTGTTCTTGACCAAAGTCTTTCGTAGAAAAGTGCCTATCCACACAACAAGGAAAAGGGTTTATCTTTGTGTATGGTAAAGCAGTAATCCGCCATCTATTTCTCCCGCAACTGACGACATTCAGTATCTACTTTTCTTAATGCCAGGCAACTCAGTAAAGACGCACGTAATTAACAGATAAGTAGCACAGAACTTTACGCCTGATATGACAACAGATAACTAGTTTGTCCATCAAATTGTGGCCTCTGCTACCTTGTTCAAATCGGCACAATTCGCGACTAGTCGGTAATTTTCGTGCCATTGTCGTATACTACCAAAATTTTCGATCTATCAGTGTGCAGCGTAGACATAAGCAGTAAATAATGTATGTGTCTGTTGTCAGCACTGATCCAAAGACGCAACCCGTTCAAGGAAGCGAGCTGTTTCCCGCACTCTCCGCACGCATGTGAGCGCAGGGACCGTAACGACGTCCGCAGACTGAAAATACTTCCTATTTGCAATTCAAACCCAGCAACGGCGAAATGGCGTTGCGCATGTGAGGAATAACCAAATGATTCACTGCTCTGCGTCATGAAATGCAAACCTGAAGAGACCCGATAGTCGGCGGAAATATCCGAAAATGAATCCCGGTCGGAGTATAATACGTATGTGCGCCTCACTGTCTCTCGAATTTCTTCCGCAGGCCGGATTGAAACCAATCGCGGGCCATATCGTCAGTTACCCACCGGTGTTTTATATCGTGACATTGGCACAACTTGATGAGGACTTGTTATCAGAGTGAGTTGCGTAGTTTATTCGTTAACTATACTATTAGATTGGTGCGTAAGTTCGTAGCGTTTTTGTTTTGCATGGTGTTTTCTGGTTGCTATGGGTTTATTTATCGACTGTCATTTTTTATTAGAAGTTCACTGTTGCTATCTGAGTTAACAAATTGTCATTTTGTCATTTTGAGATAGTTAGTGGGTCTAGGGGCGCTAGAAGATAGAATGATAAATGGAGAAATCGGAAAATTTGCGCCGTATTCTTTTGTTTGAGTTCAGTAGAGAAGTGACAACAGCAGAGGCAGCCAGAAAAATTAGCGCCGTGTATGGCTATAATGTCACTGGACCGAATACGAGACAAAATCGTTTTCTCGTTTTAAGAAGGATCGTTTTGATATTACTTAATCTCCATGTTCAGGAAGATCTTCGGGGTTTGATGAAGACCATTTATTAAACGCATTAAGTCACAATGATCCGCATCAGTGTATTCAAGAACCAGCAGATGTGATGAAGTATGATCATTCGACCACCGTGCTACATTTGGATGCAATGGGGAAGGTTAAAAATTCGAGTGTATGGGTACCGGATGCTCCAAGCCAAAATCACATAAAAATCAGCGGGTCGCCATTGTGCATCTCTGCTTGTTCATCATCAATTGGCTCGTGAGCGACACCAGCCATTCCTGCCCCGTATCATTTCTGCTGACAAGAAATATCGTTTCATACTAACATACGGCAAAGAAAGGAATGGTTGAGCCCAAACAAAGCAGCAATTCCCCATACAAAGACCTGCATACATCCACAAAAGATAATGTTGTGCATTTGGTGGAGAAGCGACGGTGTGCTGTTCTACGAATTGCTTCCCCGAAGTGTAACCATCACTGCTGAGACGTCTTGTAGACGCAGTCCAAGAACAAAGACCAGGAAGGCTGCCTGAAGTGATGCTTCTCCACGACAGTGCACACCCACATTGAGCTGGATCGACAAAAATAACTATACTGTAGTTGGTTGGGAAGTCATTCCGCATCCAACTTATTCACCTGATCTTGCGCCCTCCGATTTTCACCTTTTCCGTTCTCTATAGAAGAACCTTCAAGGACTTTCCTTTCCCGATGAAAATGCGCTCGGAAAGTGTCTCCATGAGTTCTTCGCCTCAAATCCACGTTATTTCTACACTCGCGTACTCGAAAAGTTTGCGAGCGTTTTCAGAGTGTTGTAAATAGAGAAGGAGAATGTACAGCGATCAGCCAGAACATTATGATCCTCTTCCTAGCTGCCGGTATGTGTTAGGAATGTAGGGAGACGGCGCAGGTCATCACCAATCAGAAAGATTACCAACAATTAGTAACAAAACGGTATTTATTAAATATGAAGAAATACTCAAATGATGCTTCTAGTTGTGGAATGTCCAGCACAGTTAGACGTTGGAAATTATTACAAGCCCCCTAAAATATTAAAGTCCTGCTTCTGGGTGATGCCTGCGTAGAGTCCAGAGATGGCCTACGATGCCCAAATCTCGGGGACAACGGACGAACAATACAACTGGTAGACTCGGCGTTAATTGGAGACTATACACGACTCGGCGCACTGAAAAGAACAGTCCGCCGTAGCTCAGTCCTCCGGTATTTAACGAGGCATCGACCAATCGCTATCCACACACATGCTGCTCATGGCTTGGCAACCACGACTCCTAGTGGACCTCGTTGTCGTTCGTACTGCCAACTCATACAGCAACTGCGCTACGAGTGTTTCGAACGCGGCTTTTGCGGTACTGCCTGGGGTCGTGAGTACCGTCATCTTTGGCACGGATAACAGCGGCGACGCGTCGTGGCTTGGAAGCAATGTGGCCTTGGTAGGTCGCTGAAAGAAATTGGCACCATATCTGCACACACAAGTCACCTATCATAAATTCCGGGGAGGGGGCGATGAGCTCTGACGCCACGTTTGATCACATGCAAGATGAGTTCGATCGGGTGCAGATCTAGAGAGTTGGGAGGGGGGTGGGGGAGGGGGCAGCACATCAATTGGAACTCGCCACATTGTTCCTCGAAACACTCCATCACACTCCTGGCGTTGTGACATGTTGCATTATCTTGTTGAAAAATGTCACTGCCGTCGGGAAACATGATCGTCGTGAAGGGGTGTACGTGGTCTGCAACCAGTGTACAATACTCATTGGCCGTCATGGTGCCTCGCACGAGCTCCATTGTACCCATGGATGCGCACGTGAATGCTCCCCAAAGTATAATGAAACCGCCGCCAGCTTGTCTCCGTCGTGTCAAGAAGCTGCTCTTTTGGAAGACGACGGATTCGCTTCCTCCCGTCGGCATGATGAGGAAGGTTCAAAATGGTTCAAATGGCTCTGAGCACTATGGGATTTAACTTCTGAGGTAATCAGTCCCCCAGAACTTAAAACTACTTAAACGTATCTAACCTAAGGACATCACACACATCCATGCCCGAGGCAGGATTCGCACCTGCGACCGTAGTCGTAGCGCGGTTCCAGACTGGAGCGCCTAGAACCGCTCGGCCACTCCGGCCGGCAATGAGCAAGGTATCGGGATTCATCAGACCATGCAAAGCTCTGCCACTGCGCCAACGTTCAGTGCCGATAGTCACGCATCCAATTCAGTCGCAGTTGGCGATGTCGTGGTCTTAACATTGGCAAATAAAAGGGTCGTCGGATATGGAGGCCCGTCGTTAGGAGTGTTCAGTGCGCTTTGTGTTCACACACACTTGTACTCTGTCCACCATTAATGTCTGATATTAGTTCCACCACAGTCCACCGCCTGTCCTGTTTTACCGGTCTGCCCAAACTACGACGTACGACATCTGCAATGATATGATGCGCGGCCGCTCAATCCCACGACGTCTGGATGTGGTTTCACCTTGTATTGTGGGGGGACCTAGAAACGAGTGAGAGACTTCGTCCCGCCTTAGCTCTCAGTGGTTCACAATGCCACAGCAGGCCACAGCAGTCCACCCACCGCATCGCCGCCCCACACTGAACCCAGGGTTATTGTGCGGTTCGGCCCCCAGTGGACCCCCCCCCCCCCACCCTCGGAAGTCTCATAGCAGACGAGTGTAACCCCTAATGGCCGGGGTGGCCGAGCGGTTATAGGCGCTTCAATCTGGGACCGCGCGACCGCTACGGTCGCAGGTTCGAATCCTGCCTCGGGCATGGATGTGTGTGATGTCCTTAGGTTAGTTAGGTTTAGGTAGTTCTAAGTTCTAGGGGACTGATGACCTCAGATGTTAAGTCCCATAGTGCTCAGAACCATTTGAACCCAAATGTTTGCGTGGTAGAGTTATTATAGTGTACGCGTACGTGGAGACGGTATTTGCACAGCAATCGCCGGCATAGTGTAACAGAGGCGGAATAAGGGGAACCAGCACGCATTCGCCGAGGTAGATAAAAAACCGCCTTGAAAACCATCTACAGACTGGCAGGCACGCCGGACCTCGACACTAATCCGCCGGGAAGATTCGTGCCGGGGACCGGCACGCCTTCCAGATTGGGAAGCAACGCGTTAGACAGCGCGGCTAGCCGGGCGGGCTGGTTTCACCTTGGTTTCGTCAACTGTTGAAAACACTAATCACAGCACTCCTCGAATACCCGACAAGTTGTGTAATTTCCGAAATGCTTGTGCCGAGCCTCTGACCCATCAGAGTCTGTTCTCGGTCAAACTAAGATCGCGTGCTTTCCCCATTCTACACACATACAGCTAGCTCACTGCCGGCCGCGGTGGTCTAGCGGTTCTGGCGCTGCAGTCCGGAACCGCGGGACTGCTACGGTCGCAGGTTCGAATCCTGCCTCGGGCATGGATGTGTGTGATGTCCTTCGGTTAGTTAGGTTTAAGTAGTTCTAAGTTCTAGGGGACTGATGACCACAGATGTTAAGTCCCATAGTGCTCAGAGCCATTTGAACCAAGCAAGCTCACTGATACTACATGCACCGTGGGTGTGTCTACGAAGCAGTCATTCCTCGCCAGATGAGGCTGCTGTCGCCTAGACGGATTTATATCGATAGTAGGTCGGTGGTGATGAGTGTATTATTGATGACTAAAGTCTCTTTTATGTGTAACCGTTGTTTTTATTAAACTTATGAAAAAACTCTACGAGGTTATGCACTAAGCAGATATATACTCTAAGTTAATTTCTTGTTTTATTTAATTGCAGGCCACCCGATGATGTTAGGAAAAAACGAAGCTGGTCGTTATACAGTAAACATGTTTCAATACAGCTACCGTGGTTTACATTAATCATTAGTACTGATGCCGCTATTAGTGTCATATCCAAAGGCCTCCGTGGTGATTGACGAATAAGTGACAGTCCCAGTGATATTTCTCCTCTACCCGTACGGTAGAAGCTGGAATGGGGTTGCGTAAAAATGAGTATCGAGGCAACGCCAGGTTCTCGGCTAGAAACGAAAAAAAAAGAAAAGAAAAGAAAAAGAAATAGAACGTACCGTTTAAGTTCACAATGCGATGTGGCAGGGGAAGTCCCGGGAAGCAGAGGCCTTAGCGCGAGGAAGAGGCCGTGCTGGCGTCGCTAATGCGCCGTTAATTACGGGCGCGGCTATTCGCACTTCTGAGTTATGCGGCGAGGCCACAGGCACGCGCTCTGCAAATCCTCTGCAGCACTCACCGCTGGCGCCAGCAGCCGCCTCACTCCGGCGTTTCCTTGTCTCCAGTAGCACGGCCGAGTTTGGCTGCAGGCCACAGTTTATGACCTTTAATGTCTCATTCGCAGGGATGCGCTAAGACCGTTACACGATACCCAAACTGCAAGACTGGACTGGCAAGTCACTCACAGCAACTTTACAGTAGCATCTCTAAATTCACACTTTGGTTAAAAATAATGAATTAACTTAGCTGGAAATACAAAGTCTTTTGCATTCCACGGACTTTGTCTGTGAGTGGAGTCGTAACCTTTAACAAAATCGATGAAAGTGTAATGTATTTTTTGTTTACATTCCCATCCTCTCATTTATTGTAAAATGTGCATGGACGATAATGGTTCAAAATGGTTCAAATGGCTCTGAGCACTATGGGACTTAACTGGTGAGGTCATCAGTCCCCTAGAACTTAGAACTACTTAAACCTAACTAACCTAAGGACGTCACACACATCCATGCCCGAGGCAGGATTCGAACCTGCGACCGTACCGGTCACTGGGTTCCAGACTGTAGCGCCTAGAACCGCTCGGCCACCAAGGTCGGTGGACGATAATGCAACCAGGGTTTTTCTGTATGGAACAAATTTGGATGACTTCAAAAGTGCAACTGGACTAAGACAGGAAGATGCTCTGTTCCAACTGGACTAAGACAGGAATATGCTCTGTTCCTTCTTCAGTTTAACGTAGCCTTGGACAGATTTGTGAGTAAACTCAGACTAGGACCAGCTCGAATGCTTCAAAGAAATAAAGGTTTTAGCGTACGCAGATGATACTCTACTCATTGGAGAAAGTGAAATAGAGAACAGACATTTGTGGAGCTCGTAGAAGTAGCATCCAAGCGTGGCCTAAAGGTAAAGGAGCAGAAAACAAAGTACATGATATGAACTAGGGACCTTCGTCTTTCGCGCGCAAGAGCTCTACCGAATTAGCTACCCAAGTACGACTCACGACACCTCCTCACAGCTTCACTTCCAACAGTACCTCGTCTCCAATATTCCAGACTTCACAGAAGATCTCCTGCGAATACTTGCAGGACTAGCACTGAAAATTTCGCAGGAAAACTTCTGTGAAGTTTGGAAGGTAGGAGACGAGGTACAGGCAGAAGTAAAGCTCTGAGAAGGGGTCGTGAGCTGTGCTTAGGTAGCTCAGTCGGCAGAGCAATTGCCCGCGAAAAGCAAAGGTTCCGACTATTAAGGTCTACTCGCGGCCCGTCAGTTTTAATATGCCTGGAAGTTTCATATCAGCGCCCACTACGCTGTACAGAGAAAATTTCATTCTGGAAAATACATGGTAGTTCAGAGATGCAGAGATGCCCAAGACGACAAATCTCATCTAATAGTTGGCAAACATAAATTCGAACGTTTAGAGCAGTTCAAATTTTTGGAAGCAATGACAGACGAACAAGTTCAGACACATGTAAAAGGGAACATGAGACTACACACTGCTAACAGATCCCCCTTCTCCATACAATAACCTGTAGTGCCTAAACTACTACAAGGAAAACAAAAATGAAGTTATATAACACAAGCATCAGGCCAATCCAAACCTATGGAGCAGAGGGATGGAGTTTAACAGGGAAGAAAGCCAAATACGCGTATTTGAAAAGAAAGTTTATAGGAAATTTTTCGTCGATACTAAATTAATTGCAAATCTGGAAGAAAAGGCACGACACGCAAATCCATATGCTGTCACAACAAGTAACAATAATGACTATGATAAAATCAGAAGACTTCAGTAGGTAGGGTATCTGCTGAAAATGAAAAAGATGGTTCCCAGAAGATTGGTGAAGAAGTTATTTAGTAAGCGGCCAAGGGAGAGATCCAGGAATACATGGATAAATGAAATTGAAACAGTATGCAAGAGGATGGGCGTAAATAATTGGCAGGAAGTAGCACAAAATAGAAGCCTTTGGAAGCGACATGAAAAATCGGTACGGGAGCTTAGAGTACCTTAGAAGCCAAGAAGAAGGGGAAGAATTTGGCATTAGTAGGGTTTATGATTTCGCATGTAGTTTACTCTTCTGTACTTCTGAATCATGTAATTGTTGTCATCTGATAGTTCTTTACTGCGCGCAGTTTACTGCTAACATACGAGCTAATCTAATTAAAGTGAAGCATTCGGGTGTTGATACGAATCTAGAGCCGCAGTGTCTACGGTATGTTTTTCACGTCCTTAAATGAGATTTAGAAGTAAAGTTGTCATCTTAGACAGGTGTTTTATCGGTTGACAACAGGCTACGAAAGGAAGCGATAATGGAAGATAAATAATACAGTAAATAACAGTAGAGCTAAGTATCCTAACAATTTTAATCATTTTACACTTCCTTTCATAAAGCACAGAACAGTGCATTGAAATCTGGTTTTTGCTCGCTTCATGTGACGCACGGGAGAGAACTGAGGTGTGTTCCCATGAGAAAACATAGGACTGAGCCCCATTAATTCTGTGCGTGTGGTTCCATCAGTCCGACCATATCTAATGTATAATGAAAATGCCACATCCTAAGAAGAATGAACGTGCAAATAATGTACTTGAGTTAATGTAAAAAAATGATTTATTGTAAAAAAAACCTCTAAAAATATTTGGTATAGAGGAAGACCATCTGTGAGAACTATAAGTAAAACTTTATCTATGATTATCTTTTTGGCGACTGTAACAAGGAAATGTAACTCGGTTTCCACTTATTGTTCTCACTGTGTAATCTAATGTAATGGTACGGTATCTCTGGGAATGAGCTGTTTAGTGGGTGCCAGTGAGACTGCTTTGTGAAGAATATGCTGAATAATTTTGTTACGAAGGGCGAGAACTTTTGCGAGTTTGTCCGCGAAGAACATAATTTTAAATTAGGATCTGTAATTGCTGAGCCCCTCATATGTATTTAACCCTTCCAATTTGCAGTAAACTTTTTAACGTTTATTACTTTCCCTTTTCATTACTAAGAAACATTAATTACTAGTGAGAAAGTTAAGTCTACACGTCATGCAAAGTACACAAGTGCATCAGTGCCAATTTAAACTATTATAAAAGAAAGTAATTGATAAGAATTTTCCATCTTTATTTTCTTTCAAGGGAAGGCATCACGTTTCAGATTATAGATGACTTAACAGTGCTATTACTCGTGATTAGAATTGAGAATGTTAATGTGCCTAAAAAAGACAAGAAATCTAATTTTACATACAGAATCTACGAAAAGAAAAGGCTACGAAACAAAAACTTTTTTAAGTCGATGGGAGATGTACGTGCACTGAGAACGTAAAAATGACTGGTATTCGACTGTGGAACCATTCATGTTGAACTGGCGAACGTCGAAAAAAAAAGAAAGAAAAGAGATTCGGTCGAAAATATTTTGAGAGACGACGGTGATAGGAAAATTTTAAAACAGTCCCAGCTGAGTACGCACTGACAGCGGCTCCTGGTCACAGGACAATTCAATAAGGAGGAACAGATTTCAGACATTTATTGCTTCCAAACTGCAAAAGATAGAAACACAGTTCCAACATTCCTGGAAAGAGAGAAGTTCAATTTTTATGCATTCAATGTGAGCACCATGTGTTACAAGACAAATATCCAAACGGTGGCTCATTTCCTGTCACACACGAAGCAACTGGTTTCTCGTTATCGAATTGAGAACTTCAACAAAGCGATAAATTTCATCTTCTGCTCTGCCTAGGTCTCCAGACCTAACACCTTGTGACTTTTATGTGTGGGGTTACATAAAGACCGCGTTTTTATCCCCCTTCCCTTATGCCTGACACACTTGTGTACCGGGACTTTGAATTTCGCCGCGCTACACTCGTTCCCTCAGAAAAAAATTATACCGTCGCAGCGGTATGAGCGCTCGACGGCAGAGAAAATACTAAAATTGTACCTTTTTTTTGTTTTTCTATCCGTTTCTTTATTGTCTCTCGAGAGCGGAAGCTTAATGCAGACGTGATCTGATTAAGACGAAAAAACTTATTAACGTGTAGACATTGTGGAAGTTGTTATGAAATTCGGAGGGTGGAGAGAAGCAACTAAAATAAATTGCATTTAATATCAAGACGGTTTTGTATACATTAGAAATTCCTGGACAATGAAACTTATTGCAAGATTTCGGAGCAGACTTTTCACGCAGAAATGAAGTAGGAGAATTTTGAAGACCTGGACGCCGCACGAAAGAAGACATGTTAACCTGGTAAAGGATGAACTCTTATCTACGCCATTTCCCCCTGTTAGTTAAATTTGTTATTCTCTGTCTTTTTTCAAATAATTTTTGCAGTGGAAATTGGTTTGACTTTTGCTCAGAAACGCCACAAGAACCACCCCAGCAATAGCCTTTCCGAATCACGAAATCCGATAACTTTTCTGTAATACGAAGTCCGATTTGCATTTCATTCTTTCCTTTTTTCAAGGTCATTTACGATTTTAAAAAGCCCTTTTTATTCACCATTTCTGCCAACCTTTTCTTTTCTTCTCTTTTTCTTTTTTATTAACCACTACAACTGGCTCCTGCGACAGGACGCAATTTCCGTATGTGTCGTTTTTGAGCAAATTTGAAACTTTAATTTGTATTTTTTCCCAACAGAGAATAACCAAAAATCCTGAAGTTTAATGGGTAACTAAAAGACCAACTTTATTGTACCTAAGCAAATGATTATACAACAATATTGTAAAGAATTTTTGTAACTAATTCAATGTGTTTTTCTTTGCATGGCATATATTGATGCAAAACTGTTATTTTGAGACCTTTTGGTGATTATCCGATGGAGATGCATTAAGAAAATCAATATTCTGACGAATACGATTTACGCAGAAGTGACTGACCAGCCGCTGCAGGACAGAAAATTTAGTGCTGAGTCACACAATTATGTCTCATTCAAACATTCAATAGCCAATTGCAGAATCCATTTTTCCCTTTCCACACAGCCTGTAGTTTTCTTCTAGATTTTTCCAAAATTATCTGTCTCTATTGTACTTTGTGGTAATTATAGTATTGTTGTAGCTGCATATGAAGATCGGAATTTGACCGCCAAACAGTCATTTGTTAAGGAAAATTTTGTCCGCCCTGCTGCTTCTTTCTCAACCATTGTTTGTAATAGAGCAAACATTTACATTGATGGGAAAATATTTCAACCTAAATTTGAGTCAAATCTTTATCAATCAGACTTATATTATTCCCTGTTTGACTTACGATTATACATACTATTACAATGGAACGCGGTAAGGTCGAGATAGTTTCGGCAGATGAGTTAAGTGAAGTAGATTCATCGTTGAACCAACAAGAAAGTCCGCGTTTCACTCCATGGACGAGTTCACAGATCAGTGCAATGATTTTGCCTCAAACTTGCAACATTTGTGATAATACACAGATGACGACTTTAGATGGCGAAATGTGGAATGGACGCGAGACTAGACCGCCAGCGCCTTTGTTAACATCAGTGTCAGAACCGAATATGAGACAAATTCAGCAATGTGACACAAATCCGACACAGGAAACTGACAAACTGGACCGACTATTAGAGTTATTTGCAGAGATGAAACGAGACGTTAGTCAGAAAATTGACGCAAAACTGGACGCACTTGGTCAGGACTTTAAACAAAGGCCAGATAAAACGACGAAAAATTTGACGTATTAAACCGTACTATGACCGAAAATTTTGAATGAACGACAAAACAGATGACATAATTAAATAACACCACTCAACAGCACAGCCAGCGATTTGAGACATTGTCCGACCGAGTCACTAAACAGGAAGAAACTTTGGTTACATTCACACATGAAACAAAAAACAGTATCACCCGATGTGAGAATCAATTAACTGAAATAGTTAATGTGTAGCGGGAAGTGAACACCCGTGTGGAAGAGTTAGCTCAGGCCCACAATTCAGCTAGCTCCACCTAAGAAAAGGTGACTAAAGAAGTGGGAAATATTACCCAACAGCTCACAAAGGTAGTTCTTGAACAAACCCACCTCAAAGAAGAGATAGAAAAACTAGAAGATCGAGCGGACCTCGCGTCACTAAACAACGACACCAACATGGCCGAAAGAATTGTACATGAATGTAAATTGTGTGACGACTATCTGGACAAAAAACTTGAAACAATTACACAGGACATACTTTCAAAAACAAAGATACAAGTTAAAGACGAGACAAAACACATAGAAGACGAAGTGACAAAATTACGAGACAATGTTGTGCCGTGTTTGGCGATTGGTGTAAACGCATCGCCAGGGAACGACAGAACATCTAAAACCATGGCTAATGACACAGACAGAACACCTATTGTGGAATCACCTATTTCCAATCAAAATTACAATGTGCCGCTTTCTTTTCCACCAAACGAGCAATATTACGGTACGATACCTAGAGTAGCAGGTGACATAAATCACATCAATACAGTTACGCCAACCTGCATGGCCGATGACACGTTTGTAAGGTATGGGTATTTCCAGACATTTTCCAGTGAGGACAAGCACAAAATCCATCCTATTGTGTTTATTAGATCATTTGATGGTGTTTTTCCACGTAGTTGGTCAGAAGTCGATAAAATCAGATACATCACCAATCTCATGAGAGGACGAGCAGCTAAGTGGGGTGCCGCTATGACACGGCGGTGCCTTACGTTTGAACAGTTCGAACAAGCCTTCTTGGACGAATTCTGGTCCGAGAATGAGCAACAGAGTCTAAGGAGAGAAGTGTGCAACCCCGAGACCTATGACCCTAAAAAAAGAGACATTACTTTGAGAGGTACCTAGACAAGACACTATACTGGTCCAAACCAGCCGACTTGCCAGCGATAATTGACACTTTAAAGAGCCACTTACCCTTTCCATACCGAGACAGATTAATAGGAGTACCGGAGAATGACATTAAGACTTTTTTAAACTTCTTAGATCAAATGGACGTAGTTTACAGAGGCGATTCATGCCATTCAAATTTTACTCATATTAGTAACCAAAATCAGCACCCACCGCAAAGGAACCGTAGTGACGGTGGTTGGTGGAACCATCCGTCCGTGCCGCGACACAATACGATGCCTGCGCGCGAAACATATTCAAATGGAAACGTGTATGACGGTAGGGACAACCGCAGAAATTCGTGGAATAATAATAACAACAATAATTATCACCCATATCAAAATGGTAACTACTAGCAAAATGAAAATCACAGACAGTACAACGACAACAGCAATAGGAGACGTGAGAATAACCGGTACAACCAGGGCTACTTTGACAGGAACATAACATATAAGAGACATAATTACCACCAAAACAATAACAGTCCTAACAATCACCGACAGAATATGTGGAACGCACAAAATTCACGCATGACAAATCATAACCCTCCACGGAATCCGCCGCCATTCCCCAGTACAGTTATGCACTCCCCGCGACGAAGTAGCAATAACAATTGCGGCGCACCATCAGCTGACGCGTGGGCTCCAACCGGCCGGAATGTAAACATAGTGGAGCTGGTCAATGAACCCGGCCAAACACAGCAGACGACGGGAAACAGTCGACGACCGAGCTAAGCGCTCGTGCTTCGGTCGTGAGGTGTTGTAAGAGCGCAACGGCTGAGACGGTTTGTTTCCTCAGGTACGACGACAAAATGACAGCAGAACAGGAATTAACAAACCTATCAAGTTGATGACCTCGTTCGTTTGCGTTCACATCCCAAGTCTACAAATTTAAAACAACTGAACAGAAAATGGCAGCTATTATATTCAGGTCCTTTCAGAATAGCAAGCATACCTCACCCAGGTTGTTACTCCCTAGAATACCCGTTATCTCACAAGCCGAGGGGGCTGCATCCCCACAGACATTTGAAACCCTTTGTGCACTAAAACAACATAATATAATGATAACTAAGTTGAACATGAGCAAGTTGCTGTGAAAACGAGATCGTGAATATTTGTATTGAATACACGAACATTAAGTTATACAGCCTAAGAACACAAACGTTAATTTATGGAAATTATATACTGCAGTTACACTTGTACACATAATTATGAAGAGAATGTAAACCGAGGTGAGTACACTTACTGAATGAGAAAAGATATTCATATAGGAATGAGATCTACACAGGTTACATTTGTTGTTAATTGTAAATTATAAGGTGAATCAACAATTAGTTAATTATTTCAAGGCACTCTAATGACAGAGGTAATAGCCATTGAGATCAGTAATGACATAGGTATGTAACAGAATGAATGAGGATGTAAGAATGAATGATCAGTATGAATGAGTTTAAGTTAATATAAGAAAGTAAGTTACTGTGAAGTAGTTGATGGAGACAGATTATTTGAGGAAAATATTATTGGAGTTTTATGAGAATGGAAGTGCCAAATGGCCCCACGTATGTGATATATTAATGTTTGATGAGGAATATGTTTAATGTATAAGATGAATATGTGAGTAAGGAATGAGTGAGAATGTTTTGGTAATATTGTGCTACATAGAGAAGTGAGTAAACAGTCTACATCTTTAAGATTACACAAGAATTTCAGTTTGAAAGAAAACATTTGTGATGAGTTAGCACACATGAGTACAAGACGTTAAATGTGAATCTATTCACAGTGCCCTTGAAAATGAACGAATGCAAGAAAAGCAGAGTGAACGTAATGATGATTAAAGCTGTTGAAAGAAGTGTAATAAGAATGTAACTTGGAAACAAATTAGCTTTAATTCATTTCAGAAGTGTAACTTAGTAACCTTTCGTTAAGTTTTGTTAAGCCATTGTGTGGAAGAAAACATTTATAGTTCGTGTTCAGACAGGAGAATGATATTTTAAGGAACTTAAGTTGAAATATAATTTTTACACAGTCCTCATGTGAATACATTTGTATAAATTTTTTTTTTACGAAAGTGAAATTTAGTGTCATGTTAGCCTTTATTATACTTACACACAACAGAAAACCCTGAGGAAGCAAAAGATAGGAGAGTTATTAAGGCCAGTTTTGCGACTCGTACAACACCTCGACTTAGCGAACAAATGACAAAATTACATCTACTTTGAAGACAACATTTGACCTTTCAGGGAATGCAAGGTAAGTGCAAAGGAGCAGTGACCACCCGTGCAACCAACGTCGAGCAACGGACACTGAGAAAGAGACACTTTACTGTCAATTATAATACTATGTTCTTTATTTATGTTTTATAGAAAAAAATATATATATACACAACATACATGATGTTTAACCTTCATTAAAGTAGAAGAAAGTTCATGGTTGAACTCTTGAGAGGAAATTTGATATGTCATATAATAGACATTATGAGAGAGACAATCTCCATTTACCATTTGTATAGACGGACAATCTCCATTTTCCATTTGTATAGACGGTACCCACAAGAAGTGGAGATATTGAGGAAGTACTGAGCAGCTAAGTGATTTACCCATGCAAGGATTTGTTAATGTATAATACACTTAGTCATATGAACAGTCAGAACACAAACAGAGAATCAGTCATGATGTTACACTACACAGACTTGACGTAAGGACACTTACATTTACCCATGATTTGGTAAATTGTAAGCACCTCCTTTCACACACCCCTTGAAGGTGATGCAAACGTTATAATGTATTGTGTTCTCTTTTTATGTAGTAGCTGTAGGATTTGGTAGTTTATAGGTAGTAAATAGTTTCTTCCATTCTATCTTTTTTTCTTTCTCCATTATCCTACCACCTCCTGCAGCTGGGTATTGTTTGTTTATGGAATGTAAGAATATATTGTGTGACAGTAAACTTTCAGGTATGAATAAAAAGACATGAATATTGATGGCATTACAAGCCTGGTCAACCACTAGCCAAGATATGGAATCAAAAGAAAGAAAGAAATAATAAATGAAGGAAAGCCCGTGCTTTATATATTAAGTCTGATATCCCTTGGCACGCCCAAACCTTAATAAAAAAAATCAAAATGACCATAATCCCCAATAAGAGAAAGCCAATGGGACTTAGTATAATTTTTTTTTGTGTAAATGTTTCACATGCATATTCTTGTAAATTTATATGTTTTTGTATATGTGTTAAAACTTTGCATATTGTCAACATATTTTGAAATGTGACCACGAAATGTAAGCTTTCATCATTAACTATGTAAACATGCTGGGACACAGTGAACTTTGTTAAAATGTAAATATGGCAAAAAAGTGTTGCAAACTGTGTTAAACGGTGAACGTTATAAACGACGAATTTTGTATTATTTGTGAAATTTATGGTGCATAAACCAAATAACTGTTTGTAAATCGATATGAACTGCAATTTACTTCGACGATAATGAGGATTTTCACACTGCAAATGAAAGTTTGTTGGCGAGTGTAAACAACGTGATGATACACCTACCTTTGCGAACATCGACGCCGTTGTTCCTGGCCGGCCTTAAGATGCTTTGGAGACTCAGCACCTGTCGTAGGCGATGTGCAGGCTAAAAACTACATCGACCATATATGCCCCGGGAACAATAGTCATGAAAACGCACAAGGACCTGGAGTGTTGTGTCGTAACAGAAGACATGGACATTGCTTCAGATCACGCACACGCTCCATTTTATGGTGTCTCCGGACTTAACACGCAATTTATGCTGGAATAATAACTTGTAATGAACACTATGTGGAAGTGAATACTGTGCAAGACTGTCATAACACAACGATTTTGAAACTGACGCACGCGACGATACAGTGATGTTATTGCGCATGCGCAAAGACTACGTGCTGCCAGAGATGCATTGGGAAACCAACGCTGGAAGCGCACAACATTAACTGCGCTGGCGAGCAGCTTGCTCAAACACACACTATATAAATATATGTATATTAATTTTGTAAAAGGGATCAAAACTGTAACAATTGTATTTAGTATATAGATTTAGAAAGTAAGTATTGACAAAGATTATCCCCTATGAATGCACGTGGCCTTACCTATGAAAATATGTATATATACACTCCTGGAAATTGAAATAAGAACACCGTGAATTCATTGTCCCAGGAAGGGGAAACTTTATTGACACATTCCTGGGGTCAGATACATCACATGATCACACTGACAGAACCACAGGCACATAGACACAGGCAACAGAGCATGCACAATGTCGGCACTAGTACAGTGTATATCCACCTTTCGCAGCAATGCAGGCTGCTATTCTCCCATGGAGACGATCGTAGAGATGCTGGATGTAGTCCTGTGGAACGGCTTGCCATGCCATTTCCACCTGGCGCCTCAGTTGGACCAGCGTTCGTGCTGGACGTGCAGACCGCGTGAGACGACGCTTCATCCAGTCCCAAACATGCTCAATGGGGGACAGATCCGGAGATCTTGCTGGCCAGGGTAGTTGACTTACACCTTCTAGAGCACGTTGGGTGGCACGGGATACATGCGGACGTGCATTGTCCTGTTGGAACAGCAAGTTCCCTTGCCGGTCTAGGAATGGTAGAACGATGGGTTCGATGACGGTTTGGATGTACCGTGCACTATTCAGTGTCCCCTCGACGATCACCAGTGGTGTACTGCCAGTGTAGGAGATCGCTCCCCACACCATGATGCCGGGTGTTGGCCCTGTGTGCCTCGGTCGTATGCAGTCCTGATTGTGGCGCTCACCTGCACGGCGCCAAACACGCATACGACCATCATTGGCACCAAGGCAGAAGCGACTCTCATCGCTGAAGACGACACGTCTCCATTCGTCCCTCCATTCACGCCTGTCGCGACACCACTGGAGGCGGGCTGCACGATGTTGGGGCGTGAGCGGAAGACGGCCTAACGGTGTGCGGGACCGTAGCCCAGCTTCATGGAGACGGTTGCGAATGGTCCTCGCCGATACCCCAGGAGCAACAGTGTCCCTAATTTGCTGGGAAGTGGCGGTGCGGTCCCCTACGGCACTGCGTAGGATCCTACGGTCTTGGCGTGCATCCGTGCGTCGCTGCGGTCCGGTCCCAGGTCGACGGGCACGTGCACCTTCCGCCGACCACTGGCGACAACATCGATGTACTGTGGAGACCTCACGCCCCACGTGTTGAGCAATTCGGCGGTACGTCCACCCGGCCTCCCGCATGCCCACTATACGCCCTCGCTCAAAGTCCGTCAACTGCACATACGGTTCACGTCTACGCTGTCGCGGCATGCTACCAGTGTTAAAGACTGCGATGGAGCTCCGTATGCCACGGCAAACTGGCTGACACTGACGGCGGCGGTGCACAAATGCTGCGCAGCTAGCGCCATTCGACGGCCAACACCGCGGTTCCTGGTGTGTCCGCTGTGCCGTGCGTGTGATCATTGCTTGTACAGCCCTCTCGCAGTGTCCGGAGCAAGTATGGTGGGTCTGACACACCGGTGTCAATGTGTTCTTTTTTCCATTTCCAGGAGTGTATATTGACATTTAGGTATATCTACTGTATTATTTGCTAGCCTGCCACGCTAAATGTTTTAGCGTGACAGTCGAGGGGGCGATGTAGCGGGACTTTGAATTTCGCCGCGCTACACTCGTTCCCTCAGATAAAAATTATACCGTCGCAGCGGTATGAGCGCTCGACGGCAGAGAAAATACTAAAATTGTAACTTTTTTTTGTTTTTCTATCCGTTTCTTTATTGTCTCTCGAGAGCGGAAGCTTAATGCAGACGTGATCTTATCAAGACGAATAAACTTATTAATGTGTAGACATTGTAGAAGTTGTTATGAAATTCGGAGGATGGAGAGAAGCAACTAAAATAAATTGCATTTAATATCAAGACGGTTTTGTATACATTAGAAATTCCTGGACAATGAAACTTATTGCAAGATTTCGGAGCAGACTTTTCACGCAGAAATGAAGCAGGAGATTTTTGAAGACCTGGACGCCGCACAAAAGAAGACATGTTAACCTGGTAAAGGATGAACTCTTATCTACGCCATTTCTCCCTGTTAGTTAAATTTGTTATTCTCTGTCTTTTTTCAAATAATTTTTGTAGTGGAAATTGGTTTGACTTTTGCTCAGAAACGCCACAAGGACCACCCCAGCAATAGCCTTTCCGAATCTCGAAGTCCGATAACTTTTCTGTAATACGAAGTCCGATTTGCATTTCATTATTTCCTTTTTTCAAGATCATTTACGATTTTAAAACCCCCTTTTTATTCACCATTTCTCCCAACCTTTTCTTTTCTTCTCTTTTTCTTTTTCTTTTTTATTAACCACTACACTTGAAAGTCTGCGGCATCGCATTGTAGAAGCTATAGCTTTGTTTTAGGGTGCGAATTCGATGACGAGAGACCAGCCGCGACGTGTGTGGCAGGAAATGAGCCACCGTTTTGATATTTGTCGTGTAACACGTGGCACTCACGTTGAATGTGTAAAAATTTGAACGTTTCTCTTTCCAGGAACGTTGAATTCTATTTCTATCTTTTGTAGTTTGGAAGCAATAAATGTCTGAAATCTGTTCCTCCTTTTTGAATAGCCCTGTATTTAGCTTTAGGTTCCGAACGATCATCTATTCTACAGACAAAGTGGTAGGTACGTTTTGGTTAGTGTTAATATTTTTCTTACTGTACATGTGCCAATTTAGAGACTGTGATTTATAGACCACAACACTGACGTGTGTTTGATGTATACATGTATGAGTGGAAGTAGATGTATGTTTGTATGAATGGAAGGCTTAACTAGAAGATACTAGCGCTGTCGAACTGTCACTGCATTTTAGTACAGAATAGATACCACCTAGAGCTAAGGAAGATAAAACCGTATTTGTAACTTTCTCTTATAGTAATAGTAGTTTTATAATTACCTGAAGCACATAAAGTATTTACTATTGAATTGCTAACGCTTCCTAGCTTTTGCGTTAATTCGAGCGCAAACATTAAGCAAGTGTGTCCGTGTTTAAAAGTACTTTCTAATCACTTTAAAAACCTTCCGACTGCTTTCTAGCTGCTCTTCACAATTTTTTTTTCGCTCTTAATTCGGGATGATAACATAGTAGTGTGATACTATTATGTTATTAACACTCGCCTGGTGTCTGTCCGATTTAGGTAAAGGGGCCGCTACCCAAAATACAACTGATATGGTGACACTCTTGCCTGGTCTCAGAGGGAAAACCATTGACAACCAAATATCATTGATCAGCGACGTAGCCTCATACGCAGTAGGGTCCTTCAAAGTTTTGTGGTGGCTAGAGAGTCTGGTTTATTTACTATTAGAGAACGAACTATGGCTCTGCAGCCTGTGGGTTAGTCGCCTGAAAGGCTGTAGTGTATCGCCGTTGGAGAGTACCGTTTTCTCCGCGTCTGCTCGCGTCCGCCCCATCGGCGACAACATGTACCGTCACGTCATATGGCGACCCCTCGACCTTTGGCGTAACGCACCTGGTTCCACCTCTCCCCCTCCTGTGGCTGGCCACTCGCCGAGTGGCTGCAACTGCGCATCTCAACCAGAGCTGCTCTCCGTTGTTTCTCTCACTCTGTCATACGTGCTACAAGCTGCGTACAATGGCTAACAAACAGTTTGGCAAAAGTCCTATTGAATACAAGTCCAAGGAAGAAACTCTGTCGCATGAAAATTTTTATTTGCTGACAATTTGGGTTTTAATATTTGTTAGCACCCGTCTGCGATTTCAATTCTACCAGATCATGTAAACCGGGTTTCAGAAATCCAGGAAACTGGAATGCAGGAAGGAAATTAGAGTTTAACGTCCCGTCGATGGCTATGTTACGAGCGACAGAGCACGCAAGCAGAGGCTACCAAAGTATGGTGAAGGAAGTCCGCTGTTCACTCAAAATAACCATCCCGGTCTGGATGGTAGGAAGCATATTTGAACCACCATCCACCCGAATATGTGTCCAATGTTCTATTACTGCGCCACATCGCTTGGTGAAACTGGAAGCATTACAATATTGAGGTTCTAAAGCATCAAAGTTCAACAACCTTTCCTTCTCGCATAATTGTTTGTTTCGGAAACAAATAGATAAACATCCAAAGATATTTTCTGTATTTCCACTCATTAATGTCTTACAACATAATTTTCTGGAGTAACTCATCACTTAGGAACTACTGATTGTACACAGGCGTGTATTGGGTATTATATGTGATGTTCTTCCACAGTCATCGTAACGTTGTCTCTTCAAAGTGTCATATATTGTATCTGACCCAGCACACTCCATATATTCACTGATTAAAAATTGCATCATTACTAAATCTCTTAGAGGCTGCTAAATGGGTTCAACATGCACATAAAAAATCGTTGATAATTTGTGAAACAAAACGAAATGGTTGACAGGTAGTAAAGCACATTTTAAACACTATTTGCAATTATTTCTTCCCAACAACTTCTTCTGTTTCACTGACGAATGTTTAACTCAATTACTCTTTGAAAGACTTCATGTTCACCACTGACCACACATTTATTAAAAAATCCAACATTCCAGAGTCAACCTACTGGTTACTTTCAAGTGCTTTTAATAGGTGCTGTAAGCGCTCCGTTAACCGTCAACAGTAGGAATACTGGGGCATTCGAAAACACACTGTACTGCCGGCTGCTGTGACCGAGCGGCTCTAGGCGCTTCAGTCCGGAACCACACTGCTGCTATGGTTACAGGTTCGAATCCTGCCTCGGGCATGGATGTGTGTGATGTCCTTAGGTTAGTTAGGTTTAAGTAGTTCTAAGTCTAGGGGACTGACGACCTCAGATGTTAAGTCTCATAGTACAGCCATGTAAACCACACTGTACTGTTGCCACATTTCACATGGCGTCACCGATGGTGTCCATGTGTTGCTGTCAGATTCCGGACAAAGCCAATTAACCTATGTATAAAATGTTGGGAGATTCAAATTTACGCGAGAAATTCAAATTTTGCTAGCTCAGTCATTCTGATAGTGGGTTTTCCCCCACTCCTACGATGTCACTGTGTAAATTGGCGAGAAATTAAAAAAAATCAAGATCGAACATTGTCGTGCTGGTGGGAGTAGGTCACTTGTGCTAATATAGAATTCAAGATGGCGGACCTGGAATACTGGCACAACTCTACAACGTCAGAATCCAAGACGATCATACAAAGGAAAATAACTTGCCTGATAGAAAGCGTCCACTCCTGCAGAGTCCTGTAGGTCTATTTATAGCCATCAGGTCACTTGTCCGACGTGTGAAATTCCATACTGCCTGTTTTAAGTTCCTTCGGAAGTCATCATTTGAACAATCGTTTTAGTTTAGTGTAAAAATCAAAATGACCAGCACATATGTCATACATATGTGGAGGAATGACCGCTAGTGCTGACCATATGTAGAATGTGGAGGGCACACGATCCATCTGAGTTTGACCGAGGACAGGTTGTGGTTGCCCGGAAACTGCGCAACTTGGCGGATGTTCGATGAGTGCTGTGGTAAGTGTCTTCACCACGTGGCGAAACCAAGTGAAGTCATGTCCAGAAATCATGGGATAAGACTTGTCACCCTTACATGCAGGTAGTACAGCACAACATCCAGGCGGTAATGTATGGTGTTGCACTTGAATGCGGTTTGGGATGGACTTGTACAGTGCATTACTCAGACTGTATAATATAGCACTGTAGCGCGCCGGGCTAGCCGTGCGGTCTAATGCGCTGTTCCCGAGCGGGAAGGCGTGCCAGTCCCCAGCACGAATCCGCCCGGCGCATTAGTGTCGAAATCCGGTGTGCCGACCAACCTGTCGATGATTTTTAAGGCGGTTTTCTATCTACCTCGGCGAATGCGTACTGGTTCTCCTTATTCCGCCTCAGTTACAGTATGTCGGCGATTGCTGCGCAAACACTGTCTCCATGTACGTGTACACCATAATTACTCTATCACGCAAACATTGGAGTTACACTCGTCTGGTATGAGACGTTCCCGGTGGGGTCCACTGGGGACCAATCCACACAATAACCTTGGGTTCGGTGTGGGGCGGCGGTGAGGTGGGTGGACTGCTGTGGCCTGTTGTGGGGTTGTGAACCACTGAGGGCTATGGCGGGTCGAAGCCTCTCGATCGCTTCTAGGTCCCCAGTTCAGTACACAATAGCACTGTATCCAAACACTGTTTAGGTCAGGGTAGTACAGTGTATTAGCCATATGGTATAGTATAGTGCAGTACCCAAACAAAATTGTGGGATTGTGCAGTCTGGGATAGGGTGAAGCTCACGAGGAACAGTCTCACTCCCTCCCACAAACACTTTATGAGGTTCACCTGTTCACACTTTAATTCCAGTCCGTTTGATACTTATACTTCCCGTATTGCAATTCATTACAGCACATGGTAGAGGGCATACATCAGATGGGTATTTATGCAATTGATCATACACCACAGGATATGTTGTCAACTTGGTTTCTGGAGTATATGTAAAAAACCATGAACCATGAAAACACATTTTTATTTGTCTAATAATAATAAGAAGAAGAACGTGCAGTTTGCAGAATAAGAAGAATGTGACTCAGTTTACACATTAATTGCTTGGGATTTTTATCTATCATATTGTACGTATTTGCCGATGGAAACAGGACGCTCATGATTGTAGTTGCTCACACAGAGTTATCGCAGACCTGTGCCAAACTTTGTAACCTGTACTGGATAAATGCTATAGAAGTCATATACGGAGTAAATTTCATGAAAAAGCAAATTTGTTTGCGTGGCCATCCTCTACAGCAAGCACAGAAATACTTGTTTTGTAAATAAAACCGCCTTTTCTTGCTGCAACTTAATTTATTTTTCCCAAAGGCGTTCCGTCTTTTTCTTGCTATAAGGCATCATCAGTGGGATTTATAACGATACAGTTTTGTTATTTTTATATTTTCAAACAGTTCGGGTCGTGATTTTTTACGTAAATAAGTAATTACTTCCGGTTCGCTGTGATCTGCGTTTCCTCTCATCTGGTCTGGAGGTATCACTACAACTTTATTACCGACACATAAGAAGAACTGTGTACTTTTTCACACACCATGTTTCTCCTTAGTTTTGTGGTGTACTATTATTGTTATTTCTTCGGACACTGTGCTTTTAACAACGTAAATATTGTAACTTCATTACGTGTGTGCTCCTCTTGATTTTTTTTTAGAAAAAGTTCTGAATGCAAAATTGTGCTTATGTGTCGATAATAAAGTGCTAGAGCGACCTCCAGACCAGATGAGAGGAAACGCAGGTCACAGCAAACCGTACGTAATTACTTATTTACATAAAAAATCAAGACATGAACGGTGTGATAATTTAAAAATAACAAAACTATATCGTTATAGATCCCACTGATGATGCCTTTGAGCAAGAAAAAGGCGAAAAGCGTCTGGGAAAAATAAATTAAGTTGCAGCAAGAAGAGGCGGTTTTATTTACAAAACAAGTATTAATGAAAAAGATTTTTGTAGACATTGTATGTCAGAAGATGTCAAAGATGTATTAATTATGGGAAGTAACGTAGCTAACATTAAACTTCAGGAATCTGTAATAGTTGTTAGTCCTTAAGCATCAAGTGTATTCTCATCTGAACAGTATGTGATTGCGAAGGCCATAAATGCGTTAATCTCTTTGTTACAGAAACGACTGAACTATAAAGTCTGTCTGACATTGAAAATATAAGAACTACTAAGGCTCTCATTCTCCAACATCTGAACTGCTAATCTCGTGGTATATGTATGTGGTAGAATAAAACATAGTACAACTAATAAAAATATTATTTATTATTACATATTTTGATACAACTTTTATAGGTTGTTAGTATACATTTTATAATTTATGAGCTGGGGAAAGCAGACCACCATCTTCGAAAAAACACCGTCATTCTCTTTTTTCTGCAGCAACCCTATTTATCACCCTGCAATACTTTCCGAATAACTATTTTTATATGCATTACATTCAGTGCACTAATAAACTTACGAATGCCACCTATGAATTCTGCCTGTATGGAATTTCTGTTTATATGAGTAATACCAGCAGACTTACGTATAGCACACAATACACACATTTGACTCCTTCTTCTAATCATGAACCTAATGTTATAATAGCTACGTGACAATATCACTGAAGAGCAGTTTAACATACTCGTACCTTCACCATAGACTAAGTCTCTCCATGGTGATCCATATTACGTCATAGGAGCCACGCAGGTTCTTAACACTTGGCCGCTTAAATATATACATTCTGTTGGGTCCTGTGGTGCTTACTCCATCGTATTACCCCCAAACATGTTGACAATGGATGCGTCCTTGCTGCTGAAGATATAGACATCTCGAGGGAATGGATTGAACTTAGTTGTCACGCAGTCCTCGATGTATTTCAGTCATATCACTGAACTGCATCTTTGTTCCCTGGTGGACATCTCTGTTTCTTCTATAACTATATGTCAGATGCTAAACCAACATTAACATGCTTCAATCCATTGGTGGTCGGCTGATAAACAGTATTGAACAACGGGACTCTGTAACGACTTAGCTGAGATGTGAGGATTGGTGCAGGTGTTGGACACAGTGGGAGCTCAAAGTCTGGAGACAGTTCCGTATCCTGCTTCAATGTATCAGGCGCTGCATCAGAGAGCTTTTCTGCATGTATCACTGTTTTGATGGATGCGGTAGAAACTCAAAGCCTAGAAACAGTTCTAGATGCTGACTTGATTTCCAATCCAGTGTGTTGGCATCTGCATCAGGGAGTTGCCTCCATGCTGAATTGATTTGAACTGTGGGGGAAAAAAGAAAACCATGAAAACACACATATAGCAAGTAATAAACCCTGATAGAGAGGAATGGTTTAATAATTGCAATCGTCTGTACGAGTCATATTTTTCTGTATGGAGATAGTATGTCTGTGATGACGTTTCTTGATGATGATCAACCTCTCACTACGTAGTACAGTGCACAAGTGTCCGCTTGACAGCTGGTAAGCTTGTACGCTAATGGGTGGTGTGGCTAGACAACTTGATCACTATGGAAATTGAGAAAACTATTTTGAACTGATAACTCTGCGAGGTGTGCTGTTATCCCCAGGCCTTGTATCATCATTTTGAATTCTGACATCATTGTAAGACGTCAAGGATCGCCTTCTTGGATTCTAAACTCAGAACCAAGCAGGTTAGTTCATATAGGGTGATATAGAACTATCGTTACCCTCAAGTGGTTTATATTGCAGAAACGTCGCTTTTGAATGGCATGCTAGAAATTCATAGCAGAGACTACTTTTGAAGTGTTCTGATGGGTGAGCTTTATAATGCTTCACCAGACTATTCCAGAAAATCTGTACATGTACGGATATCATACGGTTTCGCTGGCATGCATCAGGTTTCTGAAAGTGACTGCACTGTATGGTATTTCCGTTGTTGATGTATATTTTCACTTTTTTGGGTGGTTTTTACATGCTGTAATCCAGTAACACTATCAGAGCTTGAGAGCTGGACACTGCAGTTATTTGTGCTGAATTCTGGTATAATTGATATCAACCGTAATCAGATAGCACTACTATCGTGTCAGAAAATGAAAAAATTTCATAAATTAACACTATATTAACACTACTTTGAACTCTGAATGGAAATAGCACATTTAACGTTGCGGAAAGTAACACCACATTTATTAGTGTGCTATACGATGCTAGTGTTGCAAACGTTGAAGACAGCACAAGTCTGGTAACAATTGTATCATGGAGCTTGTCTGGAAACAGTTTTGCATGCTGCTCTAATATATTCTTGATGGCTAATAAATGTAGACGCTGGAGGTGAGTGCTGGATAGAAAGCTGCTGGAAATGTCAAATTTCCTACATACAATGTAAAAAATTATAATCTATGTAAGGAATCACTTGTAAATGCAGTGCTAGCCCGCACGTTCAATCACATTCTGTTTATGGCTCTGAGCACTATGCGACTTAACTTCTGAGATCATCAGTCGCCTAGAACTTAGAACTAATTAAACCTAACTAACCTAAGGACATCACACACATCCATGCCCGAGGCATGATTCGAACCTGCGACCGTAGCCATTCTGTTTATAGGACTTTGCAGTTCAACATTTCATCTACAACAATATCAAATTTTCACCACGCCACGTTGTACTTACAGCGAAAATAAGTGATAGATGAAAAATAATACAGTCACCCATCAATAGAGCGTGAGGGTCGTTAGGATAAAGTTGATTGAGAATCCATGGTTACGAATCTACCATTACAGCTAGCTGGGAACCTATTGCAATCTATAGTATGAATCTACCTACCAGGATTCGACATTGGATCTACTGTTTGAATCTATTGAAACTACTACTTCAACCACTAGTACTCTACCAACCGACCTACACGTCTGTACGAAATATTTTAGCACATTTTCATGTACAAGCAGCCTTACAATTCATCAGAAATGATTTATAAATATCTGGAAGCGTTTGATTGATATGTCAGTCATTTATGTATATTGAGATTTAGGACCTTCGCAGTCCAAGTCAAAAGGTCTACTAGGCCATGACTAGAACTATTTGAAACACTTGTAAGTACAAGACTTTCACACTACTTCAGCTAAGTTACTGAGACGTAAGGAGATTTGAAAGACACGTCATCAAGGAATCTACTGCTGTTTACCTCATAACTTTGTTGGTGATTCTTTTCGGAAACGAAATGTATTTGTAAATGGAGTCAGTCGGGAGACAATACAACAGATCTGCTCTTTAAGATGTGTCTGTAAAGTACCTATGTTCATTTTCCCTAAGATGACATTGCCCTCAATGCCACGCAGGTCCAATGGTGTTAACCCGCTGATGGCAGTACCATAAGAAATTCGGTGAGCTATGCTTCTATGTACAACGTAAAACACTCATAATTTATGTGTGGCGTAGCTTAAAAGCTCCTTAGTACAAGATCATTTTCTGTTTATAGGAGGGATGACTGAAATATTGTGTGTCCTACGGACCAGTGCAATACTGATCTATTGATTTCATTTTAACTTCTAGAGCTGAGGGCTGTTGGAGGGCGTTAAGACACCATCAGCACGGTCGTACCCAGAAGACAGTGCCACAAGAAATCAAGAAATCCGTTGGATATGCTGGTTGTCGTACTTACAACGTAAAACATAGGTTTGGTGAAGTTCTATCAATGCTTTGCACACGTTTCCTCTAGCTATCTCCTTGCCAGTTATTGTGTGTGTGTGTGTGTGTGGGTGTGACACAGAGAGAGAGAGAGAGAGAGAGATGGAAGGTTGTGGTGATCTAGTGTTCTGTTCTTGTTCACGACCTTGGTGCAGCAAACTGTTTCGGTTCGGATGTCAAACGCTGCTGTCCTGCACTGTATTTCTCTCTGGAAGTTTGCTTTGATTGCATTCTTTTTCTAGCTTGTGGAATAACTATTTTTAACGATAATTTTTTTGCTATGTAGTTGCAACGGTGAATCGTTCTTTGACTTTTTAAAGAACAGGAGCAGTGAATGGAAACTCCGATGCTGGAACGGTTCTGACATGTACTGTCAAGGGAAAATTGCATAGAGGACACTAGTACGATCAGTTCCGGAGTGAATGACAACAAATATCGAACGAAATCAGAAACACGTGCTAGGATTATAAAATTTACCTGCCCTACAACTTTCGTGGAACGATAGTCACGGCACTGTAATGTGGATACGGTGTACGTTGTGTTCACTGGTGGTGCAGAAGTAATCGATCAGTGAAAGGCGTCCGCTGGTGTTGTGCCCTAATGGAGAGGACACAGCCTGCGGCGTCAATCACTCCACGTCGTGTCAGATCAGGGTCAGCTCTGCTACTGATGGTCGTATTCAGCATACGATTGCTGCGGGCTCGCATCAGCATATTGATGGATAATGTGGTCCGCTGATGTCCACTACAGTTGCTTAAGTATATAGCAAAACGTTCCTGCACTTTTACACACATTTGACAAAACAACTTTAGCTGTGATGCGGGATGGTATAACGTCGTCAGCGTAGATGGTATAACGATCTCGACATGCTCACAGAAAATATCATGCGTTCCCGTCACTTCTATATGGCACATTTTTCATGCTGTAATTCAACTTGTAAGTACGTATAAGTGTGTCACATTCTCAAATGTGTTTCATACATTGCTGCATATAAGAACGACGAGTTGTTGCGAGAGCTGGAGCTTTACTACGAACAATGCATCTTACAGTTTGTTTTAATGGCTGGCGACTCATCTCACACAATCATTTTTATGGTGAATTGCAAGAATGTTACCTGACCTTATATTACACAAATTCTGCTCACAGGACCAGTGTGTACCAGTCCTTGATTTTCACATTTCCCCTGCAGAGTATATGTGTGGACTAAAGGTAATTTTGAATTTGTTACCATGTTTGCGATTGTGGAGGAAGGGGGAGTGGGTGGGTGGATGGAGTGGGGGGGGGGGGGGGGGAGAGGGGTTGAAGGGCCTTCATCTCAGTGTTTGTTTACGTAAATAAGGACACAATTGTTCCTATTACACAGCACACCGTCTTAAAGTTTGGACTTTAACTTAGGGAACTAAGTAGGCTTACGATTTTTGAATTGAAGTAACACGATGCTGTACGACAGATGTACTGGTCACTGTGAACTTCTCAGCGAACTAAAACAATTGTTTAAATGGTGACTTCAAAAGGAACTTAGGACAGGTAGCATGGAATTCCACACTTAGAACAAATGACTCAACTGCTATAAATAGCCCTACGGGTCTCTACAAGAGTGTGCACTATCTAGCAGGCAAGTTACTTTCCTTTGTACGAGCATCTTGGATTCTACAAAATTGTTAAGGCTTTCGTGGCCACTTGTTGACAAACTGCCTATTGGCTTCTGTTTCGGGTTCTTCGGCCGACGTTCATCTAATGATTTTTCTGACGTTTCGCCAGCACGAGTGGCTGGCATTGTCAAAGCTTCACCCTCCATTGCCGGTGGTGAACTGGAGGCGAGCTCGCGGCCGCAGACTATATGTACCTGGCGCGCCAACGTCTGAGGGCTTCTCAGCGGTCATTTCCGGTGCGGTTCTCCTCTTGCTACCTGCGACGGTCGTTCGCTGCAGTACGGGAAGCCAGGATTCTGCCGTCATAGAGTTGTGCCAGTATTCCCGGTCAGTTGTCGTGAATTCTGTATTAGCACAAGTGACCTACGTCCATCACCATAACAATATGTCAGCTTGAATATTTGAATTTCCCAACAATATATGCTTAGGACAACAGCACTACTTTCACAGTCACATCTTCACTAAATTCAGTCACATCTTCACTACATTTACTCTTATGTGACTGACAGGGTAAAAATAAAAGTCATGCTTACTGCAGTAACGAGCAGCGTACTCAACCTTTACTTTCGGTACCGACATGTTCAGTAATAGTAAAACGTGAAGAATACGGACCAAAACTAGAAATCTGGAACAAAGCTAAATTGTTAGCCACCACACACCGTATATTACTATAGTTTTTCAATGGAGCATATTAGAGCCAGTACCGATCTACCTATACATGAATGATAATATAGACAATGTCAAATGCAAAAATAAAATTATATTTGTGGATCACAGTAACGTAGTAGTTACTGACAAAACTCTTGAATTCATGATACCAAAAATTGCGGGACAGTTGCAAAAGATCAGAACCCAGTAAAGTAAACTACAACATGAGTTATGCCAACGGGATGAACGTCTAATTGTGGAGAATTAATATACTGTGAAAGTATACGTAGATAATAACGCTATGGATTTAATATCAAACGGGTAAAGTAAGCCAACGGTGTGTGGCGGAGGGTACTTCTTGTACCACCAAATATCCCCCCCATCTTTTCCAGTCGTGAAAGGGGCGTGCGAAAAACGACTGTCGTTTAACCTACATATTGCCTCTAATTTCTCGTTGTGACTGACAGGCATGCGGTAGGAAGTAATATGATGTCTGACTCTTCCGTGGAACGTACTTTTTCGGAATTTCAATAGCAAACCTTCCAGAGATAACAAAGCCCCTCTTGTAGCGTCTGCGACTGGAGTTTGTTGATCGTCTCTAGAACGCTCTCGCTCTCTCTGTCACGAAACATCGGGTGCCCTCTATCTCTACTGTTAATCCAACGTGGTGAGTGTCCCAGAGTGATGGGCAACATTCAACGACAAGGGCACTAACAAACAAAGAGTCAAATGTCAAGAATATATGGATACTTTTTCCTTGCACTCACATACTATTCTCACATACTCACTTCCATTACAAACACTGTTTTTAGTGAAGTACAGTGAACGTGAAAACGTTCTGCTAACACAATCTGCAGTAAAAATAATAAATGTCCGCAGCTCGTGGTCGTGCGGTAGCGTTCTCGCTTCCCACGCCCGGGGTCCCGGGTTCGATTCCTGGCGGGGTCAGGGATTTTCTCTGCCTCGTGATGACTGGGTGTTGTGTGCTGTCCTTAGGTTAGTTAGGTTTAAGTAGTTCTAAGTTCTAGGGGACTGATAACCATAGATGTTAAGTCCCATAGTGCTCAGAGCCATTTTAATAAATAAAATATTAATGGTCTCACAGTAAAGATAAAAAGAAGTCTAGGTCCTACTGGTGCCACCTGTAATTTGAATGAAATGTTTCATTCGGCATATTTGGCCACGAACACACGATCATTATCAATTGTCCTTATCTACAGACTACCGTTTGCAAGTTCAACAATTTGGCAATAATTCAACAAACAATTATACTGATAATCAAGAAATGGGTTCCAGAGAGAATTTATATATATATATATATATATATATATATATATATATATATATATATATATATATATATAGGGTGATTCGTATTAAACGTTTAAAAAACCGCGAAGCGACGTAGATGACACTGAGACAAGCAGTTTAACACAAGACACGCGGGGCCGCAAATGTCTGGAAATACCCAAACATGGATGAGAACTGTAGAACGTGTGATGTTAGCAGACGACGTACCTCGCCACGCGCGCAGTGATTGGGCTTGGGCGTCAAGGGATGACTGAGCAATGCAATACTTGCATTCGAACAAATGATGTAAATTTCGAAAACCTTTTGTAAATGTGATTGGCTGTAAAAGTAAAAATTACAGAATTATTGCCCTCGCTGTAACCAAGTAAAAGCTGTTCTTTTTTTGTGTTTCTTTCGTTTTGTCCCTTCTTTCTTTTGTTCACAGATATTTAGTATAGAAAACGTAAGTAATTTACTGGTAACGAAGCTGTTCGGAAGCTTATACTCATTTACTTGTGACACAATACGGTAATTTTTTTTTACTGTACTTTGCAATAAACCAGGGAAGACCGCGAGACCGGTAAATAAAACAATAATGTTATCTGAATGTAAACACATAACTGTCTAACGCAATGATGAAACTACTGGCTGCCAGACGCAAGAGTCCAACCCTGAGCCCCACGTGTTGTAGTCCCGCACCAGAGCCACACTGACGGCAATAATTGACTTGGGTTGAGATGATCAAGTACGTCACAATGATTGGCTCAACAGCTGCAAGTATTGCGAGGTACGTCATGTTGTGACGTCACATGTCAAACATTTGTCATTCACCTTTGGGGTATTTCCCGTCACGTGCGCTCCCACGCGTCTTTTATTAAGCTAATTGTCTCAGCGTCATATACATCGCTTCGGGGGTTTTTTAAGCGTTATAAGAATTACCCTGTAGAAAGGGAAAAAAATGAGTACTCGAGAAGGTACATTTTTGTCTGAAGCAATAAATACGCAATAAATTTCGAAAGAATTTAGAGAGATATTCAGAACGGGATTCTTAGCAGAAACTGTTACAACATGCCTTTACAATAACAGCAGTGACACATACACATATACTTGAAATAGTGGATCAAATTAATGAAATGGGCATTTTATTTCGGAATAGAGTGATTGATAGTGGTACAGCTTGATGGGAAATCATCCACTCATTACTTACAAATATTTCCTAATTTTCGTGAGTTGAAGACTCAATCACGAAGGAAAAGTAGACATGGAAACGTCAATACAGAAGTGTCACAACGTATAAAAATTTGGAGTGTGTGCATCTATCCACGTGTTAGTCGATGATGAATTCACTTCTGAGTAGGTTTTACTGAAATTTCGTATGAGTGTATCTAACTAGAAACGTCGTTATACTATCCTTTTCAAAATTTTCTCCGTTTCATGAAGGCTACCTTTATGACGTCACTACAGATAACGTTCCGTATTTTGCGAGACTTAACTGCTAAACGCCTCATCCAACACATACTGCAGATTAATTCGGAAATTCTCCATAAAAATATTTTATATACTGAATTAAACTTCTCAACGGCACAAGTGATGAACAGTTACTCATTAGATACAGGTTCTGAAATGAAAACGGAATAACGGGTGGAAATCAGTTCACAGTCTCCGGTTTTTTTTAAAGATCTATCAAAATCTCTCTTGTTGTACGTGTTTTTAATAATGTATATCATAGACAGTGAAAATTTGCTAAAATACGAAATTTAAGGGGCTGATCAAAAAGTTTGCGTTCGAAGGCCGTACAGTTCAGAATCGGTATGCCAATTTGGCAAAATCCCGTGAGTTTTGAGGCAACCATCCTACCGAGGCACCAGGTTGAAGTTGTCTGTATGGCAAAACACCGTGTTCTGCTTCGTGAAGAACTCCATTACTGCCTGTCGCACATCTTCGTACGATAGGTCCCGTTTTTAAGGGACCGAAGGCGTGATAATCACATGGGGAGAGCCCAGGTCCGTATGTCGGGTTCTCGAGTGTCCCCCACTTGAGTTGCACACTGAAGTGACGAAAGTCATGGTATAGCTCCTAAAATCGTGTCGGATCTCCTTTCGCCCGGCGTAATGGAGCAGCTTGACAGCCGGACGTGGTGGCCGAGCGGTTCTAGGCGCTTTAGACTGGAACCGCGCGACCGCTACGGTGGTAGGTTCGAACCCTGCCTCGGGCATGGATGTGTGTGATGTCCTTAGGTTAGTTAGGTTTAAGTAGTTCTGAGTTCTAGGGAACTGATGACCTCAGATGTTAAGTCCCATAGTGCTCAGAGCCATTTGAACCAGCAGCTCGACATTGGAAGTCCCCTGCTAAAATATTGATTTGTGCCATTTCTATATACGTTCATAACTGCGAAGGTGTTGCCGGTGCAGGGTTTTGTGCACGAACTGACCTCTCGATTACGTACTTTAAATGTTAGATGGGATTCATGTCGGGCGATCTGGGCGACCAAATCATTCGCTCGAAGTGTCGAGATTATTTCTGAAACCAATCGTGAGTAACTAAGGCCCACTGGCATGACATCGTCGTTTGCGAACATGAAGTCCACGAGCGGCCGCAAAGGATCGCCAAGTAGCCGAACATAACCATTTCCAGCCAGTGATCGGTTCAGTTGGACCAGAGGCTCGCTCCGTTCCATGTACATGTACATCTACATCTACGTGATTACTCTGCTATTCACAATAAAGTACCTGGCAGAGGGTTCAATGAACCACCTTCATGCTGTCTGTCTACCGTTCCACTCTCGAACGGCACGCGGGAAAAACGAGCACTAAAATTTTTCCGTGCAAGCCCTGATTTCTCTTATTTTATCGTGATGATCATTTCTCCCTATGTAGGTGGGTGCCAACAGAATGTTTTCGCAATCGGAGGAGACAATTGGTGATTGAAATTTCATGAGAAGATCCCGTCGCAATGAAAAACGCCTTTGTTTCAATGATTGCCACTACAATTCACGTATCATGTCTGTGACACTATCTCCCCTATTTCGCGATAATACAAAACGAGCTGCCCTTCTTTGTACTTTTTCGATGTCATCCGTCAGTCCCACCTGATGCGGATCCCACAGCGCACAGCAATGCTCCATAACAGGGCGGATAAGCGTGGTGTAAGCAGTCTCTTTACTAACTCTGTTGCACCTTCTAAGTGTTATGCGAATGAATCGCAGTCTTTGGTTTGCTCTACCCACAATATTATCTATGTGATCGTTCCAATTTAGGTTATTTGTAATTGTAATCCGTAAGTATTTAGTTGAATTTACAGCCTTCAGATTTGTGTGACTTATCGCATAATCGTAATTTAGCTGATTTCTTTTGGTACTCATGTGAATAACTTCACATTTTTCCTTATTCAGGGTCAATTGCCACTTTTCGCACCATACAGATATCTTATATAAATCATTATGCAAGTCGTTTTGATCATCTGATGATTTTACAAGACGGTAAATGGCAGTATCATCTGCAAACAATCTAAGACGGCTACTCAGTTTGTCTCCTATGTCGTTAATATAGATCAGGAACAATAGAGGGCCTATAACACTTCCTTGGTGAACGCCGAATATTACTTCTGTTTTACTCGACGACTTTCCGTCTATTACTACGAACTGTGTTCTTTCTGACAGGAAATCACGAATCCAGTTGCACAACTGAGGCGATACTCCGTAGGCACGCAGTTTGGTTAGAAGACGCTTGTGAGGAACGGTGTCGAAAGCCTTCTGGAAATCTAAAAATATGGAATCAATTTGACATCCTCTGTTGATAGCACTTATTACTTCATGAGTACAAGGAGCTAGTTGTCTTTCACAAGAACGATATTTTCTGAAACCGTGCTGACTGTGTGACAATAAATCGTTTTCTTCGAGGTACTTCATAATGTTCGAATACAGTATGTGTTCCAAAACCCTACTGTAAATCGACGTTAGTGAGATAGGCCTGTAATGCAGCGGATTACTCCTACCTCCCTTTTTTGGTATTGGTGTGACTTGAGCAATTTTCCAGTCTTTAGGTACGTCTCTTTCTGTGAGCGAGCGGTTGTATATAATTGCTAAATATAGAGCTATTTTATCAGCATACTCTGAGAGGAACCCGACTGGTATGCAATCTGGACCGGAGGCCTTGCCTTTGTTAAGTGATTTAAGCTGCTTCGTTACTCCGAGGATATCTACTTCTATGTTTCTCATATTGGCAGTTGCTCTTGATTGGAATTCAGGAATATTTACTTCGTCTTCTTTGTTGAAGGATTTTCGGAAAACCGTGTTTAATAACTCTGCTTTAGTAGCACTGTCATCAGTGACTTCACCATTGTTACCGCGCAGTGAAGGTATTGATTGCGTCTTGCCACTGGTGTGCTTTATGTATATGACCAGAATCTCTTTGGGTTTTCTGCCAGATTTCGAGACAGAATTTCGTTGTTGAAATTATTAAAAGCATCTCGCATTGAAGTAAACGTCATATTTCGAACTACTGTAAAATTCTGCCAATCTTGTGGATTTTGCGTTCTTTTAAATTTGGCATGCTTTTTTCGTTGCTTCTACAACAACAATCTGACCCGTTTTGTGCACCATGGGGGATCAGTACCATCACTTATTAATTTATGTGGTATATATCTCTCAGTTGCTGTCGATACTATCTCTTTGAAAACATTCCACAACTTTTCTACACTTATATGATCAGATCGGAAGGAATGGTCTCTTAAAAAGCCATTATGAGCATTTTTATAAGATTTTTTAAAATAGATATACTTTGCGTTTCTTTTTGATGGGTGTAAGAACTACGGTATTCAGCCTAGCAGCAACTGCCTTGTGGTCGCTAATCCCTGTGTCGTCACAATACTCACTATTTGTCGAGGATTATTTGTTGCTAAAAGGTCAAGTATGCTTTCGCAACCATTTACGCTTCCAGCGGGCTCGTGAACTAATTGTTCAAAATAATTTTCTGAGGAAGCGTTCAGTACAATTTCGGATGACGTTTTATGCTTGCCGCCGGCTTTAAAAGTATAATTTTTCCAGCATATAGAGGCATCAAGGGATCACCAATTTAGTATTGGAGGGCAGTGTGGAGGGTAAAAATCGTAGAGGGAGACCAAGAGATGAATACACTATGCAGATTCAGAAGGATGTACGTTGCAGTAGGTACTGGGAGATGAAGAAGCTTGCACAGGATAGAGTAGCATGGAGAGCTGCATCAAACCAGTCTCAGGACTGAAGACCACAACAACAACATGTAAACATAGCCCACACCATTACGGAGCCACCACCATTTTGTATAGCGCCTTGTTGACAACTTTCACTACTAAACTAACTACAGTTGCAAAAGCCAAAATGCAAGATATTTGACTGACACTCATTTAGAATTTGTTTAATTAAAAACGACAGGGAATTGGGAGGCGGAACACGACTGAGAAGAATGACTGTAATATCTTACTTGAAAATCTTACTACATTGTGAAATTGACTTGCAATTTGTAAGCCATATCATAAAAATTACATTTACGCAAACAAATGATATTTCTTTTAAAAAAAGGAAAAGGAACTTAGGGTTAAATACAAAGCTGGTCTCATTCATTCTACGGTAAAAGCGCATAAATACATGAATATTGATTACCTTATTGTAGATCGATGTAACAATATGTCGAAAGATTCTTCACCAAAATTTCATAATAGTATTTGCAGCATTATCTTAATTTTACCTCAAATCTTATTGCTTACATAAATCATCAATGCACGGCAGTGAAATTATTACACTGAATATTTAGTACTAAGCGACTGCCTACTCCGAAGCATCGCAACAGACCCTGCCAGCCTCTGGCACGCTACTCCTGCTATTCCTGAGCAACAAACAACTGCCCACCACTGCGCGACCTAACATAAGACCTTTGTTGCACATACTCTGCCTCGGCGGTAGCTGCCTCGCAGCGTTCTTTCACACGTTCATTTTTGTATTCGACATATCGCATATGCTCTTGGATAACATGTTAAAATTTACAGTTTTCACTATACGTACTTATTTAAAACCTTCACAATGTTCAATCTAAAGCTGGTTGGATCTGTGATCACTGACAGGAGCGATTCCTGTTGGGTTTGAACTCGACTGACATTGACAAGGGGTGCTACTCCGATCTCTGTCGGTTAACATCTTTCTACGACCACTTCTCCTATACCGTGTTACATGGCTGGTACACCATTCCTTGTAGACACTACGGAAAGCCCGCGTTGACATACCAACAAACTTCATTCACGGTTATGTTACAGACACGTAGGAATACCATAGCTCCTTACTGCCATCTTGTCGTGGCATCCTGGTTCTAGTTTTACTGCATACACAACGCTCCAAGCAGGCGAGTGTGCTTTTTTAAGGAAGTATCTAATATTTTGTGGGGTGAGCTCATATTTGTGTGTTAATAGCCCCGTACATCATACGGGGATATGCGCCGCGAGCGAGGCCACTAGTGTTATTCAAACATCGATAAATGACATATGTGATATTTTCGATCGTACTTTCATAAACTATCGATGTATCGATTAACAATAGATTGTTTCAAGCAAGTATTTCAAACGAAAAATAACTTTCTATGAATTTTTATTGATTTAAGACAACAATACAACATATGCATTTTTCTTTATAAAAATTCAGGTATTTGAATTCTTCTGCTTTAGTCTGTTGCGTTTTTCATTACTTATTTCTGCTGCCCTGGAGAAAACCCCTGCGTAGGAAGTGAAGTCGCCGGACAACACGAATAGTTAGTGGCCATTACACGCTACGTACTATTAGATTTTGCCCAGCATTCTAATACACAAGCATTCTTGTCAGTTACTGGTCTTTCAAAATACTGATGTTATGTCAGTTATGGATTCACTGGTGTAACGACATCGATGTTACGCTGCTGCCGATTGGGCAGAAAAAGTAGATCATCCGATATTAATCTGTTAGACGTTATCTGTAGACGTATTAGCACTGCTCATGGAAGCTTCTGTTTCAGGTATTATTCTTAGTGTTGATTGTGCAATGTGTCCGGCTCTTGAAATGCCCCGAAACCAAGTTATTTCAACCTTCGATCTAATAACGTCGCAAGCATATTAACAGTCCTTGTATTAAATGGTTTCAGTCTTTCATTGACTGATTTAGTCAAGGAATCCAGAACACTTTGTGCTTCATTAGTTGTTAATATGCTTTCCAAGTCTGACAACTTTGCAGAAATACCTCGTATAAGAGGTATGATTACGGAAGCAGTGACGTATGGCTCCCTTGAGGTGGTTGTTGTTGCTACTTCAACAGGTTCCAGATGAGCTATTACTTCTTGTGTAGCTAAGTAATTTTCTGCTATGAGGGAAGACGGTGGTTTTGAACTATCATGGATTACAATTGCAAGCTCACTTCAAACTTCCAAAAGTCATTTGAGCATGTAGTATGAGCTGTTCCATCGAGTGGAGGCCTTTTGTATCAGTTTCAGTTATTTTTTGTTTGCTCTTTATCAGTTTGTCACTGGCTAGTGTGCAGCTACAAAGAAAGTCACAATAGACTTTTCAATAAAATTTCGAAAAATGATGCTGTTTTGATACAATCTTCTATTGTTAAGTTGGTGCTGTGGGCATAACTGAGCGAATGTCGAAACAAAATTTCAAAAGTTTTTTTTCACAGCTGCAGCGTTGCCTGTAACCACTACTACTGTCTTATCACGAATATTGTATTCTAGTAAAATTTGATTGATGACCTGAAGAACTTGTCGATGATAAGTTGAGCTTCAGCGTCTCGAAAGCACAGGGAAAGCAGGAAAAGAAGAAGGAGGAGGAGGAAGGTCATCACAATGAATAGGGGTGTGACAGGAGAAACGTTTACTGGTCTGACAAGCAATGCTGCTACCTTAGGTGTGCATTCTTGCTGATGAACTGCAGTAGATATTGTATAAAACGCACACGGGAGTAACAATGTTTAGTGAAAGCGCACCGAAGAGACCAGGGATGCTTCTCATTGAGTTGACACTCAATACAAAACTATAGGGCTATCGCTCTACCGTAGTGCTACAGCTGTTACATCGCTGAGCTCGGCAGCAATCGTAATCTTAATGCAGTCGACATAAAATGAATAGCTTGTGGAACATTTCTTGGGAGTTTCGCCGTTTACCGAGGGAAACACATGGAGCGGTATAAAGAGCACTCTAGTAATGGAGGTTAAGGAAAGTTAAGGGGAGAGACAGCAGTGCTGGCACCTTCACCCAGTGTGCTAATGACTAATTCCTATAGTACAACAGGGCCGCTCAAAGTCTGCATTTGACAGATCCTGGGAGATAGCGCTTCGCCGGCTTCACTGTTGTTGTGATAAAACAGCTTCCATTACGCAACAGCTGAGAGTTTCCCATTAACGCTGGAAAATTCCGATTCGATTAATACGGCCTATATATACAACTTGCTGTGGTTAGCCTTTTCTGCATTCACATTTACGCCATTTTATAAGGACCAGAAGTTTTAAGTCTGTACCGATTCGCCAACACAGTGGAAGCACTTCCGTATAAATCACACACCAGAGAACGATGTTTATGAACTCGGAAGACAGCAACACAGTAATTGTTACGCCACGACCAGCTGATTTTGCTATGCATTATTAACTGTCATTAAAATGACATTTTTTCTCTCTACTAACTGCACTGTATTACAACAACATTTTTTACATTTGTATTCCATGCTACAAGTAAGGATGCTCACACATTAAAAACGACAATCTGTATTATGCGCATTCATGAATCCATGTTATTTAACTGTGTAATTTTCACCATAAGCATGTGATCGGTACGAAATGCTCACGACCTTGGGTTGTTACCACTGGAAGGCAAACAAGAAAATTCCCTTTCTCACGACCCCTCCTCCATAGCGGACAATCTATTAACAAAATAGATTTATAAACAGTATAGACTGGCTAAGGCGCCATATTATGTGATACTGACTAACTACCGCCATGCAATCTACCTTCCCTCTGCACTCCACACACCATGGAGGTAATAGAACCCGACAATTTTTCGCGCGCCACTTAAAGAAGATTTACATTATACACGATATGACAATCGATAGTTAAACCAAACAACAAGTAATGACGATGGTGCAGATGCTATCGATTAACCGATAGTTAACCGATGTTTACTTAACACTAGAAGTCACCGTAGCGCTACCTTCCAACACTCCACCATCTGCACCTGTGCGGGCCGCCCACCACTGGCCGCGCGTGACTCGTGCACAAGGCACGGCGACCGACGCGCCCTCTACTGCAAGGTCCGAAGCTAAATAAGGCTGACAAGAGGAAGGCCTCAGACACGGCCAACCGATTCGGCTCAAATTTGGCAGGTCGCTTGTGTACAAACCAAAAAGGAAGGACTCTTAAGATATTTTGGGTCAACACCCTCACAATTTTGAGAAAAACACCCCTAAAGGTTATGAGGAGCAATCGACTCAAAATTGAAGTGATCGATAGATAATTGTAAATAGAGCATTTTTCATAATCAGGTATGGGGTCCGCAAACGCAAACTTTTCCAGAAATCGAGGAAAGAAACTTTTACAACTGCCGCTTCTGTACCCACATGTTACACGCTTTTCGCTGACAGCGCCGATAGCGTAACGGCCAAGGTAATTGGCTGGGAACGCGAAAAACCGTGTTCGAATCTCAAAGAAACCAAGCGGATGTTATTCTTTTCGTTTGTATGCTTCCATATCTCAATTGAAAGGGATAGGAGGATTAATAAGGTAAGTAAATCAATAAGGAATGATAATAATAAGGTAGGCAAATAAATTTCTCAAACCTCTTGGGATAGTAAACAACTAAAATGTTACTCCAGGTCACTTTACAGTCGCTCTTCCAGTCACTGTTACGTGTCCTCACTTTTCTTCGAACAACTAGACGGATGGTAAATGTCATATAAACATTCGAAACAAATATACTCATGGCTCGAAGAACATCTAATGAATGAAATCTTTCGACAGCTCCACTGTTCCTTCCGAAGAGGTGGCGGAAAACAAACTTGGTTTACATTTAAAAATATGTGTTTTTCGGGAATTAATTTTGATGCGTACCACGCATACGATATCATTGCCTGAAAAATCGGTGGTGAAAGTTGGTTATGAATTATGCTGTGAATAGTTATTGCATCCGTGCGATTGTACAGTTCCCAGCCAGTTACCATGGCCTGTGTTTGGTCGTTGCGGTCGTCACATGACATCCGTTCAAGTTCATTTGTTGATAGTTCCACTCAGTTTTTTTATTACAGAGGCCAACCGGCTTTCTGACCGAACACACTTTGCTACCGTGCCGGCCCGTTGCGCTATGGGTTCTGTCAGCGAAAAACGTTTACCATGTGGGTACAGAAGCTACAGCTGTAAAAGTTTCTTACCTCGATTTCTGGAAAAGTATACGTTTTCGGACCCCATACCTATTGATGAAAAATGCTCTATTTACAATTATCTATCGATCCCGCCAATTTTGGGTCGACTGCTCGTCATAACCTTTAGGGATGATTTTCTCAAAAACGCGGGGGTGTTGACCCAAAATATCTTACATTCCTTCGTTTTAGGTTATACACAAGCGACCTGCCAAATTTGAGCCGAATCGGTTGGCTGTGTCTGAGGCCTTCCCCTTGTGAGCAGTATGCTTAGTGTGCTGCTATTTGCTGGCACTGAGCACACGTCTATGTGACGTCAACAGTGTAGTGTTAACAGCCGGCCGACATGAACGCATATTGTTTCAAAGATTTCGTCCAACTTCTTTGACCAAACAGTCTCAAAGGAGCTATTATACGATCGTGAAATTTTTCGGTAGGATCTTCAGGAATCGATGCCAAACAGTATGAGAGGCACCCACATGCCTTGCTCATACTGCGGCATCAAGCAGTCAGGCCTGCAAGATGAGTGGTCTGCCAAGCGAGTGGATTCATTCTTATTTATCGAGTAACATGAACTCTCGTACTCACAATTAAGTTACAAATTATCCTCCTGTATGAATAATACGCAACGGAAACGCACATCTGACTATCAGTAATTTACAGAACTCTGACTGTTCACTACGCACTGGCAGTACCACATTTTCTTTTTTTTTTATTTAACGGCTTTTATCAACACGTGGCCATCGCACTGAATATGAGTGGCGCACACATTATAAATTCTGGACATCATGACAACATACAATTCGAAGGAAAAGGCCACCAATCTTTTTCTTTTCACTATCTTATTTATTCCGATAAATTCTATAACCTAAACACACAAATTCTATAACCTACAACAATAACACAAGAGAAATTCCGCCCAGTGGCCATGGCTTTACATTCGTGAATCTCTATCTTATGGTCTCGTAATTATTTAACGCTACAGTGCACTTTCTGGATAGGATGGTGGATCTTTTATTATATCTCACACTTCGAGTCTCACAATCATCATCACGAAACTTTCCTCCAGACCGAGCGGTACAAAATGAACATGCATACTCACTACCTCTGAAACTACCTTGCTACTCTCCCATGCAATCCACACATACTTAAATTACATGACATACACCACACTGCAACATGAAATACAAGACAGGGAATATTCACAACATTATCACTTTCAGCTTTCCCACTTCAATTAATATTTATCCCAGTTTCATACGACACTGCCCCACTTCGTAATTCTACTTTCCTACTATGAACTCTGGAGATATATGCACGTCTTCCTGTGCAATGCAAGCCAAGTGGCGTTGCTGGATAGACGGCTGACTCACCTTGCTTCTCTCTCAGAGTATTATAGTTTGAATCAAGCGTCACACGGAAGAATATCTCGGAAAGTAATATTAAGAACATATTCATCACACACACGAGTCCTCAACTGATACCATGGACGAGTACTTCTCTTTATCCTTTGTCTCATGCACAGATTGAGACTCACACAGTACTCACCACGTGGAAGTACTCGTCTCTAATTTCAAGTCCTGCACACGCCATTTCTTAAATATTTCAACTTATAGTACACACGCTAGTAATTCAGCTTAACTTAAGCACATGGAAGTATTTCAACATATTGCTACACGTGGTTTCATTGTGACCGTTGGTCACTTCCGAAGATTACTACGATCCCATTAATATTACCTGCCTGACATTTAATTCTCCCCACAAAAGTTCCTGAAATACAGAAATTATTATTTCAAACTACTCTTAAATATTTCACATGCATACCATATCTCCACTCTTTTGTCTTTATGGAGCACAACTAAGAGAGGTCTTAACAGCACAAGATCCAGCGGCAGAGTGCTGAAACATGGTCGTTCTTCAGGTCCTCTCGCACCTCTGCCGAAGTGGGGGAGCACCTTGCTACCGTATTGGTCAGCCACATTTCAGGCGCTCAAAGCTCAGGTAAATTTCATCTCTTTGGTCCCACCAAAGGTGGCCAAAGGATCGTCTCAAAGATGATCATATATTCACATTCAGTATCTGCGGTTATCAGACGACCATACATTCATTCATTTCACAGATCTCACCAAACTGGATGTAGGGATTTATTTTGTGGGAGTGCACATGTGATCAATTAAATAAATAAAATGTCATTCTTTCCCACACTGGTATCCGGCTTCGCTGTATTAATTGAAATTGAGTTATTTTTACAAAAAAAAATGTGTTGTTCTGACAAGAATAATGAAGTATGTTGTACCTATTTTCAATGTCGGGCGGTACTGTACCCTTTCAAGTAAACAGCAGCATATATGGTTCTGAGCGCATTGCTGGAAAAGAAAGAGAAATGGAAACGATTGTGCTTGAAACTATGGATAATGAGAGGAGAAACTCTTTAAGTCTTCAGCAGAATTTGAAATTGGATCATGAGCTATACTTCAAGGGCATAAAAAACAACGAAAATTGTTTGAGAATGGACGAACAAACATTTCAATTTGCCATCATGAAAGCGACCCCTCATATTTGTATACACGACCCTCATTTCAGAAATGCCATTTCTTAATTTCATTCATCATTACATATGTTCGAAAAAGCCTGCAACTGTGTCATTCGTGATTTAAACAATGATAGAATGCACTAGTTATGTATTTTTCAACTTTAACATGACGCTTTTCAAGAGTTTATTCTCATTATCAAAACGAAATATTCACTTAGGTATTTTATGTGGTGTTTGTGTGCTGTTCTGCCTCTCTTGCCTTGCAGTTGTGTTTTAATGGTTTACTTCAATCAGACAATATTTCTTTTGCTAGATATTCCGAAACACCACATGTAATACCTATGTAAATATTTGTACTTGATCATGACAATAAATTCTCACAAATCTTTGTTCAGATCTTCAAAAAATATGTAACTACTGTAATGTGCCATTATTTAAATCATTGTTGCTATTTCTGTTAAAGATCGTCTCATGGCTAAATTAAGATCTTACCTGCAGCAACTTTACCCCTGCTATGTGCAACAGCTACCGCTGGTTTAATCTTATTCTTGTATTTGTCACTCTTTGAAGCTTTCATTCGTCCTTTTGGTGTCCCAGCTATGCATTGGTTATGTGTAGTATTTGACGATGGGCTTTTATATCTTTTGGGGTATACTTCCTGATGTTCAGAGTTTTTTAGAATATCAGCTCTAATAAACCATGTATTCTTTCAAAGTCCATATTCCCAACTCTTATCGCATTCTCCGTTAAATGTATTGGATATTGACCTAACATATAACGTTTCGTCCTGCTGACGCTGTATGCTCGATCTGCCTCAGCATTACTGTAACGATTAATGAAATCAGTAACAGCGTTTACTTCATCATCATCATCATAATCTTCTTCGTCTTTTCTGCCTCCTTTCATCGTGCATGACCGCCCTTTTAGACTATCGGTTACTGGTTTAAACATTTCCGAGAAATTTCGATCTCGTTGCAGCTGCTCTAAATTTAATAACAGTAACTTTGTCGATGAAATGCTACAGTATACTAAACCGTTTTTGAGATAGTTTACAACGTATATATTATTTGAGTCTACTGGTGATGATAGAAGTTAAGTCCCTTAGCTGTTGCCTTGATATATCGGTGCATATTAGTTAGTTTTCCGTTGATTTCCTCAATTTTCTCATTGACACTCACTGATGTGCAAAAACATTACGACCACGTGGTTAATAGCTTGTTTGTCAATCTATGGAACGAAACACATCAGTGGTTCGTGTATTAGGGATCCAACAGTTTGTTGGTTGATTTGTGGAGGTATGTGGCATTAGATGTCTACGCACAGGTCATGTAATTTGCGTAAAAAACTGGCCTCTGAATTGCACACGCCGTGATGGTGCCCAATAACGACCCTGGTGGGTTTCATAGGATTTACATCAGGCGAATTTGATTTGCTGAGACATGTACGTGGATTCACTATAATGCTCCTCAGACCACTGTAGCACAGTTCTGGCTCCGCGATACGGACAGCTATTTAGCTGTCGGGAGAGATACCAAGCATGAAGGGATGCAGGTGGTTCGCAGCTGTCAGCATGTCTTCGGTGACTACCACAGGTCCCATACAAGCGCAGGAGAGTACCTCCCATAGCACAATACTGCTCCCACCAGCTTGCGCCCATGGCGCGCTGCGCGTTTTGAGCCACCATTCACCTCGATGACGGCGTTTATGGGGACAACCAACGACCTAGTGTAGCAAAAATGTGATTCACCCGAAGAACTGACATGTTTCCTTTGATCGACGGTCTAATCCCGATGGTCTCTTGTCCAATACAATCGTAATTGACCATTTCATTGGGTCAACATGTGAACATGTGCGGGTTGTCTGCTGTGGAGCTGTGTGTGCTGAACGATATGGTCCAAAACACTTGATTATGAACCAAAATTGTGCTCTTTCGGCAGAGATGTCACAGATCACTATTTATCCTACTTTACAGAGCAGACACGTCTCCGAAACCTACGTTCAGTGAAGAATCGTGGATGTCCAACCGTTTAGCGCGTAGTGGTAGTTTCCCTGGATTTCTACTGTATCTTTTTCTGTAGATGCTCACGACAATAGCACGTGAAGATTCGACCAGCTTCGCCGTTTTCGAGGTACTCGTTTACAGGATCTGTGTAATAATAATCTACCCTTTTTCAAAGTCGCTTATTTCAATGGATTTCCCCATTTGGAGCCCATATCTTCGCTGGGTGATCCCCTGTCCCCGTCTGCTTCGCTTGCGTACTTTTGTTACTGCGTCACATGCCTGCAACGCCACTAGGCGGCATACAACGTCGTGATGGACAGTACTCATAATGTTTTGGCTTATCAGTTACAGTTCACATTGCTGTATTCTAGCATTCAACACCTCGACATTTATAGTCCCAATTCGCTAAGACTTTCCAGTTCTATTAATTTAGCCTTGATTGCCACGATTTTTCCGCCAAACAGGTGCTTGGGCTTTGCGCCCTCTGAGTGAGTGTGCGACACACGTGTGAATTTGTCCATAATGTATATTATGCTAAAACAGCTACGTTTTAGTACACTGTCTTTTATGCCAAATCTCTTTGAAGTTTCGTCTGTACCGGCCCTCATTCAATCTCCTAATTAATCTGCAATCAGAAAGCCATTCTGCGAGTAATTCCTGCAATCCACCCTTAGTAATGAATTCACTGAATGACCTGTCTGTTAATACATGTACTTGGTGAATATGCTTTAAATTCAGATCATTCGGTTTGAAAGCAATAATAAGATTCGCATCATCCCAGACCAACTGCGTCAGGAGCCTTCAATATATCTGACTCAAACAAAATATATTGACGGCAACCAAAGCAGAAATATCTGCGGATCTCATTTTGATTTTCCACTACGACGTTGTAGAATATGAATACGTCGTTAGGCTTTACTTTTCCAGGTGGTGGAATATCACTGCTTTCGCTTAACGTCTGGTATGTTACTCCGCAAATACCTTGCAAAATCTCCAGCAATATCTGATATTTTGGTTGAAGCAGAGTTTTTGAAAAAAATATGTACGTGCTCGAAGTGAACTCCCTCACAGTGTTAAAACAAGATTAGTTTTCGCAGAGCCCGAAGGCCCAATAACCAAATCACGTGTGATATTGGGAAGTAATATTCCATTTGTCATGTTCTGGTCTCCAGCTTCATCACTGCAACCAATTGCTTACTACAAGACCTTTGTGGTGGTGATGTTTCGTCTAGTCGGTCGTGGGGGTAACTGGTCGTTTACATTTTATTACAGGAGGTTAAACTCTTACATATAGCTCGGCATATAAACAACTTAAAAAAGATCATATTTCAGTGCCCACTTCTGGTACTGCTGAATTGTACACTTCCACCTCCATCTTCCGATGGGTGGAAAGTCTGGCGAGCTAACTCCAGTAGATTATTCCATAACGTTCCACAGAACTGGTAGACATACTACTGCCGCCTTTGTCGACACTCTGTCTCATTCTGTATTGCATAGCTGGCATTCACTAAACTCTTAAAAGTCTACTGCTATAGATGTGTTAACTATACGTTATTAAATATTTTAACTGTACCAGGGAAGTCCCCTACGGAGATTGTATGCTCATTAAGCATCATCGAGGGAGAGTAAACTTTCCGTGGAACACAACCAAAATCTGCTTTGACTCGTCGCATAGTCGACGCCATTCATCCGTGTATACTATTACCTTGACGTCACTAAGTCGAGGATATTCAAACATTACTCTGGGTAGAGCTCACAGATCATTAACATACCGACACTGACACGTTTACACCTACTGGTGCTCATACAGTATGTTTGGTTGAGCAGCATTACACTCCTGTCAGGTACTTGCTGGTGCAACGACTTCAGCTCGCCTGCAAGGAAAACACCTATTATTCTACTGCATTCTACATTTATACTCCGCAAGCCACCCAACGGTGTGTGGCGGAGGGCACTTTACGTGCCACTGTCATTACCTCCCTTTTCTGTTCCAGTCGCGTATGGTTCGCGGGAAGAACGACTGTCTGAAAGCCTCCGTGCGCGCTCGAATCTCTCTAATTTTACATTCGTGATCACCTCGGGAGGTATAAGTAGGGGGAAGCAATATATTCGATACCTCATCCAGAAACGCACCCTCTCGAAACCTGGCAAGCAAGCTACACCGCAATGCAGAGCGCCTCTCTTGCAGAGTCTGCCACTTGAGTTTGCTAAACATCTCCGTAACGCTATCACGCTTACCAAATAACCCTGTGACGAAACGCGCCGCTCTTCTTTGGATCTTCTCTATCTCCTCCGTCAACTCGATCTGGTACGGATCCCACACTGATGAGCAATACTCAAGTATAGGTCGAACGAGTGTTTTGTAAGCCACCTCCTTTGTTGATGGACTACAATTTCTGAGGACTCTCCCAATGAATCTCAACCTGGTACCCGCCTTACCAACAATTAATTTTATATGATAATTGCACTTCAAATCGTTCCGCATGCATACTCCCAGATATTTTACAGAAGTAACTGCTACCAGTGTTTGTTCCGCTATCATATAATCATACAATAAAGGATCCTTCTCTCTATGTATTCGCAATACATTACATTTGTCTATGTTAAGGGTCAGTTGCCACTCCCTGCACCAAGTGCCTATCTGCTGCAGATCTCTTATTAGTTAAGCCTATTTGCTTTTCCCGTTCCCCTTAATTCATAAACCTCAGCATTACTATTTACGCAGCAGGGAGTGTTGACAAGACGCAGTGAGAGAGTGCTGCGCATTTATATCTCACCTACACTCTACTGAGTAGCACGACATAATGACGATTATAGTACCGTGATATCACTGGCATCGAGGTTCATGGGAATATGGGCGCGTGGGGCTTGGGACAGTGGTGCTTTAAGCAAAATTTGCAAAAGCGCAAGGTGCACATGTGCATGGGGGGTGCTGATGTCAGCGATATATGACATGCATGCAAACTTCAGTCGGGTTTTGCTCTCACGAATGCAGGGTCCACTCAGGATTGGGTGGGGGGGGAGAGGTGTGCTTCACGCAAAATTTGTAGAGGTAACCTAGACCTTGGTCCATCGCAGGATGTCATGATTCCTCGAATGACCTTGAAGATAAGGAAGTGATGATGTTGATGTGCGCATTTGCCTCAGCTGTGATATGACACAGGGGTCATTTGAAGGTTGGTGCGTTCTCCCCTTGCCCTACCACTACTAATTTTCATGTTTTAATTTAACTTTCATTAAACACATAAATTTCTAGTTTGGGCCGACCAGTGTGGCTGAGCGGTCCTAGGTGCTTCAGTCTGGAACCGCGCGACCGCTATGGTCGCAGTTTCGAATCCTGCGTCGGGCATGGATGTGTGTGATGTCCTTAGTTAGGTTTAAGTAGTTCTAAGTTCTAGGGGAATAATGCCCTCAGATGTTAAGTCCCATAGTGCTCAGAGCCATTTTTCTAGTTTGGACATGTTATCTCACTGTAATTTTATGCTCTGACTAAGTCCATTTCACATTTTGTAAAATACTTAGGGATTTTATACATTTTCTAGGAAAAGCATTAAATTTAAACACTTTCCCAAATAGTTCAAGGCATTCTACGTATCGTCCAGGCACTGCCTTGATTTGACATCTTGCCGGTAAGTTATTTATTTCTGTTAAGTACATAATCCTGTTACCTTTTCCATAGTGTCTTAATTTGTGTTTCTGTACAAACGTTTTCCATACCTAACGTGTCCATTTCGGTATGTCTGTCTACATGGCGCTCAACTTACTTTCTTTATGGTATCTTTAGCTCAGATTGCCGACATTTTCTCGCTGTAATGGAATGCACGAAAATGATCAATTCTGTTTCTTCACGCTGCACACATTATTTTACGGTTTGTCTCTCTGACTGTTACGTATTTATAACTGTAATATCAGACTCTTCTAGTTCATTTATCTACCGTCAAATTACGCTCCTGACGAATAACTTCTTCCACATATTTATCGCCTATTCCCACCTCTTTAAGTGGAAAATTCCCATGTTTCATACTATTTCAGTGAATGATGTTCCCATAAGCTACAGTGCAAATTACGTGGGCCGGCCACTGTGTCCAAGCGGTTCTAGGCGCTTCAGTCCGGAACCACGTGGCTGCTACGGTCGCAGGTTCGAATCCTGCCTCGAGCATGGATGAGTGTGATGTCCTTAGGTTAGTTAGGTTTAAGTAGTTCTAAGTCTAGGGGACTGATGACCTCAGATGATAAGTCCCTTAGTGCTCAGAGCCATTTGAACCAGTGTGGCGTGACAAGTGAGACTACAAATAGTCATCATATTTTCTATCTGTATGTTATTCTGTCAGTCCACATTTTGTGCATGTTTGACTTCAGGCGATGCAGCAGTTGTCATTGCGCTCTCTTAAATCTTTTTGCGATTTGACGTAGATTAGATGATGATTTTGATTTCTCTGTGATAATATTATGGCACTCATTTTATTATTTTAGCTCGTCTTAAGTTAGAACTGTTCGTTATGCATGTTATATGAAAATAAGCACCACTTCGAAACCTGTCTTGATATATGCCTACACACAAAGAATCATTAAACAGCCCCGTCGGATCTCTTTTGTTGCTGCTTGTCACGCTTGCGGTTTCTATCATGAAGAAACTGCCGGAAGAAAGGAGAATATTAATCATTTCCATGTTGATGTATAAACCACAGGTTTCAGTATTCGTTATTTTGTAACACGAGTATAAAAATTGCCCGTTATGAAACTGGTTCTCGCAGTTGTTCAATTAATTTTGCCCTTTCCCCCGCATTATTCTGGTAAGCGAAACGCAGATATCAACTTTCGGTGGTTGCAAGCCACAGCCTAGCGGTGCCGCAGTAGTTCCCTGACCTACCACGAGAGAGCGTTGGAGGCGCCAGTTAATGACTGCTGCGCCTTGGCTGCGCTACCCAAGCAGTGCGCATTTGCAAACGAGACGCTCGTTTTCAGGCTTTCATTAAAAAAGATAAATCCCACCGGCGGCTCTAATTAAACAACCCCACCCCGATTTAATTAAATTCTGCTCCCCGCGCCTCTGTCGGCGAGCCAGCACACTCAGAGGGGCGGTGCGCGATTTGAGCGATGCATCCCTTCGTGATGGCGGCTCATTAATTGAAAGTATTCATTATTGCTGAGCTTCAGCGTTCACACTGCAGCCGAAACGGAAATGATGTTGCTGTTCATTCAGAGTCATCCAGCAGCACGATAATTGAACGTCAAATTCCATACAAATGCTCTGCTGCTGGAATAATGTACTAGATCCAGTTTATGCATGAGTAATCCGCTAACTAAATCATGAGTAGAGCTTACCACCCTACGTAAAATCAACACAGCCGTGTTCAGTTTTCAGCCTCAGCCTGCTCTACTCTCAACGACTTGACGATTTACTCAGTCACCATTGCCCGCAGTCTACATCTACATCTACATCCATACTCCGCAAGCCACGTGAAGGTGTGTGGCGGAGGGTACCTTGAGTACCTCTATCGGTTCTCCCTTCTATTCCAGTCTCGTATTGTTCGTGGAAAGAAGGACTGTCGGTATGCCTCTGTGTGGGCTCTAATCTCTCTGATTTTATCCTCATGGTCTCTTCGCGAGATATACGTAGGAGGGAGCAATATACTACTTGACTCCTCGGTGAAGGTATGTTCTCGAAACTTCAACAAAAGCCCGTACCGAGATACTGAGCGTCTCTCCTGCAGCGTCTTCCACTGGAGTTTATCTATCATCTCCGTAACGCTTTCGCCATTACTAAATGATCCTGTAACGAAGCGCGCTGCTCTCTGTTGGATCTTCTCTATCTCTTCTATCAACCCTATCTGGTGCGGATCCCACACTGCTGAGCAGTATTCAAGCAGTGGGCGAACAAGTGTACGGTAACCTACTTCCTTTGTTTTCGGATTGCATTTCCTTAGGATTCTTCCAATGAATCTCAGTTTGGCATCTGCTTTACCGACGATCAACTTTATATGATCATTCCATTTTAAATCACTCCTAATGCGTACTCCCAGACAATTTATGGAATTAACTGCTTCCAGTTGCTGACCTGCTATATTGTAGCTAAATGATAAGGGATTTTTCTTTCTATGTATTCGCAGCACATTACACTTGAGATTCAATTGCCATTCCCTGCACCATGCGTCAATTCGCTGCAGATCCTCCTGCATTTCAGTACAATTTTCCATTGTTACAACCTCTCGATATACCACAGCATCATCCGCAAAAAGCCTCAGTGAACTTCTGCTGTCATCCACAAGGTCATTTACTTATATTGTGAAGAGCAACGGTCCTACGACACTCCCCTGCGGCACACCTGAAATCACTCTTACTTCGGAAGACTTCTCTCTATTGAGAATGACATGCTGCGTTCTGTTATCTAGGAACTCTTCAATCTAATCACAAAATTGGTCTGATAGTCCATATGCTCTTACTTTGTTCATTAAACGACTGTGGGGAACTGTATCGAACGCCTTGCGGAAGTCAAGAAACACGGCATCTACCTGGGAACCCGTGTCTATGGCCCTCTGAGTCTCGTGGACGAATAGCGCGAGCTGGGTTTCACATGGATCGTGTTTTTCGAAACCCATGCTGATTCCTACAGAGTCGATTTCTAGTCCCCAGAAAAGTCATTATACTCGAACATAATACGTGTTCCAAAACTCTACAACTGATAGACGTTAGAGATATAGGTCTATAGTTCTGCACATCTGTTCGACGTCCCTCCTTGAAAACGGGGATGACCTGTGCCCTTTTCCAATCCTTTGGAACGCTACGCTCTTCTAGAGACCTACGATACACGGCTGCAAGAAGGGGGGCAAGTTCCTTCGCGTACTCTGTGTAAAATCGAACTGGTATCCCATCAGGTCCAGCGGCCTTTCCTCTTTTGAGCGATTTTAATTGTTTCTCTAGCCCTCTGTCGTCTAATTCGATAACTACCATTTTTTCATCTGTGCGACAATCTAGAGAAGGAACTACAGTGCAGTCTTCCTCAGTGAAACAGCTTTGGAAAAAGACATTTAGTATTTCGGCCTTTAGTCAGTCATCCTCTGTTTCAGTGCCATTTTGGTCACAGAGTGTCTGGACATTTTGTTTTGATCCACCTACCGCTTTGACATAAGACCAAAATTTCTTAGGATTTTCTTCCAAGTCAATACATAGAACTTTACTTTCGAATTCATTGCACGCCTCTCGCACAGCCCCCTCACCCTACATTTCGCTTCGCGTAATTTTTGTTTGTCTGCAAGGCTTTGGCTATGTTTATGTTTGCTGTGAAGTCCCCTTTGCTTCCGCAGCAGTTTTCTAACTCGGTTGTTGTACCACGGTGGCTCCCTTCCATCTCTTACGATCTTGCTTGGCACATACTCATCTAACGCATATTGTACGATGGTTTTGAACTTTGTACACTGATCCTCAACACTATCTGTACTTGAGACAAAACTTTTGTGTTGAGCAGTCAGGTACTCTGAAATCTGCTTTTTGTCACTTTTGCTAAACAGAATAATCTTCCTACCTTTTTTAATATTTCTATTTACGGCTGAAATCATCGATGCAGTAACCGCTTCATGATCGCTGATTCCCTGTTCTGCGTTAACTGTTTCAAATAGTTCGGGCCTGTTTGTCACCAGAAGGTCTAATATGTTATCACCACGAGTCGGTTCTCTGTTTAACTGCTCAAGGTAGTTTTCAGATAAAGCACTTAAAAAAATTTCACTGGATTTTTTGTCCCTGCCACGCGTTATGAACGTTTGAGTCTCCCAGTCTATATCCGGCAAATTAAAATCTCCATCCAGAACTATAACATGTGGGGAAATCTACTCGAAATATTTTCCAAATTATCCTTCAGGTGCTCAGCCACAACAGCTGCTGAGCCAGGGGGCCTATAGAGACATCCAATTACCATGTCTGAGCGTGCTTTTACCGTGACCCTCACCCAAATTATTTCACATTTCGGGTCTCCGTCAATTTCCTTCGATACTATTGCACTTCTTATCGCTATAAACACGCCTCCCCCTTCACTGTCCAGCCTGTCTCTGCGGTATACATTCCAATCTGAGTTTAGGATTTCATTACAGTTTACATCTGGTTTCAGCCATCTTTCTGTCCCTAGTACTATGTGGGCATTGCGACCGTTTATTAATGAGAGCAGTTCTGGGACCTTTCTATAGATGCTCCTGCAGTTTACTATTAGCAGATTAATATTGTTATTCCCTGTTGCATTTTGCCTACTCCTACCTTGCCGCGTCTCAGAAGGCGTCTTATCGGGCCTAGGGAGGGAATTCTCTAACCTAAAAAACCCACATGTGCACTCCACACGTACTGCGCTACCCTTGCAGCAGCTTCCTGCGTGTAGTGCACGCCTCACCTACTCAGGGGGACCCTACATTTCTCCACCCAATAGCGGAGGTAGAGAAATTTGCACCCTAGATCTCCCCAGAATCGTCTGAGCCTCTGGTTTAAGCCTTCCAGTCGGCTCCAAACCAGAGGACCGCGATCGGTTCTGGGAACGATACTACAAATAGTTAGCTCAGATTCAACCACGCGAGCGAGGCTTTCCGCCTTCACCAACTCCGCCAACCGCCTGTATGAACTGAGGATGATCTCTGAACCCAGACGGCAGGAGTCATTGGTGCCGACATGAGCAACAATTTGCAGTCGGGTGCACCCAGTGCTCTCTATCGCCGCCGGCACGGCCTCCTCCACGTCTCGGATGAGACCCCCCGGCAAGCAGACAGAGTGAACACTGGCCTTCTTCCCAGACCTTTCCGCTATTTCCCTAAGGGGCTCCATCACCCGCCTAACGTTGGAGCTCCCAATAACTGATAAACACCTCCCCCCGTATGCCTGCTCGGACTTTGCTGAAGGAGCAGCCACATGTCCACTCACAGGCAGAGCGGGCGATGTCACACGGCCAGCCTCCACATTTACCCTCCGCCTCGTGCGCCGCGAACGCCGCTGAACCCGCCACTCCCCTTGGGGAGAGGGTGGCCCAACCGCGCCCGGTCTCGACAGCAGGGACAGTAGGTGGAGCATGTAACACCTGAGGTGTACCATGCGACACACCAGACGTCCCACTGCCGCTACAATCCGAGGCAGCAGCCTGAAGACGACTGACCGCGGCCATCAACACGTTCAGCTGTTCGCGAACAGTGACCAGCTCCTCCTGCGTCCGTACGCAGCAGTCACACATCCTATCCATCCTAAGAAATCAATTTACTGTAGAGAGTTAATCAACTTTTAACTAGACTGCTAATTCACTAAAGGCGGCTGATAGTTGACTAAACTGTGGTTACTAGACACTTCTTGTAGAAAATAATGAAAATAGCACTACCTGTCTCTGGACTGTATTGAAAACAAACACCAGCACTACTGGCACTATGGCTGACTAAAGGGACTCTCTCTGACTGTATTCAAAACTAACACGAGATCTGTGGAACACTATTACTAGCACTCGACAATTAAAGCTTCCTAAAAGCAAAAACGAACGTAAGAAGAAGTGACAAGTAAGAAAAATACAGCTGATACTTAAATTAACGCAGCTCGCTGCACAGCAGACGTGACACAGACGGCAGTCAAGCACAAAAGGATTAATTTTATTCAGTTCTGTTAATTCAGACATATCAGTGCGACAGGTAGTATGTAATTGAAACTCTACATGCATCCCACATATCACTAATCAAGTACTTTGATGTCTATGAAGCTACACTCCCTAATCGAGGCAGAAGCTCATCAATGAAACATAAATATGGCAATTAAAGTACAGGAAGCCATTAAGGGCAAAAATAACGTAGATATTTCAATTTGTTAATGAGAGCTTAACTTTTACTATGAATTTTATGTGTGCTGCGAGGGCATACAGAGGATGGTAAACGGCTGGTGATGATGCATAGGTGTATAGGTATTTTTACATAATTCTTTCAAAATGTTATTCCATTTCATTAAACAGTTTGCAGTTTTCAGGAAAACAGCATTTGCCATTTTAAACGTAGCAAGCTATTTGGCTCGTTTCTTTCCATTTATTTCTGATTAATAATGCGACTGTAGGGGAGATGAATTAGTCTGGATGGATTTAAGACATTACACTGATTCCTATTTTAAACTTCTTTAATTAACATGGTACTGGCTGTATTAATTGCTTTTCTGCGTGAGCTTCGAAAGCGAGGAGCACTGTGCGTACGAGACAGGTAACATGTACAAAGACTTGTCAAAATGACCTCTAGTGAGCTGAGAGAAAGTGGACCTTCACAGAAATGCGAGGAGGGGACCAGCGGGTACTTGTGTCGTCTTGGGGAAAATCGCCTCTATTAGCTTTATTCTTGTGCTGGGATGTCGTGTGGTTTATTGCACGCATTCACATTGGCTGACTGAGCTGAAAGCATTTGTCCTGGATGACGGTACTCCACTAGCAAGATGTAGGCTCTTGGACCATGTTAAAAAAATGCTTTGAGCAGATAAACATTTCCCGGCTTTCCAAAAGACATGGCAAAACAGCTCTGACATACTACAGACTGAGAAGGTGCCGCTGAGTTGGCGGCTAACCTCGAACACAGTTGTTCAGGTTTTCCTAGGACCTGTAATGTGAGGCTAGCTGCTTGTTGAGAGGATTCCGTTTGGTGAAAGAGAAATGGCTTCAGGAGGACGTAACATTTAGTGGAAAGTTCTTTAGAAAAGAGGGGAGGAAACTAAGATCATTGGTTTTCTGACGTTTTGCCTCTCTTTGGCGGCATATTGTGTCAAAGAAGCCATTTCGGCATTGGGAGATCGATGTAACCTTAGAGAGAAGTAGTGGTCAAGTTTTTATTGGCGGGAAAAAGGGAGCAATCAGTTCTTTATTGACTTAGAAAAGAAGACTTTGTCTGTGAGCTTGGCGCTGAACACAACGGTACTCCGCAGGCTGCTCTGTCAACTGGAGGAGCTGACTGGGGTCCCAGGTTCGAGTTGTCGGCAGTGTGATCCTAGCATTGAACTTCATGGCAGCGAGACACGGTGTCACTATCCTACTTGTATTATGCTGAAGAGCTAGGAGCTCCACCATGTTAGGACAATTACGAGTTCGTAGTTCATATTCATGTTCCTGTCTCACATTCGTCAGATGCAGGGGTTTCTTCAGTTGTCTATTCAGACAAACAGTCACTGTAATTGATATGTAGGCAACTTGAGAAAAAGTTGCGTTCTTATTAAGCACTTCCGACCTCCATCGGGTAACTTTTTCAACAGATGGTTTCATTTTTCTTATTCTCATGGTTAGTTCCATGATTATATTGTAACTTTAATGATGTCGTGAGTGTTTTGGATGCTTTTTGCAATAAACTAAGACGTCCATTTAAATCTTGTATTACTATAACATTTAATACATTTCAATGATAAAATTGAAGTTCCCTGCAACGCAATTTCATTTGCTATGCCCACAATATTTCATAACGTTAATCAGTCTGTTGCGTTCATAAATGTATCCTGATTGATTCTGATTCATTTACATTCAGTTACACACACATTCGGGGTTTTGCACTTTAAATGAAGGCCTGAAGTGTGCCTCACGCATGGATACACCAGAGATGCGGATTCTGTCGATAGGAGATGGTTAGTGTTTGGAAAACTGGAAATTGGAAATTTGTGGTAAGTTCCTAGGGGACCAAACTGCTGAGATCGTCGGTCCCTAAGTTCATACACTACTTAATCTATCTTAAACTAACTTGCGCTAAAGACGACACACACACAGCCACGCCCGATGGAGGACTCGAACCACCGACGGGGGCAACCGCGCAAACCGTGGCAAGGCACCTCAATCACGCGGTCTGGTTACATAGCAGGTCTCAGAAGCCTATTCAAAGCTGTGAAAATGAACTCAGACTGGCTGTAGAAACTGAGGGGGTTTTCAAAAAATAAGTTACAAATTGTGATGGCAGATCAAGTAACTTTTGTTGAATACTGCACAGCACTTAAAAGTGACACAGATACATGAAATTATTTTTAAACGTAGTCACCAAGTCTCTGTAAATCACGGTCGGAATTTTATACCAATCGTTAAGTTCTTCTACTTCACGGAGCCGTCCGAGAACCACTTTGCGAACATTGTCATCCTTGGAAAATTTTCTTTCAGCTCTCCAAAATAGTACGGAGTGTTTGCTTCATCAGCATCGCTAAAGTCTATGCAGCCTTGGTGAAACTGTTGACTCTGTTTCACTATGACTGGACGCAACATTGCATTTGGTATATATGTTGCCAGAATTTCACAGTGAATATGTGAGCACTTTAGATGTTTTGCCCTCGAGAATCATACTGTCCTGCCTGCTTCATTTTTGACGTGCGTTTCAATTTGCTGCACCATCTCACTCGCACACCATGCTGCACCTATTATACGTTCCGCTGCACAACTGTGTCCACAGCACACTCCTCGGACAATGCGATACTCTTGTTGCTTAATGCCCTTAGCGTGTGACGACATGAGTAAATTACTTTCTCAAGTCTCAACGTAGCACGTTCCTGGAAAGTCGACTGTTGTCTTTCAGTGCCGAGGTTCTAAACAGCATGCTAAGCTAGCGGTCACCTTCATTCTCTCGTTTGCTTTTCCATAGGCAACAACGCGTCTTGTGCAGGTAGTGTGGTCAACCACTACGCCGCTTAGACGCCATGTTGCTGTACTTTACCTGAATGCATACAGCTGCAAAATGAGGGAAGGCTGCTGGCTTTGTGGAGCAAAACGGTTTACTGTCTCGTTTCTCGCTAGTTGCGACAGTTAGATGCATCGAAATTCTGGTTGTAACACGGCATTACGACTGCATCCCCACCACAGCTGCCTCTGGCACCACTACGGTAATCGTCGGCGTTTTACAGCCGTGTGAAATCAGCTTCTCGCTCTATTTTAACACATGGTCCATTATTTCTTGTGTGTGGGTTTTCCTTATTGACTGCGCGCTGTCTATTGCTCCTTTAACCAATGATTCTCCATAGTAACACCAGTTCGGCCACTCACGCCAGTTCTTTCTAATTTATCAAATGTACGCGCCTTCTTGTAAATACGTGCCTTTGCCCAATCGTGCTTCCGCTGCCGCTGCTGTGCTGTTAATCATGGCTGCTCCGCTGTCTATTTGCACCAAAGAAGAGCAACGTTCAGTGATCCGTTTTTGTGGTCGGAAGGCGTATCAGGGGCCGAAATTCATCGAAGATTTTCGGTGCAATACGGGAACAGTGTTTTGCCACAACGGTGTGTCTACGAATGGATTGAAAAATTCCGAAATGGTCGCACAAGTGTTACGCACTACGAAGGAGCCGGACGACCCGTTTACCGCCACAAATGAAGAAACCATTGATCGTTCACGTGAAATGATTATCTTAGACAGACGATTAACTATGGATTAAGTGGCACATTGTCTGAAAATTAGTCACGGTTGTGCCTACGAAATCATCCACAACAGACTTGGGTTTCATAAAGTTTGTGCAAGACGTGTCCCAAAACAACTCACACAGTAGCATAAACAAACGCGGTTTGACATCTGCAGAAAATAGTTGGATCGCTATGGTAACGAAGGGGACAACTTCTTAGACAGGATCATTACTGGTGACGAAACATGGATCCATCATTACGAGCCGGAGAGTAAACGGCAGAGTACGGAATGGAAACATCCAAATTCGCCGTGCAAGAAAAAATTCAAGACTCAACCGTCCGCAGAAAATTTGATGCTTACGGTTTTTGGGACGCACAAGGTCAAGCGCTGGAACATTATGGGGAAAGGGGCACAACAATAAACAGTGTTCGTTACAATGAGATACTTACTGCCTGGCTAAAGCCTGCAGTTCGAAGCAAACGCCGAGGATTGCTGTCAAAAGGTGTGCTGTAGCACGACAATGTCCTTCCGCATACTGCTGCCCACACTGCTGAAACGCTCCAGAAACTAAAATTTGAAGTACTGGATCATCCTCCATATAGTCCCGATCTTGCCCCTTCTGACTATCACTTGTTCGGTCCACTCAAGCAGGCATTAAGGGGCCGTCCATTTGCCTCGGACGAAGCAGTGAAAGAAGCGGTGCATTCCTGGCTCACAGCTCAACCGAGAACCTTCTTTTATGAGGGCATCAGGAAGCTTATACAACGACGGACCAAGTGCGTTGAAACGCAAGGAGACTATGTCGTAAAATGATGTTCTTGTAAGTTTCCTAATTGATTACAATAAAATTTTATAACTACTTTGTGGATAATAATTGACTTACCCTCGTATATTTGTTTGCATAGATACCTTCCGCAGTAAAATTTCAGTTTCAGCGGTAAAGGAAACTGTAATTTCTTGCTGTCATTGGTTACCCAAAACTATCCTCACACTGGCTACACGTGATGCCGTGCTACCAACCGTTGAGCAATCTTGGTTGGCACTTGTCTGCAGATTATAGACGACACAGGCAAATCTCAAACGAAAACAGAATACTAGAAACAAAAATAAGACCAAAGAAAGCCATTGATGAAACTGACGCGGCAAAGTATCAGAAATAAAACCAATTAACTGAATAAAAATGACAATCAAAGTCTTTTGGTTAGATATAGAAAAATAAAAGTTTCGCTCCATTGTATAAGATTTGGACCTTCGACTTTTTTACGTTCGATTTATACGCTAACTATTATGCAACGCGATTATACTGAAATATATTGTCCCAGTCTTAAGGAGAAATTGGCGGCGTTCAAAAACTCTGCTTCAGGCAATATCGTGCGAAGCTTATCTCATGTAAGCCGATGTCTGTGATTATAATAACTACATAAATGACGCTGAATCGTGTCCTGTACGGAAGGATTCAGTAGTGTTTGATTAGCGCCGTGTTTGACACGTGTGCATTTCGCTCACATTGGTGTGTGCGTGTTTTGTTTTTGATGTAGTTATCATGTGTGATGAGATGCGAAATCAAAGGGCCAGATTCGGGATCAGACATCAAGAAAGAAAGCCGGACAGGGAATTGGAACTGAACTAATTTTTGTGGCAGTTTGGTAACGGCGAACAGTTCCGGTGTGATGCTGAGCGCTCTGATTGGAGGAAGCCAGTTGGGACTTTCGGTGGTCATAAACGACTAAGAGCTGACAAATGAACGCCGTGTTTGGACACAGGACATTGATGGGAAACATCTGGCTTAAATGAAAAATGAAAAACTGAAAACTATTCTCTTAATGGTTGTACGCCAGTAGTAGTCCTTAGATGGTCAACTAACTATGTAAATAAAAGATAATATGGTCAATCCTGAATGGAGAGGATGAATATTGGTGCCAGCGCATCACCTACTCCTCTCGAATTGCAGCCCGCTAGGCTCCGAATTTAACGTCTCCATACGACCGTCAGATCATGTAAATAAGTACCACACGCTCGCAAACCATGATGCGGCGAGAAGGTTTTGAGTTTTGTGCTAAGCACTGGCCCAAAATCTGGCGCAAAAAATCCTTACACCACTGTGTATTTTACTTTCACTCGACAAGCACGGTTGATAAACATTTCTTAATCATACATGGAGATGATCATTCATTGATTGAAACCACTTAACATTCATGGCAATTTGCAGCCGAGACTGTTACAATAAATATTTTTAAAAGTTACACAGTTAAGACATTCATTACGACAGTGTGTCATCCATTATCAAATTTACTTCTCAGTCAGTATCGGAGCCATTTTCCATTGCACTAAGTCAAATCTCTAGCGCACGTTTGTTAACTCGGCTACACAGGGAAAAGGAGGGGGGGGGAGGGGTTATCGTATGGGCTATCGTATGAAGAGATAGGGACAGAGACAGTGAGAGAGGGCGACAAAGAGAGAGAGAGAGAGAGAGAGAGAGAGAGAGAGAGATGGAGAATGGGACTCGATAATATCCATAGATATATCAAATGAATTAGTGGCGGCGTTTGTTTCGGAACGGCGTTATCTTGCGTGTTTGTATGCTTAATGGGATCAGATAACAATGGGAAAGATCACCATCGCGTAAATCGTGTTTACACAATCGATACGAAAGTGTACAAGATACGTAATACCATAACTCTCGCGCGTGGTGAATTTTATAGTAATTCCTCTTCATTTTACTTCGTTATTCAAACGCAGCACAAGTGTTTTAATAGTTGAAAGCGTGCTACCACTCTTCACTCTAAACTAAGAGTTCATAGTATACCTCAGCACTACACCCTGAAGCCTTCCCCCTTTATATAAAATCTGATCCATATGTGCATAAACGCTGCCAACTTCATTTTGACTTCCGTGTTTGCAAGAAGTTCCACAAATCCCAATGGATTTATCAAAGCAGGTTTTAGCAACAGCTAATCAAGACAAAACTGAGACTATAATCCTTATAAAGGACTTCATGCGTTTACTAACTATACATGTGAACTTATTGCATCTTATAGATCTCTGTTTCCTACAGCTACTAATAATCTGAGACATTGGCTGGTGTTGTCGCAGAAATCATCTCGATGTCTCCGTCTTTGCTGGCTTACGTGTCGAAGTTCAACAGCGTCATAAATTTACGTGTATAGCTGAAAACTTAATCTAATAAAACTGTAATCTTTGCTTAATGCCTGTTCTTCCCTCACGGCTTTGAATGCAATTAACAGGGAATAGATTCAATTTGATAAAGTGGACCTATGGAACATATGGTGTCGTCCGAAGAGTGGAGTGCCAAATGTAGGTTGGCATTCCTCAACGAAACTATAGAACAAGACAGAAAAATCCCCGACCCAAACGGGAATCGAACCCGGGCCTCTTAGGACGGCAGTCCGTCATGCTGACCATTTTTTTTTATTTTTTTTCCGTACGGTCGATTTTAGTTGCCACTAGAAATTTCAAAAAATTACATTCAAACTAATGAAATACGTGAAGTACGACACTTCGATATTGTTTTCAAATAAAGAAAATATTAAGCACCGAACAAGTTTTGAACTCAAAACCTTTTTCTTAGCAGCCAAACTCTTTAGCCATTTTTTTTTTTTTATACAAATGGATAGAAGGAAGGCCGTTCTTCTGCGGCTACATAAACAGAATAATAGGAAGTCGTCCCGTTACGACAAAGGATGCTCCATACTATAGCCCGCTGCGAATTTTTCGATGACTGTCTTCTCGTTGCTGTGTTGTTTCCGTTGTTTGTTCAATCTCATAAAAAAAAAAGGAACTGGGAAGAGGTGCTATGGTTATCTTCTCATGTCATCGATAATCATCCAGCTGCGAGGCGGATTATGGAATGCGCTCCAAAGAAAATTAGAAAAATATTGCCTATATTTAGGGTTCTTGACGATCGCACAATGTCGTTCGTTGAGGTAATACCAAAAATCGGGTACTGTCTTTTCGCCATTACCGAAGAGGTAGTGAACAGCGTGGCCGCTGATCCACGTCACAGAGTTCGTTTTTGCTCTTGGGAAATAAATCTGATCGGGGAAAAGAAGTGATCGGGTAGTTATCCTGTCGGGAGTCGTGCGTGTGAGAAAAGCCAATATCTGACGCACCAAATACCAAACGTCCTTTGCCGACCCGCATTCGAAACGATGTTCATCCGTGTCAATCACTTGGCATGTGGCACACAATGGTGAATCAGCTAGGTGGATGTGATGTAGGCGGGACTGGCACAACTGTTTCCCATTAACAGTTACGTACCATGCAGATTGCACGTTAGTATCAAGGGTGATGGCATTCACCGCCTGCCACACAGCGCGACACTTTGTGTTGGGGTGTTTGCTTTCAATCACATTCGGCGTCCTGTTCATTTGCATGGCAGCATATACCGCCCTCGTCATCATCAAGCGTGTGGGTAGTAGTGCGGTGCGGATGTAGCTTAATTCAAGGAAGAACTGGCTAATGTAGAAGAAAGGTGCTGGGATGTCCGATATCATCACAGGGGGTGCGAGTGAGATTGGACGTAAGGCTTCCAGTAAGAGACTTGTGAGGCACGTCGGACTTCGTCGCCACAGTTGCAGGTGACAGCTGACGAACAGGGCCTTCGCTCTGTTCTGAACATGACAAAGGCCTAAACCCCCTCTGCTCCTCGGGAGGGTTAGGGACTCGTAACGAATCTTAAATAACATGCCCGTATTAACAAAGGATCCCAAAACCGCCAACATGCGGCGAGCCAGGGTTGGTGGTGTGGGGAGTATCTGTGCAAAATGGGGGATACGTGACGCCAAATAGACGTTAGCATATCGTGTCCGTTGCAGGAGGTCTAGATGTCGCAGACGGTGGTCACTTATTCCTGCTCTCATCTGATTCAATAAACGCCTGTAGTTAAGGGCTGTTGAACGCTTCATGTCAGATGTGAAATCAATGCCAAGACAGCGGATTGTGTCACTGATTCTTAGCGGTGCGACACTCTCGTCGGGTAGGCCTCTGCCTATAGACAGGGCGTGTGATTTGTGGAGATTGAGATGGCTCCCCGATGCCGCGCCGTAGGTCGTTACCCACGCCAGTGCTGCACGAACTTCGTCATTATTGCGAAGAAGGAGTACCAGATCATCCGCATAGGCAGTGCAGCAAAAAGTGTGTCCACCAAGGGATATTCCAGTCAGGCGTTGTCGGAGGCCGCAGAGGAGTGGTTCCAAGACGAGGGCGTACAATATCGCCGAAAGAGGGCAGCCTTGTCGCACCGATCGCTGGATCTGTATCGGCGGCGTAAGACGGCCATTATATAACACCTTGGACGTCACGCCGCGTAGGAGACGCATCAGTACATTAACTATGACGTCCGGATATCCCATGTGTCGCAGTACCTCCATCAAAAATGTGTGGTCGACTCTGTCAAAGGCCTGGCTAAAGTCAAAAAAATGGCTCTGAGCACTATGGGACTCAACTGCTGAGGTCATTAGTCCCCTAGAACTTAGAACTAGTTAAACCTAACTAACCTAAGGACTTCACACACATCCATGCCCGAGGCAGGATTCGAACCTGCGACCGTAGCGGTCTCGCGGTTCCAGACTGCAGCGCCAGAACCGCGCGGCCACTTCGGCCGGCCCTGGCTAAAGTCGAGTGAGGCCAAAACTCCTGGCAGTTGGCGAGCTGTGGCTAGCGCGATCATATCTCTATATCGGCACAATGCAGAGCGAATATTATGGTCACCACCTAACGATGCCTGGTCCTGCGACACAACACATCGTACTGATCGCTTTAGGCGTGCCGCCAGAAGCCGGGTGAAAATCTTCAAGTCACTGTTGAGTAAGGTCAAGGGCCGATAGTCACTGATCCTGGATCCGCTTCGTGGTTTGTGTATAGGCACAATCAGTCCTTCTAGGAAGGCCCCAGGTATCTGCGTCGTGGGAGACATAAGATCGCGGCAAATATCAGTCCATGCTGGTGCCAGCAATTGTTGATACGTCCGGTAAAATTCCAGAGGAAGGCCATCAGGTCCCGGGGACTTATGAGCAGCCCCAGCCTGTATTGCTTCAATGATTTCCTCTTCCGTTACATCTGCAGTCAAATCCGCCGCCGCTGTCGGAGAGATCGAGCCATAAGTGAGTTGAGAGACTTCGGCGATCACCTCTGGGGGATGTCGATGTTCCGAGTACAGCCTAGTGTAGTGAGCATGAAGGGCGTTTTTCTTATGTCGCGCTGGGTATCAAGGCGTCGTCCGTCTTCCGTCGTGATAGCTTGGATCAGTGTCCTGCGTCGGCGCCGTCGTTCTGCAATGACGTGGTACATAGACGGTTCCTCCTGGGCCACTCTGTCTTGAGTGCGCGCTCTGACGATCGCACCCTCAAGGTGGCAACGTGTTAATCTGATGATCTGTGCCTTGGCACGGTTCACCGTCACCTGCCGTGCAGGTGAGTACGGCAGTGTTGTACATTCCCTTAAGATGCTGTAGTAAAAGTCCATGGTATGTCTCTTCCATGCTGAACATCTCGGCCGTAGCCTATCAAGGTCTTCCGGAGGGCTGGTTTGGCGCAGAGTAACCACCACGACAGTGTAGACCGGTAGGTACCACGCCGGCGGCTACAAGAGTCCCACGTGGTCTCTATAAGGCGGCGGCATTCCTGAGAAGCGAGGTGGGCGACGTTCAACTTCCAAAGACCACGGCTGTGCCATACCTTCTGGCGGCCGAGGGTAATAGCGCAGATGTAGGCCTCGTGGTCAGAAAAAGCTGTGGGCCAAACTTCGGCAGCTCTTGTCCCCACAGCTATGGAGCGCGAGATGTAAATCCGGTCGATGCGGCTGGAGGAATGGCTGGTGTAGTGAGTAAATCCGGGCCGATCGCCACAAACATGTTCCCACGAGTCCACCAATTGAAGATTATTTATAATTGTCGTAAGTTCTGCGCAGGGAGAATGATGTGGTAACTGATCCTTGGGTGCTTGGCTACAGTTAAAGTCCCCTCCCATTATCAAGGCGTCCTGACGGCCCATAAAGAGGGGCGTGATTGTATGAGCGAAAAAGGTGGATCGTTCGCGACGCCGACCAGATCCTGACGGTGCATAGATGTTAATAAGTTTGACTCCTTGGATAGTAAGAGCCATGCCTCTGGCGTCAGGGAGATATTCGACGTCTTCTGCGGATATACCTTCGCGGAGGAGGATCGCCACACCACTGACATTGGCAGACGCATGTGAGACCCAAGTCGTGTAGCCATAGGGTCCCTTGAAGTCTGCGACATACACCTCTTGAAGGAGCGCAATGTCGATGTCTGCTGCGTTGAGCAGGTCCTGTAGCATCTTTAGTTTATGTCGGGCACGTATGTTGTTGATGTTAATCGTCGCTAGACGGTACATTTGGTCAGCCAGGTCGGCAACTGGGTTGTGTAGGAGGCCAGGTGTGGGCGGCAGGGGCGGCCCCACAGAGGCTGACGATACAGCCGTAGTCACTGTTGTTGGTCGGTGCTGGGTACAGCCGCGGGAGCATCTCTGCCTTCGGCATCCTCCTGGTGCTGTGGCTCATCCTCGACATCATCCGCCCAAGAATCAGATGCAGCAATTGGTAACTGTTGATGAGTGCTGTCAGTAGAGCGCTCTCGCGCATGTTCAGTAGCAGAAGTGATGTTGTCAGACTGAGGCTCAGAAATTGTATCAGCCGTAGCATCGTGACGGGAAGGGTGAGTTGTGGTGGTAGAGTCCTGATTGTTGTCAGACGCCGGATGTTCGTCCGGGTCACACATCCGAAGCAGGCAATCATCGGATGGCGTATGGCGCCGTTTCTTGCGTTTTCGAGGGGACCGTTGTTTCCGGACATGTTGTTCTGAGTCAGAATGCGGGCGACAATCATCTGATGCGGTCTCCATTGGTAGGAAGGCAGAGGTCGGGACAATTTCCGTTTCCACTTCCATCTTCTCTTTAGGCTCGTCGTGGTGGCACAATTGATCACCGTCTTGAGGCAAGTCTGCCGATGACGTCGTAGAGGGGGATATGCTGTCCCCCACACTGTCATCGACCACTGACTGCAATAAGGTGTTTCGATCCTGGGCAGGAACAGCTGTTGCGGTTGCAGCCGCTGCATACGTGATGGGGAGTGAAGTAGGCGTCGCCGGGGATGGAACTTCACCAACCGGTGTCTGAGTCAGTCGGCGTTGAATGCAGGCCGATCGGACATGTCCTTCCTGGCCACAGCCGGCGCAAGTACGCGGTTGTCCGTCGTACATGACAATGGCTCTGCAGCCGCCAATTACTAAGTAGGATGGCACATGCTTCGCCAGTTCAATCTTAATTTGTCGCACTCCATTTAAGACGGGGTACGTTTCAAACGTTTGCCATTTTTCAGCCAAGTGGCTTAGCACGTTGCCGTACGGTTTGAAAGCTGTCATCACAACATCTGGCGGGACTTCGAATGGCAGCTCGAAGACCCACAGAGTGCGAAGGCCTAATCCAGCGTGGTCGATCGTGACAGTTCCTATGTGACCATCAGAATGCTTGAATTTAAGTCCATGAGTGTCGACACACAACATCAGTGCACGCCTTTTCATTGATCATTTTTATGTAGACGACACTTTGTGTTATAGAAAAGTGGATCCCAATGATGTCTTGAGGTGCAATATGAAGTTCTTCCCGGATGAAACGTTCAATGTCAAGTGCTCGAGGTCTTGCATAGTCCGCTTGAAATGTGATCTTAATGGTGGACTTGCGATACGAGTGCGCCGTGGCACTACCGAGACACGGACGCGTGACACTCGCCGCAGCGGAAGGTAAACAGTAAACACTCGCGCGCGCGGTGCGCTAGCAGGGGGACACAGGCACGACGACCTTGCCCCACCGCTGCTAACAGCGGACTACGACCATTCAGCTATCGGGGCTTTCCGAGAGTGATATGGCATGTCGTCAGACCCATACATTCTACACACCAACGTGAATTGTTATTTTGTTGCCACTTCCGCCAATGATTTTAGAAATTCTGATGGAATGTTATCTATTACTTCTGCTTTATTTGATCTGAAGTCCTCCAAAGCTCTCTTAAATTGTGATTCTAATACTGGATCCTCTGTCTGTTCTAAATCGACTCCTGTTTCTTCTTCTATAACATCAGACAAATCTTCCCCCTCATAAAGGCCTTCAATATACTCTTTCCACCTACCCGCGCTCTCCTCTTCATTTAACAGTGGAATTCCCGCTGCACTCTTAATGTTTACACCCTTGCTTTTAATTACACTTAAGTATGTTTTGACTTTCCTGTTTGCTGAGTCAGTCCTTCCAATAATGATTTCTTTTTCGATTTCTTCACATTATTCAAGCAGTCATTTCGTCTTAACTCCCCTGCACTCCCTATTTGTTTCATTCCTGAGTTACTTGTATTTCTGCATTCCTGAATTTCCCTGAATATTTTTGTACTTTCTTCTCTCATCAATCAACTGAACTATTTCTTCTGTTGCTCATTGTTTCTTCGCAGTTACTTTCTTTGTACCTATGTTTTTCTTTCCAGCTTGTGTGATTGCCGTTTTTAAAAATGTCCTTTCCTCTTCAATAGTACTTCCTACTGAGTTATTCCTTATTGCTGTATCTACAGCCTTAGAGAACTTTGAACGTATGTCGTCATTCCTTAGTACTTCCATATCCAACTTCTTTGCTTATTGATTCTTTCTGACTTATCTGTTAAACTTTAGCCTACTCTTCATCACTATTACATTGTGATCTGAGGTGATAGTATAAGTCTAATGAAGAGAAGACATCATATAAACATATTCTATTGGCAGTGGTTTCATTGGTTTACTTATCTGAAACTATCTCGAATACGAACGGGCATGCTCTAGCAATGAACAGTACAAAAAGTAATACGACATTTAAATACAGCTACTAGCTCGTCTTACTGGAAAGGAGAACGGAAGAAATAGTGAAACTTTGTCAGGACTGTACTTGTTGAGTAAACAATAATTTAATATTCCATTTGAGAATATTTGTAGGGATAGACAATTTATTCGAGCAGATTCAGAAACATGCCTTTAATGCCAATATGTGCTGTTGCGATGTTATCAGTTGATGTGCGTTTTCCGCAACACGTAACGAAAAGGTGAATTTCTTTAGTTTATTTTTCCTTCTAGCAAAGAATGCTCATGTGTTGTGTCCTAAGTGGCACACCTCTGTGTGTTGGCGAGAGGGGGCGGGGGGGGGGGGGAGGGGGAACGTGATACAAACCATTTCTTCCTACAATGTCCTCGGGAACACGGACCACCTGACCGAGCGAGGTGGCGCAGTGGTTAGACTCTGGACTCGCATTCGGGAGGACGACGGTTCAATCCCGCGTCCGGCCATCCTGATTTAGGTTTTCCGTGATTTCCCTAAATCGCTCCAGGCAAATGCCGGGATGGTTCCTTTCAAAGGGCACGGCCGAGTTCCTTCCCCGTCCTTCCGTAATCCGATGAGACCGATGACCTCGCTGTCTGGTCTCCTTCCCCGAAACAACCAACCAACCAACCAACCAACCTGTTTGTGCGCTCCTTTAAAAATAACAGACGAATAACAGACGGATCACCTAAATGCACATGAACTAATCTTCGAGATCTTGGTCATCAGTTCCCAAGCACCCAAGGATATAGTAACATACAAAATACTGTACGAGTTTGTCAACAGCGCCAACATCCAGATGTAGTTCCCTGCGCTGCTAATCTACACCGATTACCCAAAACAGCATGACCACCTGTTTAATGGGGTGCTGTTCTACTTTTCAAATAAAGTACAACAGAGATTTTGCTTGGAATGGACTCTACAAGTCGTTGACAGAATTCCAGAAGTATGTGGTACCAGATGTCTACGCACAGGTCAAACAATTCTCCAAAATTACGGGATAGTGGTTTACGGGTATGCAGCTAGCGCCCGTTATATGCTCCATTGGGTACAGTTCAGGCACATTTGGTGGCCAATACCTCAATATGAGTTCACTAAATGATCCTCAAACCACTTTTGCACGATTCAAACTTTGCAACACGGACAGTTATCCTGCTGGAAGATGTCATCGCCAAAGGGGGAGACTTCAAGCATGAAGCGATGCAGGTGGTCCGAAGTAACGTTCACGTAGTTCCCTGCTGTCATGATAGCTTCGATTACAACCGCAGATCCCATGGAAGACCAAATCAATGCACCCTATAGCAAAATTTTGCCCTCACAGGACTGCATCTGTGGCGCAGTGTGTATTTAGTGCAGCCTCGATGACGGCCCAACCATCAATCTGTTGTAACAGGGAATGCGATTCATTCGAACAGGTGACACGTTTCTATTGACCCACGGTGAAAAATCAGTGACGCTGTGCCTACTGCAATCCTAACTGACGATGTCGTAGGGTCAACATAAGAACACCTTGGGGTCGTGTGATGTGGATCTCCATGTTCAACAGTGGCCTTTGAACGGTGTGCTCCGAAACACTAGGTGTCCGCAACAGCATTGTACTCTGTCGTCATATCTGCCACAGATCGCTGCCCACCCTGGAGTACACGGTGGGGAATCTTCCGACCTCTACGTTTTGTACGTCCAGTACCGTAACGGCTACTCATTATTTCACCATCCTTCAACTTTTTCCATAGGGGTTCACGACAGCAGTACGCCAACAGCCGACTGGAAGCGCCATTTTAGAGATTCTCGTTTCCAGCCGCAGGGCCATAAAAATGCGCCCTTAGTCAAAACAGCTTATATAAGTGGATTTCCGCATTTGTGGCCCGTATCTTCGCAATAGTGACTGCCCATTCGTCTCTCTTCCGCTTACATTCTTTCCTTTCTGCATCACATGCCTTCAACTCCACCAGGAGGCATTCAAGTTCGCGGTAGGCAGTAGTCATAATGTTTTGTCTCACAGTGTAATTCTCTTGGTAATTATAATGCCAAGGGAAGACCAAAGCACAATTGATTCTCTGCCCAGGTGAAGAGATTGAAAAAATCAGCCAACCAGTTTCAAAATAAAGATTTATTAGTCCTTGACCTAGGTTTCGATACTGTCCACCTGGCCTTAGTATCTGACGTGATGTACACGTAACTTATGCAAATATTTTAGCGTTACTCTGGTTACAGTTTTATGTTGACAAGAGCCTCTACCTGTGGGCATTTAGTAGTGGGTATTCGCTCTGAAGTACGCTAAATGTAATCTGGCTGCCATCTAATGCCATGGCTTGGGATAATTCTTGGTTTGTCAATTTTATATATGACAGGAGCCGCTCGGCTTCAGCTAATCTCATGTACCATCACGGGATGTAAAAAGGCCCACTCCTTCTGAAAAAGATATTTTTAGAAATATCAAAACCTAGGTGAAGGGCTAATAAAACATTGTTTTGCAATTGGTTGGCTGATTTTTTCAGCCTCTTCGGATTTAGGCTTGCTGTTTCGCAGCCATGTTTAAGATCTCCGCAAGTGCTATTCAGCAGGATATGGAACGTTCAAGCTACATATGTACGTCACTATGTGCCATCTATATCTCTGTTTCTGCATAATTGTGTATCTATATGTGTGGCTGTGTAAACAGGCTTGCCGCAGTGGTAACACCGGTTCCCGTCAGATCACCGAAGTTAAGCGCTGTCGGGCTGGGCTAACACTTGGATCGGTGACCATCCGGTCTGCCGAGCGCTGTTGGCAAGCGAGGTGCACTCAGCCCTTGTGAGGGAAACTGAGGAGCTACTTGATAGAGAAGTAGCGGCTCCGGTCTAGGAAACTGACATACGACCGGGAGACCGGTGTGCTGACTACATGCCCCTCTGTATTCGCATCCAGTGATGCCTATGGGCTGAGGATGACACGGCGGCCGGTCGGTACCGTTGGGGCTTCATGGCCTGTTCGGGAGGAGTTTAGTTTATTTTTATATGTATGGCTGTAACACCTGAATCTGGTTCTTTTATAATTTTCTCATATTCTGTTTAGATGGTACCTATAGACTTGCCTAAATATTCAAGTTTGTATCCGCAGCCTTAGAAACAATTCCTTCTGGACATCCAAAAGAACATTTTATTATCACTTTAGAAACGCATCATTAATATGGATTGAATTGGGAATATCCCATGTACGTAGCAAAGGAGGTTTATCAATTCCAGCTGTATTACCAGCATCTTTATAGCGTACTACCGTTTGTGTATTCCGTGTTAAATTTTCGACTTTTACGCTCGCTTTATTATACCGTATATTTAAAAATCTGTTCTATGTCGGGATCTGTCCTTCGTTAAGTCTACGTGACTTCGTACCAAGGTACAGCGGTGTTGTGATTGTTGAATGGACACGTTCCGAAAACCAATAAATAAAATAAAACAAATTGTGTGTTGAAAATTCTACCTGTTTGGCCTACATGTATCTTCGGGTACGAATCGCAGTTACGCGGCTATGTGTTCCAGGTAGCATAAAGTGTCAGAAACCTTAAGAAATGTGCATGTGTTCTGAATGGAACACACAACGACCATAAAGAGATTTGAAAACTAAAAATTTACCTTAAAGATTGCCAAGACTTACGAAACTGGTTGTAAACAACATTCGGTAATTATTGGGGCACACTGTTGTGCTCCACTAATCTCCCCTGAAATATTTTATCGTAGAAAAAGCAAATTAAATTATTGAAATTATCCTCGTAAATTTCAATGAAAGACAGGCAGATTTACGGGCGGCCATGTCATCTTCATTTAATTAGTGTAATCGAAAACCACATATGAAGAAGCGTCAACGAAAATGTACACCTATACGGTACATATTAAATGTTGAAAAGATCGTGTGAAGTGACTGTTTTCAGATTTTATCGACGAAACGAAAAATTTCATAATTAGTAACGTAAATTGCTTTTTTATTCCAGTCTCTGATCACAAATGAATTCTTTAGACGATGACCGGTTTCAGTCTGTAATGACCATCTTCAGATCTTTTTTACACCATGTCCTAAAGTGATACGGCCATCACTTTAGGACATGGTGTAAAAAAGATCTGAAGATGGTCATTAGAGACTGAAACTGGTCATCGTCTAAAGAATTCATTTGTGATAAGAGACTGGAATAAAAAAGCATTTTACAGTATTGGATCACTGTTTGTACACGCGATTATGTCGCAGTTGGTGAAAGAAACGTAAATATCTAATAAGTGAGTTTCATCAGACAAGCACATCCGTTGCATGTAAAGATGCTTTCGTGTTTTCACTATATTAAAAAAAAGTGAAGCCAAATAAGATAGTACTGAAAATTATTTACAGGAAATCTGACAGTTATGATACATCGTCAACCAAATATACATTGGACAAATATTTACGTGATATCTCAGTTTCATTTATTTTTGTTTTATTTTTCGCCTTTTGTATTTCTTGCTCTAGAGTCAATTAGAAAGTGGTACTGTTTGATAAATCTCTTCAATGAGATCTCAGCACCCTGGAACTGAATCAGGGGCATTTGGGAATATATGAGAAAGAATTCAGTTGTGTCAACAGCACAATTACCAAGACATGGGTGTGTGTGATGTCCTTAGGTTAGTTAGGTTTAAGTAGTTCTAAGTTCTAGGGGACAGATGACCTCAGATGTTAAGTTCCATAGTGCTCAGAGCCATTTGAACCATTTTTTGATTGGAACTAATTCAAATTTATTTCTGGGACGAGAGGGGTTCTCAGTTGAGAATATTTAGGATGAAAATAGCAGTTCTGGTATTTGACTCATAACTAAGAAAAACCTCTTGCAAACGTTACTCCGATGCGAGGAGTTGGATTACTTTTTATTTTTTTAAAGGACAATACATCTCACACAAAAATATGAAGGTATAGGGTGTGTGACTGTAGCCTCATCCGTGGGTAAGAGAACAAAATACATGAACTGGTCAACACGTGACGCAATGTAACTTATCGAGCAATACATAATTTAGACATTCATTTGAGTTGTGTAGTAAAAACAAAGCAAACCACAGCAAGAAGTAGTGGAAAGGGGCCTATAATAGGCAGAGAAGACGGCCTTGGAAGCTACGAGGGGCGTACGATAAGTAGTGCAACAGATTTTTTTTTTCTGAAATCAGGTTGGTTTTATTCAATACACCATATTATTCCCCCGCTCTTTTGCCTACAAAGCCCTGTTTATCAACATAATCTCCGTTCAATGTGACGGCCTTACGTCACCTTATTGGGAGGGCCTGTGCACCCGCATGCTACCACTCGACTAGTCGACGACGGAGCCAACATCTCGCTGCATCAATAGCCTCCCCATCATCCACGAACTGCTTTCCGCAGAGTGAATCCTTCACTGAGCCGTACAGATGGAAGACGGAAAGTGCGAGACACCGACTGTAGGTTGGTTGAGGAAAAACATTCCAGTGAAGTTTTCTGAGCGCCTCTCGGGTGCGCTGATTGTGGGAGGCCTTGAGTTGTCATTGAGGAGGAGACGTTCGTTTGCATTTTTGTGGCTACGAACACGCTGAAGTCGTTTCTTCAATTTCCTGAGTGTAGCACAATACACTCCAGAGTTGATCGTTGCGCCATGAGGGAGGACATCAAACAGAATAATCTCTTCAGAGTGCCAGAAGACCGTTGCCATGACTTTACCGGCTGAGGCTGCTTCTTTTTCTTCGGAGAGAAGTGGTGTGGCGCAACTCCGTGATATGCAGTTTTGTTTCCGGTTCGAAGGGATAAGCCCATGCTTTATGGCCTGTGACGGTGTTTAACACAAAATTCTCACTATCAGCCTCGTAACATGCAAGCAGTTGCGCACATACGGTCCTTCGTTGCTGTTTATGGTCTTCTGTTAGGTGGCGAGTGACCCAGCGTGCACACATTTTTGTTGTTGTTTTTTTTTTTTTTAAAGCCCCGTCGACAACGACGTCATTAGAGACGGAGCACAAGCTCGGGTTATGGGAGGATGGGGAAGGAAATCGGCCGTGCCCTTTCAAAGGAACCATCCCGGCATTTGCCTGAAGCGATTTAGGGAAATCACGGAAAACCTAAATCAGGATGACTGGAGACGGGATTGAACCGTCGTCCTCCCGAATGCGAGTCCAGTGTGCTAACCACTGCGCCACCTCGCTCGGTACACATCTTTGAGTACCCCGACGGATAGACGTGTGTTTCCGCACTAACAACAGAGATATCCAGTTGTACGGCGAGGTATTTGATTGGGATCCGTCGATCACCTCGAATGTGAATGTCCGCACATTTCAACATTGCAGTGTCACATCTGTGTGTGGCCGACCACCACGCAGAAGATTGGACAGGTTTGCACAATCTTGTTGCGATAATGACAGGTTTGTCTTTCAACGATTCACTGTACTTTTGTTCACTGTCAGGTCCCCGTAGACATTTTGCAAGCACCTATGAATGTCTACGGTGCTCTAGTTTTCCGCCGAAGGAAACTCAATGACGGCTCTCTGCTAGAAACGCGCCTCCGTTACGGACGCCATTTTGAAGGCTACGTATTGCGGTGCTACCTATCGAAACTTCACGAAAGTATACGGGCTGAAGCGAGTATATTCCATGATGCCGTACAACGAATTCTACATTTATTCAGCCGAAACTGGTGGAGAAAAGAATTGTTACATTACTTATTAAACGTTCCTCTTATAGACTTATTGAATAATTGTCTGTTGCCAGCCGGAGTGGCCGAGCGGTTCTAGGCGCTGCAGTCTGGAACCGCGCGACTGCTACGGTCGTAGGTCCGAATCCTGCCTCGGGCATGGATGTGTGTGATGTCCTTAGGTTAGTTAGGTTTAAGTAGTTCTAAGTTATAGGGGACTGATGACCTCAGATGTTAAGTCCCATAGTGATCAGAGCCATTTGAACCATTTTAATTGTCTGGTAATAGGAAAGCAGACGATCAGAATTCTTCAGTAAGAATAGTCAAATACGTGCCTGAAACAAGGAATATGTCGCTCGTGCGTTACAGACTTCGACCATAGATACTAGTAAACTGGCCTTGCTGTGCAGAAGCTATAGGGCTGGTGCGGCTCCAACATAAACCACGTGACTGTTGGCAAAACGTGGTGGGATTTCAAATCAGCGGTCTGCCATCCTATGTTTGTATCTTATTTTACCCACATTTCTCAATTGACTGCCAAACGCTTCCAACAAAAATTACTTTTTTATTTGCGAAAAATTATGCCAGAACTACATTTGACCTGGATTTGTTCACATTACCATTTATAAAATCTAACAAATACATCGAACGCCCCTCTGGTGGGCAGCGGGACGAAATTACTATAAAGCATTCGCTAAAATTCTTTTAAACAGTAAGAGTGGGCTCATGTCAAAACCTTAAACATTGGATTCGCCGCGTTTTGAGCTCTAGTCACTTATAAAAGAAAATGGGATATGGGAATTATGTCAACTGTAGGTGCCAAAATTGTCGACTTTAGGAGCAGGTCCATTTTAGAGTATCAATTTTAGGTGCACTTCAAAGGTTCAGTTCCTACTATTTTTACAAAAGTTTAAACTATCAGTTAAAAAAAAAATGATATTTTAGATGAAAGGTGAGACTTTGAAGTTTCAGAAAATAATTTTGGAGCCTACATTTATTTAATAATATTAGAAGGTAGAAAAAAATTCTCTTCATGTGTCGACTATATGTGCTCTTACCTTATTATAGTCTCACTTGTATACACAAAAATGCGCGTATGTGCAGATGGCTTAAAGTTTTTCCGTTTCAGGGCCTGTATCCAAAGCTGCCTTCGGTTTTCATCCTTACGGAACCAATGAGTAGGAACGAGAAACAGTTACACTTACTTCCGTAACCGAATTATCACGGATGCTTTCCAAAATGTAATATGAGTCTGACTTTACAGGCATCATTTTCAACACTTTAAATTACGTGATACTCTATTTCAAGTGCAAAAAACATATAAAAGTCACTTCAACAGATTTCAATAAACGCATCTGCACTATCATAGAAACACTTACACGTGAAATGTAATGCAATTTCTCCCGACAAAACGCTGAGTATAGCCATAAGCCCAACACGAAACAACCATGTTTTGCCAAAATTCACGTGACTTTAGCCCAGAAATGTTGCAACCATGAAAATGACGTCAGGGCCAGCCTATTATATTTATGGTCGAAGGTTACAGACCGCTCTGGAATAATGCAATGCGTAGTCCATAGTTTAGAGATGGATTTGTGGTTTGTGTTCGGGAGGCAGAAGTTCAACGGTCGCTTGCTGTGCTCATTCACAGGGCTGATGGAATTTGCGTGGCCAGTAAGGACACTTCTCAAGCGACTAATCGCAACAGATTACGCATACAGACCTGAATAGACAGCAGCAGAAGACAAACCACTGCCCGATGCAGATCGCATTAAGCTGTTTAGGCGAAACGTGTACGTACTGCGTATTTGATTAGCGGCGAGATGCTGTGCAGTAAACAGCGCGTGCCCACCACATCTGCCTCACAGAAGATTTCTTTTAGTACAGTTTTGATTAGTCGGAGAGCTTCAGTGCAATCTTTTATAAAGTTATATATTGCAAAAATCTCGCGCTTGCAAAAAGAGAAATTCCGCCACGTTGTTTTGCACAGAAATGGTTCAGAAACGTACACAGGTAAACTTCTGTCGTCTTATGGAGAATACGGGAGAGGTAGTCTAAACCACCAGACAAATGAATTATGAATATTCGTTACCATTGCACTGTAAGATAGTTATGCTATCGTAAAGTACGCTAATATAAGAAAAATGTATTTTGTAGGATAGCTACAGTTAGGACTCATCAGAGTTTAAAAATTCGTTGTAGTAATGACTAAGGTAGATTTAGTCACTCATTGCCTTACAAGAATACCTCGCCATGTTGGAATATTCCATTCTTTTGAAGATATAAAAAGTAACAGGGCTTTAAACATATGCAGTAAAATGATTCCAATGGCACGTTCATTGAACCTAAACTATAGTTGGTACCATCACTAGTTAACATTTGTTGTCAACCAGTATCAGTAGCAACATCCTATCATGTTCTGTGTCATAATTAAATTCGACATTTAAGTGTGAACACTTTTAAGTTAGGTTTCACTGTGCCGGTAACGAATATCAACGGAAACTACAGGGTCATTGTAGCCAGTCATAATTTGTTTTTCTTTTTACTAAAGGTTTCTACAGCCAGACAACAAAATGATATTAAATGTATTTACACTAACATAAATTTCGTACTCACCATTCAAGAAGCAAGGAACATAGCAGCAATGAGCCCCCAAGCACCCTCCCTCAGACCACAACGAAAAATTCACAGAGAGCGAGGTATCTGCATTCATACTACTGTTCATCTTTGCTGTCAAAAACCTACATAGAGCTTTGAGCCTTTTACCAAAACCGAGTTGGTTTTTTATTTTATTTTCCTGCCAACAGTGCCACATTTTACCCCAACGTCGTACACACAATACATACATGTCCTATTAATTGTAATAAATCTACCTGATGACGAAGGTTTAAACTTCCAAAACATGTGGAAAAAACTGTGTCTTGTCACAGTAAACGATATCCAAATACGACAGCCACTGTTTCTTCCGTGGTGCCTCCCACTGTCGCTCCCAACGTGATTGCCGCCTTGTCCCTCACTGTGAGTACTACTATGACTGCTACTACGCCTCCCATTGTGCCCCAACGCTACTCATATAACTAAGTTATATGTACTTTTACGATCCTTAATTGTCGAGTGAGCATCTTCATGAGGGTATCAACACTTAGTTTCTCAGGCTATAGCTTCTTCCTCATCGGCACACTACCTGATAGTACATAGAACATTCATGAACAGTCCAAGTACTATGCAGCACGCAGTTTTTTTTCTCATGACTGCTGTGGCTCATGGCGTGTACACCACGAGACACCGCAACCTTTGGTTCCTGATCCACAACTGCTGAAAAGCCGGCTTCCATCAAAGGAAATTGGTTCAACAGACATACATCCCTATTTCAGATACTAAAGTGACTCAGGTATCTTCAGAAGTTCGAGGTTAGGTGACCTACCAAGTGTGCTAGACATCTTTTCGGCTGGATAGCGTTCAATCATCCTGTATAGGAGGTTTCTAACGTGGGTCCATGTTGTGGCACTGGAGTCAGAGCTCGCCGGATCGAATCCTGGTAATGGAAGAAATATCCACCACCAGCATTTGACCCAAAGTGTAGGAGAGGTGATGGGTCCAAACCCCTGGTCACCAGGCTAGCAGCAGTTTCATGGATTACATTCCAAACCTTTTCAGTAAAGAGGGCATGTGACACTGTTGAGTCATCCAACCATCGGATGGGGAAGTTAAGCTCTGGTGCTATTCGAGAGGAGTAGCAAACGTATTACAAATTTCCTTTCTCTTATCATCATACAACACAAACATGACACCAGAAAATGCGCACCCCATTTACACTCGCCAAATACACTTAAGATTTAACTTCTACACACTCCTGGGATTCTCATTCTTAATTTTCTGTTCTTTTATCTGACAAGATGCGGAGACTGAATCTAAAGTAAGCAGAATGCATGAAGTTGACAGTCTTGGGAGTCATTGCCATCATCACTTAAACTGTTACTGAGATGCCTACACACATCCTGCTATAAGCCATATTGTGGTGCTGATCTCACAACTAATTTTCAACTACATCTATGCTCCATCAGAATTTATTATACGTGGGCTCCTACTATGGCTAATATTCTGAATCCTACACTGATTCCTATAGTGAATAACTTTGACTTTTCCCCGTGAGTGCAGTTGTGACTACCACTGTGCTTCCTGCTGGATATTACGCTTTAACCAGTATTATGACTCCAGAATGAGATTTTCACTCTGCAGCGGAGTGTACGCTGATATGAAACTTTCTGGCAGATTAAAACTGTGTGCCGGACCGAGACTCGAACTCGGGACCTTTGCCTTTCGCGGGCAAGTGCTCTACCAACTGAGCTACCGAAGCACGACTCACGTCCCGTCCTCACAGCTTTACCTCTGCCAGTATCTCGTCTCCCACCTTCCAAACTTTACAGAAGCTCTCCTGCAGGCCCAATAATACGGAGTGCTGTCTTTAATCGTGAATTTCTGTTTGGCGGCTTCCAATCTTGCTCAAGGATGGCTGTGTCATCGGCGTAGATGGCTAACGTCGTGTTTTGTGTTGCAGAGAGATTATTAATGTAGAGGTTGAACAAGATGGGCCCCAGTACGCTTCCCTGGGGGTACACAAGCTTGAATACTGTGTCGTGTCGACTGTTTGCACTCCACATCAGTGTTGAAACATCTATTGGTGAGAGATGAGTGAATGAGCCGTACGAGCCCGTCGGCGACACCAGCATAGCTTCGTTTGCGTATTAGGCCGCTGTGCCAGAGACAGTCGAAAGCTTTTACAATATCCAGCAACACAGCTCCAACGGCTTTGTTTCTGTTGTAGCCGCTGTTTTATATGTTCAGCTACGCGGAGGAGTTGCTTTGTTGTTGGGTAGTACTTCCTGAACCCTGTTTTAGGTAGTTTTCAATATCTAACTAATTATTTCTGGTATAGAACATAAACTCGACCAGCCTTTATATACTGTTATCCTGAAAGGTTACATGAAATTTCATGACTATTGGTGTGTGGGACATGACTTTATCAGTTCACAGGTTGAAGCTTCCTCGCAAATTAAAACTGTGTGCCGGACCGAGACTCGAACTCAGAACCAGTCCCGAGTTCTAATCTCGGTCCGGCACACAGTTTTAATCTGCCAGGAAGTTTCATATCAGCGCACACTCCGCTGCAGAGTGAAAATCTCATTTCTGGAATTCACAGGTTGGTGTGTGATTTTTACGATCTCTAAAGAACACACACATATAACGGTGCCTGTCTCCTTAACGAGCCGACAGAGGGCGCTCAGTCAGCATGCAAAAGCATTCTTTAGGATGCAGTGTTACTGAGAGCAGCAAGTAGAATATTGCAGCTTCCTAATCATCAATTTACACAGCCAGCAGTAAAAGGAGGGAACGTGAGGTGTTGAGCGCTCTAGACTGTCCTGACAGGGCCGCTGAGGGACGAGGTAGACACGTAAACATCACGCTTGGCATCTATCGAGTGCGATATTTCGATTGTGGAATATCGTTATCGTTTCGAATAAAGATAATGAACTTAACTACCGTGAGGATATTGAAAAGCAAAACATATCAAACAGTTTCTCAACAATTTTAATATATGCATACAAACAAATCCAGAACAAAACAATCATGTAAAATGAAAGAAAAACAAACGCTAGCTCCTACATAATGCCATATCATTGTCTTGACGACTCTGTACACAATCTTTACCGCCTCATAGGACTATACATTCCGGACAGGCGTTACCTCTTGACAAATCACCTGCCTAATATCGTGTAGGCGCCCGCGAGCACGCAACAGTGGGGCAGCATGACATGGCATGGACTCGACTAATGTCTGAAGCAGTGCTAGAGGGAATTGACACCATGAATCGTGCAGGGCCGTCCATAAATCCGTAAGAGTACTAGGGCGTTAAGATGTCTTCTGAACAGCACGTTGCAAGCATCCCAGATATGGTCAATAACGTTCGTGTCTGAGCAGCTCGGTGGCCAGCAGAAGTGTTTAAACTCAGAAGAGTGTTCCTGGACGCACTGTGTAGCATATGTTTGTGTACAACTGAATTATACCACTCATCTCAAAGTGAAAATTGTGAACTGTGGCCAATACATTACGTGGGAAATTACGCAGTATCTAAATGGTTCGAGTACGTGTGAAACTGACAGGATTTTTTTGTACCGTGCGAAGAAGTGTACTGTGTTAGAGCTTACATTAACATACATTTTACAAAAGGAATGAAGAAATTTTTTGCAGTTGGGGTATGTATTTAGGACTGACTGCAGAGTGTTTTAGAGCCGTTACTGAAACTGCGTTTCCTGCACGCAATTCCATAAATGACATCTGCGACTTATCTTAGCACGACAAGTAGCATTTCTAATGGAAGTTATGAGGTTCAATGGCAATGACAAACACCTTTGTCTGCACTTTGTTTCTTACGATGACAGACATTGAGGAGATGTAATGAACTACATATCCATAGGTATTTGGTTACATAATCCCATAAAATCAGGCACTCTGCTACAGAATGGGTAACTTCATGTCTTGCAAAAATACATCAAGGTAATCGATCCGATACAAAAAAATGTAAATCTTGTTACCATTTTTTATCAGTCTTGATAAACAGTAAACGAAATTTTTTGATAGCCTTTAAGAAGAAACTAAAAATTTATGGACCAGTTGTCTCGTTACTGAGATATGAATATCATTTTTTCTGCTTCTTTTAAAAAGCGTTCCTTAACGCAGAATTTTCACAGGAATCGCAAGACCATTGAAATCTTAGTGGATTTGCGTTTTTCCTACGAACTTGCATTTGCCTTCTCACTTGGTCCTCAATACAGAAAGAAACATTAACTTCTTCTCTTATGCTTACCCAGTTGTTTTATCTCTTCCGTAAATCTTCCAATTTTAAGACAATTGACAAGCATACTGGCTGTGAGATTTTTCACGCTTATAAAACGCCTCTAAACCATCGAATGTGTCCTATAGTTTGTGTAATAAACAGACATTAACAAATCTGTAACTAGCCTAGTGATATACAACGTACAGGGTGTATCAAAACACGCTTCCAAATACCGAAGGCTCCCAGTAGCCGCTAAATACGTAACATTTTGAATATAAACCACGTACCATCTGTGTTACACAAAGACTAACATTCAAAATAATGTATATCCATTCCACGACGCTTGCTGTGTGACAGAGTGACAACAGTTCATCGTGACTCCTGCTAATTACTATTATATCTGTAGCCGAATAAGCTGTTGTAGTTACAGAAAAAGATGCGAACATCAGTGAAACCGAGCGTACAATCTGATTTGCGATGTGGTATGTTTCGCTTATTTCTTAGCTTTGGACATCATTGCCCCGTTATTTGTATGCTTATAAATGTAATTAATATCAGAGCCAGAGTCAGTAACTGTTCAGCAGCTACGGGACAGTATAATAAAAAGTATTAAATATCTTTTTCTTTAGTGGAGAGATGGTACATTTCCGGAAGTGAGTTCCTATTCAAAATGATCCCTTCTATTTAGTCACAGCAGCTCCTCGAAGTGTTCACGGTAATTTATAAGCAGCGTGTATAAAACGTAACGGAACAGAGACAAATGAGAAATTACGTTAAGTAACTTGTCATTTTCAATGTCACATACGGTTCGAGTAAATACGTATATGTGTCGAGACATGACGATAGGTGAAGTAGTTATTTGCTACTGAAACAGCCCTTCGCGATAAACGGGCAGTGGAAAATAATTTTTGCCAGTGATACAAGTGGAATCAAAGCAAGTCTGAACTGGAAGTCATTCTTATAAAAGCAACTTACACATCTAAATAAGATCTTGTCTGTGGAAACTTAGGCTGTGCGAAATACTACAAGTACCAGCTGCCAAAACAGTTTCAAACGTGTCCTACTAAGCAAATGACTGTCGAAAGCTGTTTTAGAAATAATGGAATGAACTTATCGTACGTTGCAATTGAAATTTATGGGTAAAATTGTATGTAGCTGACATCGCCCGCTGATATCTCTGCCCATTGTCTATCTTTCTACATGTTAAAATGAATGATTTACGTGGTTTTATCATTTTCTAAAACGTGATTGGTGTTTTTAGTAGAAGAAACTGTGTCGTGGCTGTGGAAAATAAAAAGAGAAACCAGCCTTTATTTGGTTAAGAGCGCACCGTTGGAGATAAATGCCAGCCATAACTGATAATAGTGTTCCATGTGCAGGAAAAGACCTTTAAAAAAGAGACTGCACATTGCTACGTGGCGAGAAGTTTCACAATTGGCTGGAAGTACACGGCCCAGACATCTAGGTCCCTAATCCCCAAATTCCACGTTTCTTTAAGCAATTGAACATTTGCTGGACGACAGTGGTCGTCCTTTTTGCTCTGGGAATCTTTTGCCATTCACCAGTCACCAGACGTGAGAAGTGCGGCAGACAGCTATAAAACACTAGTTTTCAACATAATCTCCGTTTAATGTGACGCCCTTACGCCACCTTACTGAGAAGGCCTGTTACGTCCACAGGGTACCACCACTCTACTGGCCGACGGTGGAGCCAACGTCTTACTGCATCAATAACCGCCCATCATCCACGTACTGCTTCCCTCGGAGTGCAGCCTTCATTGGACCAAGCTGAGGGTGGCCGAGCGGTTCTAGGCGCTACAGTCTGGAACCACGCGACCGCTACGGTCGCAGGTTCGAATACTGCCTCGGGCATGGGTGTGTGTGATGTCCTTAGGTTAGTTAGGTGTAAGTAGTTCTAAGTTCTACAGCACTGATGACCCCAGAAGTTAAGTCCCATAGTGCTCAGAGCCATTTGAACCAAGCTGAGGGAAGCAGAAAGGTGCGATATCCGGGCTGTAGGGTGGATGAGGAAGAAACAGCCCAATGACCTTCAGTGAGCGCCTCTCGGGTGCGCAGTCTTGTGTGACGCCTTGCATTGCCGTGGAGAAGGAGAAGTTCGTTTGCATTTTTGTGGCAACGAACATACTGAAGTCATTTCTTCAATTTTTTGAGTGTAGCGCAATGCACTTCAGAGTTGATTGTTGCACCACGAGGGAGGACATCAAACAGAATAACCCCTTCAGGGTCCCAGAAGACCGTCTCCATGATTTTGTAGGCTGAGTCTCGGCTTTCACCTTTTCCTTCGGAGGAGAGGTGGAATGACGCCACTATTTCCCGTCGGAAATGACGAACTAATGTTTCATCGCCTGTGACGATGTTCGACAAACAATTGTCACGGTCAGCCTCGTGACACGCTAGCAATTCCGCCCAGAGGGTCCTTCATTGCTGTTTGTGGTCTTCCGTTAGGGAGACGAACCCAGTAGGCACACACCTTTGAGTATCCCAACTGCTCGACGTGTGTTTCAGCACTAACAACAGAGACGTCCAGTTCAGCAGCGAGATATTTGACTGTGATCTGTCGTTAACCTCGAATCAGAGTGTCGACGTCTTCCAACATTTTAGGAGTCGCAACTGCGTGAGACCGGCCGGCACGCGGGAAATCGGACAGGCTTGTGCTACCTAGTTGTTAACAAAAGCGTCGCCCAACGACTCACCGTCGTTCACTGCCAGGTCTGCGTAGACATTCCGTAGGCACCACTGAATGTATGAGATTCTCTGGTTTCCGCCAAAAGAAGTTCAGTGACAGCTGTCTGGCTCTCTGCTTGGAACGCACCTCCGTTACAGACGCCATTTTAAAAGCGACGTATAGTGCCGCCACCTGTCGGAAGATCATGAAACTATAGGGTCTGAAGAGCAAATACACTACTGGCCATTAAAATTGCTACACGACGAAGATGACGTGCTACAGACGCGAAATTTAACCGACAGAAAGAAGATGCTGTGATATGCAAATGATTAGCTTTTCAGAGCATTCACACAAGGTTGGAACCGGTGGCGACACCTACAACGTGCTGATATGAGGAAAGTTTCCAACCGATTTCTCATACACAAACAGCAGTTGACCGGCGTTGCCTCGTGAAACGTTGTTGTGATGCCTCGTGTAATGAGGAGAAATGCGTACCATCACGTTTCCGACTTTGATAAAGGTCGGATTGTAGCCTATCGCGATTGCGGTTTATCGTATCGCGACATTACTGCTCGCGTTGATCGAGATCCAATGACTGTTAGCAGAATATGGAATCGGTGGGTTCAGGAGGGTAATACAGAACGCCGAGCTAGATCCCAACGGCCTCGTGTCACTAGCAGTCGAGATGACAGGCATTTTATCCGCAAGACTGTAACGGATCATGCAGCCACGTCTTGATCCCTGAGTCAACAGATGGGGACGTTTGCAAGACAACAACCATCTGCACGAACAGTTCGACGACGTTTGCAGCAGCATGGACTATCAGCTCGGAGACCATGGCTGCGGTTACCCTTGACGCTGCATCACAGACAAGAGCGCCTGCGATGGTGTACTCAGCGACGAATCTGGGTGCACGAATGGCAAAACATAATTTTTTCGGATGAACCCAGGTTCTGTTTACAGCATCATGATGGTCGCATCCGTGTTTGACGACATCGCGGTGAACGCACATTGGAAGCGTGTATTCGTCATTGCAATACTGGCGTAATACCCGGCGTGATTGTATGGGGTGCCATTGGTTACACGTCTCGGTCACCTATTGTTCGCATTTACGACACTTTGAACAGTGGACGTTACATTTAAGATGTGTTACGGCACCTGGCTCTACCCTTTATTCGATCCCTTCGAAACTCTACATTTCAGCAGGATAATGCACGACCGCATGTTGCAGAACCTGTACAGCCTTTCTGGATACAGAAAATGTTCGACTGCTGCCCTGGCCAGGACATTCTCCAGATCTCTCACCAATTGAAAACATCTGGTCAATAGGGCCGAGCAACTGCCTCGTTACAATACGCCAGTCACCACTCTTGATGAACTATGGTATCGTGTTGAAGCTGCATGGGCAGCTGTACCTGTACATGCCATCGAAGCTCTGTTTGACTCAATGACCAGGCGTACCAAGGCCGTTATTACGGCCAGACGTGGTTGTTGTGGGCACTGATTTCTCAGGATCTATGCACCCAAATTGCGTAAAATGTAATCACATGTCCGTTCTAGTATAATATACACTCCTGGAAATGGAAAAAAGAACACATTGACACCGGTGTGTCAGACCCACCATACTTGCTCCGGACACTGCGAGAGGGCTGTACAAGCAATGATCACACGCACGGCACAGGGGACACACCAGGAACCGCGGTGTTGGCCGTCGAATGGCGCTAGCTGCGCAGCATTTGTGCACCGCCGCCGTCAGTGTCAGCCAGTTTGCCGTGGCATACGGAGCTCCATCGCAGTCTTTAACACTGGTAGCATGCCGCGACAGCGTGGACGTGAACCGTATGTGCAGTTGACGGACTTTGAGCGAGGGCGTATAGTGGGCATGCGGGAGGCCGGGTGGACGTACCGCCGAATTGCTCAACACGTGGGGCGTGAGGTCTCCACAGTACATCGATGTTGTCGCCAGTGGTCGGCGGAAGGTGCACGTGCCCGTCGACCTGGGACCGGACCGCAGCGACGCACGGATGCACGCCAAGACCGTAGGATCCTACGCAGTGCCGTAGGGGACCGCACCGCCACTTCCCAGCAAATTAGGGACACTGTTGCTCCTGGGGTATCGGCGAGGACCATTCGCAACCGTCTCCATGAAGCTGGGCTACGGTCCCGCACACCGTTAGGCCGTCTTCCGCTCACGCCCCAACATCGTGCAGCCCGCCTCCAGTGGTGTCGCGACAGGCGTGAATGGAGGGACGAATGGAGACGTGTCGTCTTCAGCGATGAGAGTCGCTTCTGCCTTGGTGCCAATGATGGTCGTATGCGTGTTTGGCGCCGTGCAGGTGAGCGCCACAATCAGGACTGCATACGACCATGGCACACAGGGCCAACACCCGGCATCATGGTGTGTGGAGCGATCTCCTACACTCTCCGTACACCACTGGTGATCGTCGAGGGGACACTGAATAGTGCACGGTACATCCAAACCGTCATCGAACCCATCGTTCTACCATTCCTAGACCGGCAAGGGAACTTGCTGTTCCAACAGGACAATGCACGTCCGCATGTATCCCGTGCCACCCAACGTGCTCTAGAAGGTGTAAGTCAACTACCCTGGCCAGCAAGATCTCCGGATCTGTCCCCCATTGAGCATGTTTGGGACTGGATGAAGCGTCGTCTCACGCGGTCTGCACGTCCAGCACGAACGCTGGTCCAACTGAGGCGCCAGGTGGAAATGGCATGGCAAGCCGTTCCACAGGACTACATCCAGCATCTCTACGATCGTCTCCATGGGAGAATAGCAGCCTGCATTGCTGCGAAAGGTGGGTATACACTGTACTAGTGCCGACATTGTGCATGTTCTGTTGCCTGTGTCTATGTGCCTGTGGTTCTGTCAGTGTGATCATGTGATGTATCTGACCCCAGGAATGTGTCAATAAAGTTTCCCCTTCCTGGGACAATGAATTCACGGTGTTCTTATTTCAATTTCCAGGAGTGTATTTGTCCAATGAATACCCGTTTATCATCTGCATTTTTTCTTGGTGTAGCAATTTTAATGGCCAGTAATGTAGTTCACGATGCCTCGCAACAAATTCCGCATTTTTTTCAACTGAAACTGTCCAAGAAAAAAAAATTGTGCATTACTTAAGGAACGCCCCTCCTACAGTAATAGTCCGAGCAGAGATAATCCGTGTCAGTTAAAACGATGTTTACAAGCCTGCTTCGTGCACCTTGCACCAGTAATCATGTTTATGATTTTATGGCAACTGTCACTCCATTGCGGTATTTAACTTGTACTGACAACAGTCTTCTGTCCTTCGAGATTGAAAGCTGGCAAAAACGCTTTTAACTGTGAGATATCTTTTCTCGCCGAATGGATAACAGGACTCACTATTCGATTATCGAGATTACTAAAAATTTCATTACAAGTTGTGGGAGACAAGAGATTATTACGTTCGCTTTTGTTAACGTTTTAAATGTGGCTATCACAGTACAGAAGTGCTATGATTTATCGCTGCATGATAGCGTTTATTTTCAAAAATACAAAATATTTCAGTGACTATAGTTGAAAAAGGACTTTTGATGCTCCAATGTCTTTTTAATCATATTGTTTAGTTAAACAAGCCTCCATTAATATTTTAATAGGTCCACAGTGCTGATGAGCTATATCTGACTGTTATCCTCTAACTGATCGACGGTTTTGGAATGTGAAATACGTTAAGACTTTTCGTTATAGAGCAAACAATATGTTCTCAGTGTAATTTCATTCATATCTCAGGTACAGATGTGCACTCTCACAGGACGGAATGATACTATAAAGAGGGGGTTTCCGCTTATAAATGTTTCGTACTTTTCATCAGAGTTTCGTGCCTGAAGATACTGTGAACTTTAGACCTTCAGGAAAGGGAAGAATTTGTAAACGCAGATTATACTGAAAAATAAACAATTGCAACAGAATGAAAGGAAAATGAGGGAAAGCAGCTTTCCAATTAGAGTCAGGTGTATAATGCTGATTATGTTGTACGGCGAATAATTAACAAGTGAGGCAATATGAAAATATCTTTTACACAATAAAAAAGGCGCAAAAAATAAACAGGAGTGTATGAAAATTAACAGACAGAGTTTGCAGTTGTTTCTGTGGCAAGCACATATTCTCACAGAGAGGAAAAGGAAATACATTTCATGTCTGCCAAGTGTAGTCTGACGCCAATGAAACCGATACCTACGGAATCAAAATAAATATGCCTTATTAATTAAAAACAAATTCTGAACAAGAGAATCTGTCCGTGAGACGCTTTGACTTCGATTATAATATTTTACATTTCGAACGATTCGGCATTACCGAATAGTATGCTGCCTACATAACATCGTACTAATGCTATTGGACGTGAGGTAGTGCTGTCAAGGGGGACCCTTCCAACGGCGTTCGGGATGAGCCTCGGCATTTGTTAACAGCGTAAGTTCACCAGACTGTAACTTTGTCCCTAGAGCGAGTCTTGGCAGTTTGTTTAAAAGCACGTCCTTGTATTAAGGTACACAGTGGTGGAGTAAGCTACAATCTTTTTGGGGTTGACTCCCTCGACGGGTAGTAGTAGACCCTCTGTATTAGAGGGTAGTTGCGAATAAGGGCTGCACTGTCCGAACAAGCATCTTGCACCAGGAGGCGCAGAATGTTTTGAGTTTAGGTGGCAATGTCTGAATAATCGAGCCTGCACAGTGATGGCCTAGAAGTGCGCAGGGTTTGGCGTTATTGTCTTGCTCCGCCGGCCGTTGTGGCCGAGCGGTTCTAGGCGCTTCAGTCCGGGACCGCACTGCTGCTACGGTCGCAGGTTCGAATCCTGCCTTGGGCATGGATGTGTGTGCTGTCCTTAGGTTAGTTAGGTTTAAGTAGTTCTAAGTTCTAGGGGACTGATGACCTCAGATTTTAAGTCCCATAGTGCTCAGAGCCATTTAACCATTTGTCTCGCTCCCAGCCATGCACCCTGTATCTTCCCCCACTGTATGGGATATACTAGGATGAAAGTTACTTTGTGTCTTGCCAAAGAGACTCAGGGCTCCTCGCACGCTTGATCTAAACAAATATGCAATGGGATGGGCGGGGGGATGGGGGGTGGGGTAGGGAGTCACCTGTGTCAGATGGAGTGAACATGAGCTATGTACCATGCCCATGTGGGATTCAGGCGGTTGCCTTATACGGCTATCTCAACCAATCACGTAACACAATACTGTATTCGTCTCCAAGGCATAGCCTCAGTGTTGGTGCAGCCGTGGAGGAGAGTACTGTTAACGGCTTGCACCCGTTTGTGTTTTACAATGACCGGTGGCAGCAGCTCACTGGTATCATATTTCACCGACTCTACTAGAGCTGCAGCCGTGATAGCCTCTACGTAAATTCGATCCTGTTGCAGACTAACTTGGGGTTTCCAGGGGTTGTAACCTCCCCACGGAAAATTTTGAAATGACAATACTTAATAGAAATGGAGCCAAGTGTAACCTTCCCGCAAAAATATTAATGACAATGACAATTAAACAAAAATTAGCTATCTGACCGAAGTATAAGTTCTCCACACAAAATGTAAGATAATCCCATGACAATGAAACTACAGTGATAATCAAAACTCAATTTAACCGAAATGTCGGTCTTTGGCCCTGTGCAAAAATCAGAATTAATTTCTTACCTTAGTAAAACTGCATGTCAAAATTCTGCTCTTATTCTGCACCACAGCTTGCAGCACATGCATCGCAATAACTAAATTTTTTGAAGTTAATTGAAAAATTTTTTTGTTTAAAGGAAATGGAAGGAAATCGAATGATTCTTTGTTAAAATTGCTTTTAAATCAAAATTATTATTGGGGGCGATTCTTACAGAAATTACACTTAATTAACATCATTAGCTGATCGCAATGCTGCTTAATAATATACCTTGTCCTGAATCTCGACCATTGCGGTGCCGACGCCCGCCGACTGCTCTGCGCTACCACTAGTGACAGACACCTCTCCGCTACATAACTCGGCTACTGCTCCCAACAGACTACTGTACTGCACTGCGCTTCGAGCGCAACTGCTCTGGTCAGAGATTCTACAATGCCTCATCATCGCTGCCAACGAGTACATACGCCTTTCATAACCCTCCACTGGGGGGCAAAAAATTTGGCAGCGATGGTGAGTCATTTGGACTTGCCATCGTAACAAATTTTTCTTTTAATTAATTAACATTTACAAAATATTTGGATGTAATACATGAATTAAATGTTGTGCGCATGCACCGATTACAAAACATTACAGACAAGACAAAATATAAGTACAATGAGTAGAGAGCGTATCAGCAAATCAGAAAAATGTATATACAAATTATTTGACAAATAACAAAGTGCACACGCACTGTAAGATTCTGAAGCATTTTTTTTTTTTAACAAAATCATGTTGACAAGGGAAATGAGTGCACATGCACTGCAGTGGAGAACATATCAGCAAAAGACGAAATGTATATACAATGAGTAACAAATGACATAAATCATAAAAAGTATACAGAATGAACACAAATCATATCGAAAATTGAGAAGAGTGCACAGGCACTGGAGTTCAGTTGAAAACATATTCACATAAGTGCACATGCACTGAAAACTTTTGAACATTTTCATAACAAATAAACGCAAGGGTAAATAATCAGCAAATCACAAAAAGTATATACAATATAGATGACAAGAGTGCACACATACTGCACTTCAGAACAAATCAAAAAATGTCTTTAGTATTTTCACAATAAATAAACATAATAGCAAAAAATCATGTCGACAGGTGACATAAGTGTACTCGCACTGGAGTTAAACAAATCGAGAAAAAATGTATAGGCCATGAACATAAATGGTGTTAGTTAAAAATGATTTTCACTATTAGGATAGGAAAGGAAAGGATTGCTTCATGGTTGTAGCACTTTAGTTTGCACACAGCTGCACTGAAAGTCCATATCTTTCCACAGAATCACAACACTAAGTGATACAATCTGCAGTTCCGTTCCCAGAAGTATTTATCAGCGTATCAAGACACTGAAACGTCGTAGTAATATTCCATGCTATCATTTGGCAGTATACCAGGTACACCAAACAGTGGGACCATAATAACGTCTTCATCGCTTACAGTGGTGGACAGCATGTCGTGTCAACACCACACTCTTAAGAGGCACACCAACGTAGAATTAGTGCAAAAACCAAATATAGTGCTCCATGATAATGAGGATGGACAAGACAAATGGATGTTACAATAATTTCAGGTAGTTAGGTCAGAAGGTGAAGGACATTACACAAGTCTTGATTAGTGATTACATAATTAGTTTGTGGCATCCATACTCTAGTCATTGAACATTTCTGTACCATGTATTTTAGTATTACAGAATAATGTTCATAAAATTAAATTATTGTCATCATGGGTAGTCGTATTACAATAAACAGCGGCAATCTTTGTTCAGTTACACAATTACAATCATAGCATTAATAATCATGGGCATAATAAGTAGTCTCATTACAATAGACAGTGGCAATTTCTAGCCAGTTATAAAATTACAATCATAGCATTAATAATCATGGGCATAATAAGTAATCTCATTACAATAGATAGTGGTAATTCTTAGCCAGTTACACAATTACAATCATAGCATTAATAATCATGGGCATAATAAGTAGTCTCATTACAATAGACAGTGGCTATTACTAGCCAGTTATAAAATTACAATCATAGCATTAATAATCATGGGCATAATAAGTAATCTCATTACAATAGATAGTGGTAATTCTTAGCCAGTTACACAATTACAATCATAGCATTAATAATCATGGGCATAATAAGTAGTCTCATTACAATAAACAGTGGCAGTTATTAGCCAGTTGCAAAGCATTATATATATTTTTTTGGTATCATTAAGAAGTCATTATTCAAGCGACATTCTATTCAGAGCTGATCAGTATTATTCAGAATTATCATAAACTAGTGACATTATATGAGACTGGTAATACATTTTTTTTTGTGCTAGCAATGCATTGCTTTGGGTAATTATAAGGGAAAGCAAGAAGAAATAAGAGAAAAAATTGCTTCTAGATTGTTCCTATAAATGAAAAATGTGTAACGTCATTCGTCATGAGTCAGCTGTAGCAAGGTTATGCAACAAGGCAGTATATGTGATCACATTTATAAATGATAGACACAAATGGGTAAAAAAATAAAATTGCAAGTACTAGAACAGGTATAATAAGTAACAAGTTTAGTAAGTATCATGAAAAGCTTCTCCTGGAAAAAATACAAAATGGATTATTGAGCTGAAAGAAGAAACGCAGACTATGCTGAAAAGTAGTGAACTTCGAATTAACAGGTAGTGAAATGTGTATAAAAATGTGTTCCATAGCTGTCCTTTCCAAAACCTTCAGTCATCCTACTATGCAATATAACACCTGCTGTCAAGCAAACTGCAGCAAATACTTAAATAACTACATAGCATAAATACATAACTTCAACATTATCCTCATCTGTAAAGAAAAAACTTCATTATCCATCACTTCATTATCCATATTATCATAACTTCATTATTATCATCACCTGTAAAAAAAAACCTTCATTATCCATATTAGTATATTCTTCATCATTACTCTTCATCAGCATTCATTATCATCTGCAAAAATCACTTCATTATTCATCACACAACTATTCCTTATCTCTAGCATATTTCATGACTTAAAACTAAGATGTGTAGTTCTGTCTGACAGCTTGCATCAATCGCCTTGTATTCTGAAAGAAAAGATTAGTTAAGACTGCTATTCTGCGATGTGTATAGTATATTCTTGTTAATGCCTGTTAATTCTGATCCATTTACTCGTCCTCATAAGGTTTTGTATTTTCTTTCATCTATTTCGTAGGTGAAATTCCCATTCTGTTTAATTTATTTCCTTTACGCATCATTTCTTTCTGTAACTGATGAACAAAGATTAATGTCTTGCATTTAAATCATATACCCATTAAATAATGACTGGTTAATGGTGACACAATTAAGCATACAGCATAACATGACAGAAAACGTAATATGTCAGAAGCATAGACAGTGTTTAAAGGCAAAAAGTGTACAGAGAATATCATAATGCAGCAGCAAAAAAAGAAAAATGTAAAACAGTCACGATGTTGAGATATCATAGGGCAAAAATGTCAAAGTCAACTGGTGTGTGTTATACCTTAACTAATTCACAGTGCATACAAACAAAACTTGAAAACAATCGTACATACATAAGAAAGACAAAATGTGACATTCGTTGTGTTCAGCTTGTATGTAGTGTAGTTAATAGAGGCGATAATTAAAGACTTCAATGGAGAGAGAATTTGATAAAATTAATGCGTCACTACAGAGAATTGCATAATTATTCCTAAAAATTCGTAAGTTCATCTGGAAAAATATGCACGGTCTAGTGTGTAACGACAAGAAGAGCGACCTGCTAACCTTACCTTGCCGGGCACTTGCCAAGAAAAAATACGATAATCATCAATAAGTAGTCATGTGAATATAATTGCAGAAATGTTCATCAAAATTAGCAAATAGCATTACGGCGTGATAAATCATAAAGTATGTTCACTCAATAAAGGGTTTTATGTTTGACCAATGGTGGTTGACTTTCGATTTCCTGGTTCTCAGAGTTTCGACGTGTACAACATTGGGGTGAGGAATGCTGCGAATCCGATATGGACCTGCGTACAGAAGTTCAAATTTACTGCACTTACCTTTTAATTTGCTGGATAAATAGTGTGTACGTACTAATATCTTCTGTCCAACGTGAAAGTCTCGGCGTCTACAAACCTGTTTTTGCTGTCTTCTCCGGCGCTCTGCGGCACGTTTGATGTTGTTCAGCGATATGTCAATTATTTCGTGGTGTCGTAATCGACGAGATGTAGGAAATGTTACTAATTCTTTAATTTTGTTTGGTGGTTCAACGTTTTTCAGTATTACAGACGGAGATAGCATAGTGGATTCATTTGGTATGGAATTAATTACATCTTGGAATGAGTGTATGTGTGTATCCCAATTAACATGTCTTTTGTGGCAGTATATTCTACACATTTTAGCAATTTCTTTCATTATTCGTTCACAAGGGTTCGAAGAAGCGTGGTACTTGGATATATAAATCGGAGAAATGTTTCTAGCTCGTAACATGCGTGTCCATATAGCAGAACGAAATTGTGGTCCATTGTCAGAAATTACTTTCATCACATGCCCTACATGAAATAGAAAATGTTTTACAAATGCTTTCGAAACAGTTTTAGCAGTAGCTTTGCGTAACGGAGTGAAAGTAACAAATTTTGAAGTGAGTTCAACAGCGACAAAGATGTAGCAAAAACCTCTATTAGTTCTCGCAATTGGACCAAAAATGTCTACTGCGGCCATATGTCTTAATTTAACAGGTACAATGGGGTATAATGGAGGAATATGTGAAGTGGTGTCAGACTTAGCTTTCTGGCAAATTTTACATGACGCTAAAACTCGTCGTATACGTTTTTCCATGTTGGCAAAATAACAGTTCTGTCTCAGTATAAGAAAACATTTTCTGGCTCCGTAATGTGCGTAACTTAAATGCGTGTACCAAATTAATTTATTAACCAGTTCGTCAGGAATGCATAATAACCAATTGTTGCTGTCAGGATGAGAGCGGCGAAACAGAATGTTATTGCGTACAGTGTAGTGGTTCCTAATCGTAACATTATTCTTATCTTTCCAAAGGTGTTTAATTTCTTTCCACACATTGTCTTTACTTTGCTCTTTTGCTATATCCTGTAATGATGATGAAATAAAATTTTCAAATGCTACTTGCTGAATGTACATAACGCTGAAATTTGCTTTGCAGAATTTGGTTGCGACGTCTTGCTGATTGTTGCTGAGAGAACGAGAAAGTGCGTCTGCTATAACATTTTGTGTGCCGGGAATGTGAACAATCGTAAAATTAAATTCCTGCAAATAAAGTTTCCATCTACTTAACCTGTCGTGAGTGAATTTAGCCGAAAGTAAGAATTGAATAGCTCTGTGATCTGTGTAAACGGTCGTGTGTCTGCCATAAAGAAAGTGTCTAAATCTCGTAAATGCCCATACAACACACAACGTTTCCAATTCTGTGACGGAATAATTTCGTTCAGCAGGTGACAAAATGCGGCTTGCAAATGCGATGTTTTTAATTACTGTAGAACCATCTTCTTCAATTTCCTGAAAAATGTGTACGCCTAAAGCGGTGTTGGAACTGTCGGTGGCAATGGAAAAATTTCTGGTAAGATCTGTGTGCGATAAAAGTGGTGTATTCAGCAAAGCATGTTTCAACAACATTCTCGTGAATAAGATTCTACGTGTCAAAATTATTGCTTACGTTACTGGAATATGCAACCTGTACTGTATCTGGTCAAATTCTGTCGTACGTACTGTTATTTACGGGACGATGCTGTGGCATATCGACTATTTGAACTGCTCTGTTATTTCTTACTGACGTGTTACGCTATAGATGACACCTATTGTCTGTTTCATTCGTGATAATATGTTGTTGCTGATGTTCTTGCTGCTGAAAAGATCGATTGTAATTAAATGTACGCTGAAAAATTGTGCTCGTTAATTTTACGTCTGTCATAATAGTCACTTCTATACGGCGCATTACGATACGAGCTAAATAGTGTGTTGTCTGTACGTAGTTATTTCTTTGCTGCTGTGTGTTACTATTTATTGTAGCTGGGACTACACGTGCACGCGGCGAAACATTAAAGTTTGGTTGACCTTGTGGACTGCATTGTTGGTTACGTATGCTAAGCGGTTGACTTTCATGCTGTTGTGGTGAAAAACGTCTATTGTTACAAAAATGTGGTTCCTGTTACTAATAATTTTACACATACTGATGATTACTATTTTATCTGTTATTAAAACTACGGCGGTAGTCGTCATTACGGGAGTGCCTACTGAAAATTGTCACATTCGGTAAAAATTTGTCTTATCGGGTTTTCTTTACCTATTTCTTAATTCTAGGTAGAACAATAGTTAAAGAGCTGTTTTGATAGATATAAAGGATAGTAGAAGAGAAGGCAGCAGTGCAGAAAACTAAAGATGAAACAGCACTACTACAGCTCGGGGCCCTATGCTCGCTACGGCACATATTCATTAAAGCGTAATGAATCCCCTGAGGTCTATTACGCACTGCAAATAAAATTTAACTTTTGCGTCACAGGCAATGGCGGTATAAATTCAGAAATAAATTGCTGTATCCATGCTAATTGTCGTTTCTGTATTACACTCAATGCTGATGAAAATACAATGGCAAATTGTCGTATCGAGTTCAAAGCTAGTTTCTGCGTTACAGATAATAGCTGTGGAAGTACAGAAATAAATCGTCGTATACAGCTCAAAGCGTGTATCTGTGTTCTGTCATTATTAAATTCCTTAGATTTTCTTACAAATGCAAATTGCTCATAATCTACGTTCTCGTCACTGATTTTAAGAGTACGTTCAGGTTTGTGTGAGAATCTGTTTCTCTGTGTCATTTCTGAATCTAAGTCCCGTACTCTCTGTTGATTACCCAAATTATACGCGTTACGCGAGTCTGGCAAATGCTCGAAAAGTGGCGTCTGCTGTGATGTGTTATTAACTGAAATGTTTTTCATCTCTGTTACCTCCTGCTATAAACTTGACAATTTTCTACGCAAGGTGTTATTAGACGAATCGATCTCATTAATTGTCTGCTGTAAATTTTGAAATTCAGGTGTTTGATTAAATGAAACCGGTGAAGTATCGTCTGATTTATTGTCATTAGTACTTTCGATCACATCAATACGACTGGCCAATTCATCACATTTTTCAGTCAGTATTTTTACCTGATCATCGGTTTTAGTGTCAGTGGCATTAATCTGGTTTTGCAATTTACGTGTAGTTTCGTTCAGTTTTCTAACGTCAGCTTTGACGACATCGGAATCCTGTGTTAGTTCTAATTGTTCGAGTCTATCGGTCACTGTTTGAAAATCGGTTGTGTATGTGTCTGTTTTTGACTTAAGATCAGAAATTTCGTCACGTAATTCTGTGTTTGACTGTTCAATAGTATTAATTTTGTCCGAAACTGTGGCAATATTATTGTCTACGTATGTTTTTGCCTTCGCAAACATTTTACGTTTGTCTTCCTGTCTCTGAACAGTGATTGTTTCCATTACTTGACGTTTTACTTTATTTTGATCATCAATAAATTTGCGGAAACGCGTATCACTGTTTTGTATATGGAGACTAAGACGTTCGTTAATTTGTGTGTTCTGTTGGTCGAATTTCGCGTCAATCTTTTCATCCATTGTGCGCGAAAGTTCTGCTGTCACTGCTTTAAATTCGTCGCGTAATTGTGTAGCTTTTTCAGAGCATTGTTTAGCGACTGTACTGATTTCCGCTCTAAGTGTTTCTGTTGCAGCTGTTTGCAATTCCCTTAATTCCTGAGCAACAGACTTAATTTCTTCGCTACTTTTTTTTGAACAAGCCTCGATTTCCTCGCGTAACTGTTCCTTAGTGTCATGACACTGCGCGGCAACGGCTCTAATTTGTTCACTAAGCTGTCTGGAATTTTCGTCTAATTTTTCATTAAGATTGTCTTGTTTTTCGCTCTGTTGTCTGACCTGTTCACTAAGCTGTTTGATATTTACATCATTGTTGTCTAATTTTTCACTCTGTTGTCTGACCTGTTCACTAAGTTTGTCTTGTTTTTCATTAAACTGTTTGTTCTGTTCACTAAGTTGTCTGAAATTTTGTTGCAAAAATGCCATAATTGGATCCGATAAAAAATTAGCATTTCTGTTCTCTGTGTTAATCAATGCTGGATCTGGAATTGTCTCATTTTGTGTAACCATTTGGTTATTCTGAGATTCACAAAAAGGTTTGTCAGTCGGATGTGTACTGTCAGACATTATTTCGGAATTAAATAAATCCGGCGTACTTTGTGTACACTGCCCATTTTCATTAGACAAATTTGTCTGTTCGTTACTTGAATTTTCCAAACCGGGTGTGTTAACCTGGGCAGCGCTCATTACAACAGAGCGTCCCTCGTCATCGATTGTCGTCAAATCAACAGAGGACATAACCGAGTTCGTTTGTTCATCATTAAGACAAAAGTCATCGTTAGTGGTTGAAAAGCATTGATTGTCGGTGCACGCAGGATTGTCATCATTACACTGCGTGTCACAATTACTATCAGTCACGTTGTTTAAATCGGTAATTTCATTCAAAATACCTCGCGATACACTATTCAGTCTTTCGCGGCATTTTTACAACAGTCACAATTATTCAAAAAAGAAATAAGCACAAATACAAAAGCAACACACAAATACAACAGAGCAACGAATCGCCGATGATCTGAGGAAAGAAAGTCACAAATTAGTAAAAGCGTTGCGCCAAATTATAATTATATTTAAGCAAATAAGAGCAGATATCTGACTGTTTTTCAAAAGATTCTCACGAAATACGATCCTGGACTGGGTGTCGCCAAGTGTAACCTCCCCACGGAAAATTTTGAAATGACAATACTTAATAGAAATGGAGCCAAGTGTAACCTTCCCGCAAAAATATTAATGACAATGACAATTAAACAAAAATTAGCTATCTGACCGAAGTATAAGTTCTCCACACAAAATGTAAGATAATCCCATGACAATGAAACTACAGTGATAATCAAAACTCAATTTAACCGAAATGTCGGTCTTTGGCCCTGTGCAAAAATCAGAATTAATTTCTTACCTTAGTAAAACTGCATGTCAAAATTCTGCTCTTATTCTGCGCCACAGCTTGCAGCACATGCATCGCAATAACTAAATTTTTTTGAAGTTAATTGAAAAATTTTTTTGTTTAAAGGAAATGGAAGGAAATCGAATGATTCTTTGTTAAAAATTGCTTTTAAATCAAAATTATTATTGGGGGCGATTCTTACAGAAATTACACTTAATTAACATCATTAGCTGATCGCAATGCTGCTTAATAATATACCTTGTCCTGAATCTCGACCATTGCGGTGCCGACGCCCGCCGACTGCTCTGCGCTACCACTACTGACAGACACCTCTCCGCTACATAACTCGGCTACTGCTCCCAACAGACTACTGTACTGCACTGCGCTTCGAGCGCAACTGCTCTGGTCAGAGATTCTACAATGCCTCATCATCGCTGCCAACGAGTACATACGCCTTTCAGGGTCGACGAATAATTGCATCGATTGGAAATCTTGACTGAAGGTTATCTCTACAATGCATCACTACAAACCTGTTTAGACTCACGTAAGGATGAAAAATTAACAGATAATTGTCTGTTGTATTCCCATTAAACGAATATTTACTGCATTCTAAAAACAAATTACCGAAAACTAGTGTCCTTCATGTGGGTAGGCGGCCCATGTTTGAACCGTTCCGCTCATCTTCCTCCTAACCCCTCAACCCCTCCCCCCATCCCTTTTTTTACCGCCACACCCATGAGATTTAGTCTTTCTAGGGACATCTTGTCGTGAATAGTGCATACACATAAGTCGTCCACAGAGGTTTCACTCACTGTCTCTCTCTCTCCCTCCCTCTCTCTCTCTCTCTCTCTCTCTCTCTCTCTCTCTCCCTCCCTCCCTCTCTCTCAGCCTTCCAACGTGTATTGTCAGCTTCTACAATCCATCGATATCTTGGCCCTGTGCTCAGTACTGAACAGATATTTTACAAACATATAATGTATTCCGTTTTCCCTTTATTTTTCAACAAATACACTACTTATTTTTGGTCTTGTGAACACATTTCTTATAGTCACAATCCTATATATACCTGTATCAACACGTTTCACAAATGACAGAGACCTTTGTTGCCAAGGTGGCACACTGAACAACGATGTTACGCGTCAGAGATTGAAAATAAAATTGTTAAGTATGTACCTTCAATACACTGATTTACAAAATCACTTTGAATTTCAATACAGCTGTTTTAAAATGTTATTGGCGTGTTTCCGGGTTCTCCTGAAAAGCCGCCAACTCGCAACGGGTTATCGCTCTAGCTCAGCAGGAGCACAGACCGAAGTCAGCGTGACCTGCAGCAAGCATTTCAGAGGGAACGCGGGCAAGAGCACTAGAGAACGCCACATCTACGGACCTTTTGCTGCATCCCCCGTTCCATTTTCTTCAGCCAACCCGAGCCCACACCGCTAGACCCATTTCTATCTGGTAGTCGTCCGATACGCGGGTATAGCTGCTCTCGCCCGACGAGCAGCAGGCAGATCCGTCTCCGTCAGCAGGATTAGAAGGTAGCCAGCAAGATGCCGCCGGCCGGACTCGACGCCGCCTCTGCCACCCGGGATCACCGCACATCGCGACGCACTGCTCCGGCCGTGGACTCTGACGCTGGAACTCCTCGTAGTGCTGCACGATTTATGGTGTCACTTCCCTCCAGTACTACTTCAGACATTAGTCGAATCCATGCCAAGACGTGTTGCGTCACTTCTGCGTGCTCGCCGGTCCCCTACACAATATTATGCAGGTGTACCAGTTTCTTTAGCTCTTCACTGTGTATTATTTCACGTTTTGTGACGTTATTAAGTGATTTTTACATTCTTATTCCGAACTTAATAAGAGTGTTTTACTACTTAAAGGTTCTCATAAGAAACAGGTTTTGAGCGTAGTGTGCAGTATTTGTTATCTGAAACGATGGTGAGGCGAACAGCTGTTTCTTGTGTGGAAAAATTGGGGAAAAGTTATTTGTTTTTGGCTGTTCCAAAGTACACTACTGGCCATTAACATTGCTACACCAAGAAAAAATGCAGATGATAAACAGGTATTCATTGGACAAATATATTATACTAGAACTGACATGTGATTACATTTTCACACCATTTGGGTGCATACATCCTAAGAAATCAGTACCCAGAACAACCACCTCTGGCCGTAATAACGGCGGTGATACACCTGGGCATTGAGTCAAACAGAGCTTGGATGGCGTGTACAGGTACAGCTGCCAATGCAGCTCCAACACGATACCACAGTTCATCAAGAGTAGTGACTGGCGTATTGTAACGAGGCAGTTGCTCGGCCCTATTGACCAGATGTTTTCGATTGGTGAGAGATCTGGAGAATGTCCTGGCCAGGGCAGCAGTCGAACATTTTCTGTATCCAGAAAGGCCGTACAGGACCTGCAACATGCGGTCGTGCATTATCCTGCTGAAATGTAGGGTTTCGAAGGGATCGAATAAAGGGTAGAGCCAGGTGCCGTAACACATCTGAAATGTAACGTCCACTGTTCAAAGTGTCGTCAATGCGAACAAGAGGTGACCGAAACGTGTAACCAATGGCACCCCATACAATCACGCCGGGTATTACGCCAGTATGGCAATGACGAATACACGCTTCCAATGTGCGTTCACCGCGATGTCGCCAAACACGGATGCGACCATCATGATGCTGTAAACAGAACCTGGGTTCATCCGAAAAAATGACGTTTTGCCATTCGTGCACGCAGGTTCGTCGTTGAGTACACCATCGCAGGCGCTCCTGTCTGTGATGCAGCGTCAAGGGTAACCGCAGCCATGGTCTCCGAGCTGATAGTCCATGCTGCTGCAAACGTCGTCGAACTGTTCGTGCAGATGGTTGTTGTCTTGCAAACGTCCCCATCTGTTGACTAAGGGATCGAGACGTGGCTGCACGATCCGTTACAGCCATGCGCATAAGATGCCTTTCATCTCGACTGCTAGTGGAGGCCGTTTGGATCCAGCTCGGCGTTCCGTATTACCCTCCTGAACCCACCGATTCCATATTCTGCTAACAGTCATTGGATCTCGACCAACGCGAGCAGTAATGTCGCGATACGATAAACCGCAATCGCGATAGGCTACAATCCGACCTTTAGCAAAGTCGGAAACGTGATGGTACGCATTTCTCCTCCTTACACGAGGCATCACAACAACGTTTCACCAGGCAACGCCGGTCAACTGCTGTTTGTGTATGAGAAATCGGTTGGAAACTTTCCTCATATCAGCACGTTGTAGGTGTCGCCACCGGTGCCAACCTTGTGTGAATGCTCTGAAAAGCTAATCATTTGCATATCACAGCATCTTCTTCCTGTCGGTTAAATTTCGCGTCTGTAGCACGTCATCTTCGTCGTGTAGCAATTTTAATGGCCAGTAGTGTATTTGCTCTTCAGACCCTATAGTTTCATGAGCTTCCGACAGGTGGCGGCACTATACGTCGCTTTTAAAATGGCGTCTGTAACGGAGGTGCGTTCCAAGCAGAGAGCCAGACAGCTGTCACTGAACTTCTCATACATTCATTGGTGCCTGCAGAATGTCTACGCAGACCTGGCAGTGAACGACGGTGAGTCGTTGGGCGACGCTTTTGTTAACAACTAGGTAGCACAAGCCTGTCCGATTTCCCGCGCGCCGGCCGGTCTCACGCAGTTGCGACTCCTAAAATGTTGGAAGACGTCGACACTCTGATTCGAGGTTAACGACAGATCACAGTCAAATATCTCGTTGCTCAACTGCCTCGGGCATGGATGTGTGTGATGTCCTTAGGTTAGTTAGGCTTAAGTAGTTCTAAGTTCTAGGGGACTGATGACCTTAGATGTTAAGTCCCATAGTGCACAGAGCCATTTGAACCCAATCAGAACTGAGTGAATAAACAATTAGTCAATGCAGTCGAGCGTGTGTGTTTTGCGTTGAACATAAAACTGTGTGTGTGTGTGTGGGGGAGGGGTGTATTTACCGTCATGTCCATCTCTTGTGGCAACTGCCACGCTACACTGAGGTATCGACCACCACAGGCAATATGGCTCATAGCACTGAAAGTTCATAATAACCATTCTATTACAATGTAGCATTTTCAATGTGTTGTAACAGCTTTATTACTTAAAAGTGTCCGCGGCTCGTGGTCTTGTGGTAGCGTTCTTGCTTCCCGCGCGCGGGGTCCCGGGTTCGATTCCCGGCGGGGTTAGGGATTTTCTCTGCCTCGAGATGGCAGGGTGTTGTGTGTCTTTCATCATCATTCACTCACAAGTCGCCGTAGTGGCGTTAAAGAACTACATATATATAGCGTAGACTCTACGACATATACGGATCATAGGTTGCTATTGACATAACACTGCAAATCCACCGATTGACAATAACGCAGTTTGCATGAAAAATATAATCACTGTTACTGACACTCCACTGAGGGGATCTTAAACTACACTGGTACACCTGCCTAATATCGTGTATGGCCCCCGCAAGGATGGAATCGATTAACGTCTGAAGTCGTGCTGGAGGGAACTGACACCATGAATCCTGCAGGGCTGTCCATAAATCCCTAAGAGTACGGGAACCGCAGATCTCTTCTGAAAATCACGTTGCAAGGCATCCCAGATATACTCAATAATGTTCATGTCTGGGGAGTCTGGTGGCTAGCGGAAGTGTCTAAACTCAGAAGAGTGTTCCTGCAGACGTTCTGTATCAGTTCTGGACGTGTGGGGCGTAGCGTTGTCCTACTGGAATTGCCCAAGTCTGTTGCAATCCACAATGGACATGAATGGATGCAGTTGATCAGACAGGATCCTTACGTACGTGTCAGCTATCAGAGTCGTACGTAGACGTGTCAGGGGTCCCATGTCACTGCAACTGCACACACCCCACACCATTACATAGCCTCCACCAGCTTTAACAGTCCCCTGCTGACACGCAGGGTCCAGGGATTCATGTGGTTGTCTCCATACCCGAATTTCTCCATCCGCTCAATATAATTTGACAGTTAAATGTCGGTGTTGATGGACCCTGGCGAGGCGTAAAGCTTTGAGTCGTGCAGTCACCAAGAGTATACGAGAGGGACTTCGTCTCCGAAAGCCCTTATCGATAATGTGTCGTTGAATGGTTCGCAGCCGGTCGTTGTGGCCGAGCAGTTCTGGGCGCTTCAGTCCGGAACCGCGCTGCTGCTACGGTCGCAGGTTCGAATCCGGCCCGGATGGATGTGTGTGATATCCTTAGGTTAGTTGGGTTCAAGTAGCTCTAAGTCTAGGGGACATGATCTCAGATGTTAAGTCCCATAGTGCTTAGAGCCATTTGAACCATTTGAATGGTTCGCACGCTCACACTTGTTGATGGCCCAGCATTGAAATCTGGAGCAATTTGCGGACGGATTGCACTTCTGTCATGTTGAACGATGCTCTTTAGTTGTCTTTGGTCCCGTTCTGGTAGGATCTTTTCCTAGTCTCAGCGATGTTGGAGATTTGATGTTTTACCGGATTCCTGATATTCACGATACCCTCGTGAAATGGTCGTACGGGAAAATCGCCACTTCCTCTTTACCTCGGAGGTGCTGTGTCACATCACTCGTACGCCGACTATAATACTACGTTCAAACTCACTTAAATCTTGATAACCTGGCATTGTATCAGCAGTAACCGATCTAACAACAGCGCCAGACACTTGTTGTCTTATATAGGCGTTGCCGACCGCAGCACCGTATTCTGCCTATTTAAATATCTCTGTATATATCTGTATCTGAATATTCATGCTTATACCAGTCTCTTTGGCGCTTCAGTGTATATTCTTTCTTATATTTTTTATAGACCAGTGTGTCGATTTTAAATCATTCCATAACCGTGATGGGATTCATATGACATTTGATTGAGTTCTCGCTCTATGAAGATTTCGGAATAATCTAACCATTTGGAGTGTATGATAGAAATCTAGAAGCCTCCCTCTCGTTTTGATCCCGGAGAACGTATCCAAATATAAACAAATATTCCCCTTATCACTCATGCTAAACTTCATAATCACAAAATATCGGATAATTAACTCCGTTGACACATTTCACTAAATGCCTCAACATTAATACTATTAGTTTGACTCATTCGCCTGTAGATCTTAACAATCATGCTTTAGGTTGTGTAATATTATTGGATTTCAGATACTTTGCATATGAGATATTTGTCATAAAAGAAAAGGACAGCCAACCAGCTGTAGTTCGTAAATATGCTAAGCATCACAGCGCGTGAGTACAGAGACGATATATTTTTTTTTTAATATGCTCGTGTACCAAGACGCGCGTGCAGCGTTTAAATACTCTAAATAAACACTATGACCCGCTGGGCGCAGATATTTAAAATAATTGCCGCAGCGCTTGATAGCAAGAAGCTGCGAAACAGAAGAAAGAACAGTCTACCTTTTGTTAAGGAATATTCTAGAAACTTCATTATCCCTTGTACTTTTGGTCGCCGACATGTTAAGACGTACTACCTAGCATTGCTAGAAGTTGTATTTTTATTTTGTGTAAAAACTATGAGAAACGACGAACAAACATTTCGGTAACTCGGGTGTGGATACAATGTACTTACGCACACGCAAGGACATTTACTTTTAAGAAGGAACGGACTGACAAAGCAGCGATTATTGGACTGCGCCATTTACAAGAGAAATATCAGATGTAAGTCATGCATTTATTGTGTATTTGTTAATGTGTAGAAGTTTAAAGCCAATTTGTTCAAAATATATTAATATTTTACGATGCAGTACTTTTCTTCTTATTCTTTTCTTTCACTAACCGAAAATGATGTTCAAATTGTATATGAACTTTGTTACAGGTGCGCTCTTTATCGCGGTCTCTCGATTGTGTTTGTAACACCACTAATGTGTTCAACTTCCGATCTGTTAATCCTTCTCTTATGAAATTCCACGGCCGGCCGCGGTGGTCGTGCGGTTCTAGCCGCTGCAGTCCGGAACCGCGGGACTGCTATGGTCGCAGGTTCGAATCCTGACTCGGGCATGGATGTGTGTGATGTCCTTAGGTTAGTTAGGTTTAAGTATTTCTAAGTTCTAGGGGACTGATGACCATAGATGTTAAGTCCCATAGCGCTCAGAGCCATTTGAACCATTTGAAATTCCACTAATTTGCTTTCATTTCCATTTTTATATTCAAATAGGTCCTTTGGTATTTTCATCGAAGATTCTGATTGCGTGAAGGCAATTCGGATCAAAAAGTCGATTATTCGCGTAATCAATCCGTAAGTCTCCTGAACACAGTCGAGAACCGATGCATCGCGGCTCAATTAATAATCTCTCTTTTGAAGTAGTACTAAAAAACGGCCACACAGGATAGCCGTAAGTGCGCAATCTAGCGTTAGGTTGCATTTTGTCAGTGAATATTACCAATCACCCCCCCCCCCCCCCCATGAACCATGGACCTTACCGTTTTTGGGGAGGCTTGCGTGCCTCAACGATACAGGTAGCCGTACCGTAGGTGCAATCACAACGGAGGGGTATCTGTTGAGAGGCCAGACGAACGTGTGGCTCCTGAAGAGGGGCAGCAGCCTTTTCAGTAGTTGCAGGGGCAACAGTCTGGATGATTGACTGACCTGGCCTTGCAACATTAACCAAAACGGCCTTGCTGTGCTGGTACTGCGAACGGCTGAAAGCAAGGGGAAACTACAGCCGTAATTTTTCCCGAGGGCATGCAGCTTTACTGTATGATTAAATGATGATGGCGTCCTCTTGGGTGGGCACGGCCGACTTCCTTCCCCGTCCTTCCCTAATCCGATGAGACCGATGACCTCGCTGTCTGGTCTTCCCCAAACAACCCAACCCCCCAACCCCGTCCTCTTGGGTAAAATATACCGGAGGTAAAACAGTCCCCCATTCGGATCTCGGGCGCGGACTACTCAAGAAGACCGTCATTATCAGGAGAAAGAAAACTGGCGTTCTACGGATCGGAGCGTGGAATATCAGATCCTTTAATCGGGCAGGTAGGTTAGAAAATTTAAAAAGGGAAATAGATAGGTTAAAGTTAGATATAGTGGGAATTAGTGAAGTTCGGTGGCAGGAGGAACAAGACTTTTGGTCAAGTGAATACACGACACGAAGCCCACGCCTACTACAGTAGTACAAGTTTATATTCCAACTAGCTCTGCAGATGACGAAGAAATTGATGAAATGTATGATGAGATAAAAGAAACTATTCAGGTAGTGAAGGGAGACGAAAATTTAATATTCATGGGTGGCTGGAATTCGATAGTAGGAAAAGGGAGAGAAGGAAACATAGTAGGTGAATATGGATTGGGGCTAAGAAGTGAAAGAGGAAGCCGCGTGGTAGAATTTTGCGCAGAGCATAACTTAATCATAGCTAACACTTGGTTCAAGAATCTTAAAAGAAGGTTGTATACATGGAAGAACCCTGGAGATACTAAAAGGTATCAGATAGATTATATAATGGTAAGACAGAGATTTAGGAACCAGGTTTTAAATTGTAAGACATTTACAGGGGCAGATGTGGACTCTGACCACAATCTATTGGTTATGAACTGTAGATTAAAACTGAATAAACTGCAAAAAGGTGGGAATTTAAGGGGATGGGACCTGGATAAACTGAAAGAACCAGAGGTTGTACAGAGTTTCAGGGAAAGCATAAGGGAACAATTGACAGGAATGGGGGAAAGAAATACAGTAGAGGAAGTATGGGTAGCTTTGAAGGATGAAATAGTGAGGGCAGCAGAGGATCAAATAGGTAAAAAGACGAGGGCTAGTAGAAACCCTTGGGTAACAGAAGAAATATTGAATTTAATTGATGAAAGGAGAAAATATAAAAATTCAGTAAATGAAGCAGGCAATAGGGAATACAAACATCTCAAAAATGAGATCGACAGCAATGCGAAATGGCTAAGCAGGGATGGCTAGAGGACAAATGTAAGGATGTAGAGGCTTATCTCACTAGGGGTAAGAAAGATACTGCTTACAGGAAAATTAAAGAGACCTTTGGAGAAAGGAGAACCACTTGCATGAATATCAAGAGCAATGATGGAAACCCAGTTCTAAGCATAGAAGGGAAAGCAGAAAGGTGGAAGGAGTATATAGAGGGTCTATACAAGGGCGACGTACTTGAGGACAATATTATGGAAATGGAAGAGGATGTAGGTGAAGATGAAATGGGAGATATGATACTGCGTAAAGAGTTTGACAGAGCACTGAAAGACCTGAGTCGAAACAAGGCCCCAGGAGTAGACAGCATTCCATTAGAACAACTGACAGCCTTGGGAGAGCCAGTCCTGACAAAACTCTACCATCTGGTGAGCAAGATGTATGAGAGAGGCGAAATACCCTCAGACTTCAAGAAGAATATAGTAATTCCAATTCCAAAGAAAGCAGGTGTTGACAGATGTGAAAACTACCGAACTATCAGTTTAATAAGTCACAGCTGCAAAATGCTAACGCGAATTTTTTTACAGACGAATGGAAAAACTGATAGAAGCCGACCTCGGTGAAGATCAGTTTGGACTCCGTAGAAATGTTGGAACACGTGAGACAATACAGACCCTACGACTTATCTTGGAAGAAAGATTAAGGAAAGGCAAACCTACGTTTCTAGCATTTGTAGACTTAGAGAAAGCTTTTGACAATGTTGATTGGAAGACTCTCTTTCAAATTCTGAAGGTGGCAGGGGTAAAATACAGGGAGCCAAAGGGTATTTACAATTTGTACAGAAACCAGAAGGCAGTTATAAGAGTCGATGGACATGAAAGGGAAGCAGTGGTTGGGAAGGGAGTAAGACAGGGTTGTAGCCTCTCCCCGATGTTATTCAATCTGTATATTGAGCAAGCAATAAAGGAAACAAAAGAAAAGTTCGGAGTAGGTATTAAAATCTATGGAGAAGAAACAAAAACTTTGAGGTTCGCCGATGACATTGTAATTCTGTCAGAGACAGCAAAGGACTTGGAAGAGCAGCTGAACGGAATGGACAGTGTCTTGAAAGGAGGGTACAAGATGAACATCAACAAAAGCAAAACGAGGATAATGGAATGTAGTCGAATTAAGTCGGGTGATGCTGAGGGAATAAGATTAGGGAATGAGACACTTACAGTAGTAAAGGAGTTTTGTTATTTGGGGAGCAAAATAACTGACGATGGTCGAAGTAGAGAGGACATAAAATGTAGACTGGCAATGGCAAGGAAAGCGTTTCTGAAGAAGAAAAATTTGTTAACATCGAGTATAGATTTAAATGTCAGGAAGTCGTTTCTGAAAGTATTTGTATGGAGTGTAGCCATATATGGAAGTGAAACGTGGACGATAAATAGTTTAGACAAGAAGAGAATAGAAGCTTTGGAAATGTGGTGCTACAGAAGAATGCTGAAGATTGGATGGGTAGATCACATAACTAATGAGGAGGTATTGAATAGATTTGGGGAGAAGAGGAGTTTGTGGCACAACTTGACTAGAAGAAGGGATAGGTTGGTAGGACATGTTCTGAGACATCGAGGGATCACCAATTTAGTATTGGAGGGCAGCGTGGAGGGTAAAAATCGTAGAGGGAGACCAAGAGATGAATACACTAAGCAGATTCAGAAGTATGTAGGCTGCAGTAGGTACTGGGAGATAAAGAAGCTTCACAGGATCGAGTAGCATGGAGAGCTGCATCAAACCAATCTGAGGACTGAAGACCACAACATTACCAATCAACAGTTACATAATCACTGAAATGAAATGTCGTGTGGCTAGGTCCTCCCGTCGGGTAGACCGTTCGCGTGGTGCAGGTCTTTCGATTTGACGCCACTTCGGTGACCTGCGCGTCGATGGGGATGAAATGATGATGATTAGGACAACACAACACCCAGTCCCTGAGCGGAGAAAATCTCCGACCCAGCCGGGAATCGAATTCGGGCCCTTTGGATTGACAGTCTGTCACGCTGACCACTCAGCTACGTGGGACGGACTACATAATCACTATTATTAATAAGCAAGTTCCTAACGCCAGAGTTGGCAGCTTTTCATTTTATAGAAAGATTTTATAATTGCTATAGGGTTCTGTTGCTCACCAAACTAATCAAAGCATAATCTCTGTCGTCTTTTTATAACACTGTATTAATACGGTCAAGTTTTGCTTCAGTCCGTTGATTTCTCTCCTTTTTAACATTGTCTCCCAACATTAAAAGTTCTAACATTCCACTCTCCGGTTGAGGGATTATAGAATGACTAGGTAAAATACTGAGAAGGGTTTCATCAAAATCACAGTAGTATAACTATCGTTTTTTCATCCTGTAGCTGCAAGAGAGTAGAATTCACTATTTTAAACGTATTTACCGGTAACACAGAGAGACATTACTATGAGTCTAAAATCATAACCAGTCAGTTCCACTACAAACAGTAAAAGTGGATGCCGTGAATTAAATACGACCCGATATGAAACGTAGAGGGCAATAAACTGCACAAGTAGACATTTTAGACAACTCTTATATTCCCAACTCTAGACGAATTGACAAAAAGTGAAAACACGCTCTAGGAAAAACAAGATGACTCTGAAAAGAAGGTGTAAATATTGCAGAATATAGAATGAAAAGGACAATCTAAATAGGGTTATGGTTTCTCATTTTTACATCTGGACAAGATGGCCTTTAGGAAGTAACTGTTAGCTGTTTGGTAGTAGTGCTTGCAAACAAGAAACGAGAAAGAAAGATGTAGTAGCAACGGCGGCACCAAACAAAAGGGCTGTTTATGAAAGAGAGCTGGTAACATTTGAGAATATGAACATGTAGAGTAGGAAAAGATTCATCATGAAAAGCTATGTTTGCTCACTCAGCACAAATGCGAAATGCGGACAGCAGGGAAGACAGAAATGAGACGATTCGGAGCGTTTAAATGTCTTGCCAAGGATGATTGCTGAAGACCAGAGGGGGCGATCATGTTACGAAGGAAGAGACACTGCAACTAGCCAAAAAAAAAATAATGACTTTAAGAAAACCGTGAATAGAACAGTTAGAAGAGTTGACCGCATGTTGCGACATGTATCGTTGCTCAAAACTGGCTGAAGGGATTGTAGAAGGATAGAACCTCACGGGCAGTCGGAGATATGTGAATATAAGGAAGTTCGTTAATTGTGTAGGATGCAGCTGTTATGATAGGAAGAAGAGGAGAAGGAGAGAATAACATACCATCAGCGGAGATCACAGTGGACATATTTTATTTTGAAACTAAGAAACAAAATATTTCACGGTGTAATCAGTTTCAAGCACACATTGGAGACTGAACCGTATACGCTATATGTACATTGAGGAGAGAAAACATAATGGCCACCTGCGATGGTTCACATATGGAGCGATGCTTCGTGAGATTGGTTCCAAATGTCTTCAGTGGGTTTCGAGAGGTATGTGGGAGCAGACATCTCCGCACATGTCCAGCAGTTCCCACAAATGACGGTCGATAGATGGTGGGCGCAGATCTTGAGCCTTATAGCGCCTCAGACTTGTTTGGTCGCATTCACATCAGGAGAATTTAGTGACATCAGGGCGAGTTCACGTTAAGCTCCTCAGACAACCGTGATACTCTTCTGGCCTTGTAACGCGCACAGCTATCTTGATGGACGGTACCATCGTCGCCAGTGAAAACATCAAACATGAAGAGATGCACGTGGTGCGCAAGAAAGTTGTACTGCAACTTCTTTCCATTAGACTCTTCTGTAGTCATGTCCTTCCGTGCCTGCAACGCCGCCATGAGGAATTCAGTCTCGCAGTGGCTCATTAGTTAAGTAGGTCGGTATCGCATTGTGGATGTGATCAGGAGTACCTTATGTCTCAAGATGAGGCGTATGCAGCTCTTGTCTGAAGATGACCAACGTGTGGCTGAAAACGGTTGGGCTATAGAGTGTTCTCGAAATTGTTTCAATAAAACAATGTTTATTGAGACGTTAGTTGGGAAGTGATGGTAATCGAGAACGATATCAAACCGATCTCAGTCGAAACAACAACGTAACAATGACGTTTCTTTCATTGATGGTTACCATCTCGTTCTATACATACACTATCTCAAAAAAAAAAAAAAAAAAAAAAAAAAAAAAAAAAAAAAATGTGGACAGCACTGTGTGACGCGGAATTGACTATTAAATATCACGAGAGCCTGGCTCGCCAGTATAAAAGGAGGCGCGGAATATAATGTTAGTAGAGAAGCAGTAATAGCACAATGGGTCGGACAGGACAGCTCAGTGACTTCGATCGTGGACTAGTCATTGGATGTCATCTGTGTGACAAATACATCAGGGACATTTCAGTCCTTTCAAAGTTTCCGAAGTGGACTGTTGGCGATGAGGTTGTGACGTTAAAACTCTTAGGGACACCCTCAGCTAAACGAAGACCAGTCAGAGCTCATGTACTGACGAACATAGGACCGTTGCGGAGAGTGGTTGTAAAAAAATAGCATGGTATCAGCAGAGCTTCAAAGTGCTACCAGCAGTCCAGCTAAGACAATGACTCTGTATAGGGAGGTAAGGAGAATCGAGTACAGTCGTCGAGCACATCCACACAAAAGTGGTCACTGAAGCACCAGTTGCACGTCGGATCGACGATGATGAATCCAGCTCTCTGAATGCCTCTCTGATGACCAGTTGTTACGTTCTGTCGTCTCTCTTTATCGAGAGCTTCATCCTTGACGCTGTGTTTGGCCACCGTTCACTCGATCCTGCCAAAATCTTCGAATAGTGGCATCGCTCCTGTTCAAATGCCGAGCGATTCGCCGATTACTCCAACCGACTATACGCCCCGTAACACTGACATCCGTGAATATTGTTCACGCGCCTGTTTGCGAGGCATAGTTACTGTCCAACTGAGTACACGAATGAAATTAGGAAATGTTTATTCCCTGGTATCGGGATGTCCCCTGTTTGTAACCCTTGCCAGCGGCGCGGTGAAATTGTGCCACAGCGCCACACATTCATCCATCGACCGCCAAGGTTTACAGTTTTGCATTTTCCGTCGGCACCTGCATGAATACCAGTTTGCCACCAGTCTGCATAACTTATTTTTTGTTTCCTTTTTTTTTCTTCATCTTTTATGGATGTGTGTGAAATCTTATGGGATTTAACTGCTACGGTCATCAGTCCCTAAGTTTACACACTACTTAACCTAAATTATCCTAAGGACAAACACACACACACCCATGCCCGAAGCAGGACTCGAACATCCGCCGGGATCAGCCGCACAGTCCATGACTGTGACGCCTTAGACCGCTCGGCTAGTCCCGCGCGGCTGTTATGGATGCACCAGAAACTAGCAGCGCTTAATATAGTATAGTTTTGAAGTACAGCCTAGTGGAACGATGTCTTCTTCATACGGCTGATCTTATTGCGCTGATTCGTTACAACCGATTGGCACATAAGCACCACCTCTGTGCCGTGACCTAATCATCGGTGGACGCTCTAATGACCGCTTGATAATGGTTCTACACTAGCTACAGCTCTCCAACACGACCACTGCGCTCTTTCAAGGAGAAGACTATAATCCGGTTAAACTCTCTTGATAGCTGACACTTCACGCGTTGGGGATGGTTTCCTCGAATCAAAGCGCTCAACGTCACACTCCAGCCTTTCGCCATTGCCAAACTGCCACAACAGTTGGTCAGTTCACTCGAAATTCTTAGTCTGGCTTTCTTGGTTGATGTATTTGGATCCAGGAACCTGGACCTGGCCCTTTTTTCGTATTCTATCACACATCATAGCTTCCCCGAAAAACACACCCACACATACACAATACACAACGATGCTAATCAAACACACTCATTTCGTATACAAAACTAACCGAACACTACTGGATACTTCCGCACAAGACGCGATTATCGGTCAGATGTACAGCTACCATAACCACAGAGATCGTATTACTGCAGATAACCTCCGCACGACATTGCGTGATGCTGAATTTTGGAAAGCTGCAACTCATCTTTGAGACTTGAGTGCTACACTCAAAATATAATTGCTGACCTCAGTGTTACAGCATAGTGTAATAGTTCAAATGGTTCAAATGGCTCTAAGCACTATGGGACTTAACATCTGAGGTCATCACTCCCCTAGACTTGGAACTACTTAAACCTAACTCACCTAAGGACATCACACACATCCATGCCCGAGGAAAGATTCGAACCTGCGACCGTAGCAGCAGCGCGGTTCCGGACTGAAGCGTCTAGAACCGCTCGGCCACAGCGGCCGGCTAATGTAATAGTCAGCGTATAAACTCGACGAGATGAAGTTGGTGTGTTCGAATTTCGTCAAATGTAGCGAATTTTGTTTAATATATTAATCTTATCAAAAGAGTCGGATTATTATTTTTATGCAGTTAATTGTTTTCAATGTATTTTTTATTTATAATTCTCTGCCGCATCATTTTCGTCATCGTATTGACTTTATTTGCTCTTGGTTTTCTCCTTGTCAACCTTTTTCGTTTGTAATCTGCCTATGTCGCCTGGAATCTGCAACCAAGTGCGAACGAGGACTGCTTATCGTTGGTAATGCGGCAGTTTGTGTAGCTAATGTGAGAATAGTTTAAGCTAGCCAATGATAGCTGGAAATTACTGTTTGCTTTTAGTGCTAAAATTGAATTTTTCGAGTTTCGAGTTCGCTCGTAGGGATTAGCTTTACTCATTGTGAACAAAACGATCGTGACTTCAGTTCGGCTGCAAATTGTTGATCGCTGTTTTCTCGGATTCATTGCCCATCACGAGGTTGTGGTTAGAATAGGGCATGACTTGAATTCAGGGCTACAAAATGTGTCTTCTGCAGCAGTTCAATCACTTCACTCGTCACGTAAAATCAGCTTTCGACAGAGCATCTCGCAATTTCCAATATACCACAAGGCGGCTGCTTTCAACATTGCTCCGTGTTACACACTAATAGAATTGGGTGAAATGACCTGCTGTGTGTCTGTGTCACCTATAACGGAGTGGTAGCCGGCAGCCGATGTGGCAACACTGTCGCTGAAAGTGATAGACGTCAACTATCAAGCCAATAATATTTCGCACTGTGAGCTTAGAACTGCATAGCAAAGTTTGCACGACCCACGGACCTTCCTCCGCTGGGGTAGCTGACGAGTTTGGCTGTAGGAAGGGCAGGCGGACCCAGAATTAAAAGGATAAAAACTATGGCTACAAATCCTGGACGACCAACAATCCGTCATTAACGAAACTTGACATTGGTGGGTCTAATGCAGAAGAAAAACAATCTGTATCTGGCCACGTGTTTCTATTTGACATGATGTCTGAACTCTGTTCAATCCAAGCTTTCAAACGCTGTGATGGGCGGCTTCCAGGCGCGTCAGGTGGTTAAAATCCCACGAGCTTTCGACCGAGCTCTCCTCAGTCATTCTCAAGTGGTAAGACTGACTGCTGTGTCGCCGTGGCAGCGTCGTTATATAGCCGCACTGCTGGCTGTGACGTCACTGGTGCTCTCTTCCTCGCCGTATATGGTCATGTTTTCAACCCGCGTCCGTCGCGCCCGTTTCAACCTCGCGATGGCGATGGCTGAGCTGCAACCGCCGGCCTTGTTGAAGCTGTTTTCAGAGGTTTTTATTTCAATAGCTTCTTTTATGACGCTATCCCAAAATCCCTTCGTCCTCATAATGACAGATGTTTCGTCGAATAGAATTCGGTGTCCATTTTCTAAGGCGTGTTCTGCCCCAGCTGATTTTTCTGGATAGCGTAGGCGTAAGCGCCTCTCATGCTCCGTCCGGCGTTGCTCCGAACTGCGTACTGTTTGACCGACGTAGTAACAGCCATACTGACATGGTATCTTGTACACTCCAGGCGTTCTAAGCCCTAGATCGTCCTTCACAGGCCTCATGAGCTGTCGGATTTTTTCTGGGGGCCTGAACACCGTTGAAATGCTATATCTCTTCAGAAGCCGGTTAATCTTTCCCGACACTGTGCCACAGAAAGGCAATAACACAAGTTTCTTGCTTTATTCTTCGGTGGTGTTCTCTTCTCTGTTGGTGTGTTTCTTACGTGTCACACCAGACATAGCCTTTGACACCTGTCCGTGGCTGTACCCATTTTACCGGAAGACTTTTCGGAGGTGGCTCAGTTCTAGTGGCAGACTTTCAGCGTCTGAGACGACTTCAGCACGACGGACGAGGGTATTCAGAACGCCACGTTTTTGTGCCGGATGGTGGTGGCTGAGAGTGTGCAGATACCGATCTGTGTGTGTCGGTTTCCTGCAGACACTGTGGCTGAGGTGCCCATTGGTTTTCCGTCGAACGAGGACGTCAAGGAAGGGCAATGCACCATCCGTCTCGACATCCATCGTGAACTTGATTGGGCCGTGAATGCTGTTCATGTGTTCTAAGAATCGCGAGGTTAAAACGGGCGCGACGGACGCGGTATGAAAACATTACCATATATGGCGAGGAAGTGAGCACTAGTGACGTCACAGCCAGCAGTGCGGCTATATAACGACGCGGCCACGGCGACGCAGCAGTCAGTCTTACCACTTGAGAATGACTGAGGAAAGCTCGGTCGAAAGGTCGTGGGATTTTAACCACCAGACGCGGCTGGAAGCCCGAGAAAATTTTATTAATTCATATCGCCGCGAAACCATGCATTCATGGGATATTCGTTTTGTAAATAAAAACTGTCTTTTCTTGCTTAAATGTATTTTATTTCTTCCAGACGCGTTTCGCCTTTTACTTCAAGGTATTTTCAGTGTGATCTAGACTGATACAGTTTCTGGCAGATTAAAACTGTGGTGTCACCGCCAGACACCACACTTGCTAGGTGGTAGCCTTTAAATCGGCCGCGGTCCGGTAGTATACGTCGGACCCGCGTGTCGCCACTGTCAGTGATTGCAGACCGAGCGCCACCACACGGCAGGTCTAGAGAGACGTCCTAGCACTCGCCCCAGTTGTACAGCAGACTTTGCTAGCGATGCTACACTGACACATACGCTCTCATTTGCCGAGACGATAGTTAGCATAGCCTTCAGCTACGTCATTTGCTACGACCTAGCAAGGCGCCATTACCAGTTTATATTGAGATTGTTATTAACGAATCAACAAGAGAGATGTACACCAATTATGGATTAAAGTTAAGTATTCCAAGAACTACGTTCTTTTCTTATTAGACTCAACTCCTTTAATTGTTCCAGACCTCACGCCAGTCTGCGTGAGCTTTGAACGCGTGCATTTCGGCCTCCTCTAGCAACACGGTGTTGGCTCTTCTGCCAACACTACAAAAATTGTGTGCCCGACCGAGACTCGAACTCGGAACCTTTGCCTTTCGCGGGCAAGTGCTATACCAACTTTTTTTTTTTTAATCTCATTTTGTTCGCTTTTGTTCGAAGAATCTGCTCGGGGCGGACGTCGTAAGACATCCGTTTAAGTTCGTTGTTGATCGAGTAACTCAGTTTTTTTATTACAGAGGGCAGCTAAACCTGAGCTACCGAAGCACGACTCACGCCCGGTCGTCACAGCTTTACTTCTGCCAGTATCTCGTCGTGCTTCGGTAGCTCAGTTGGTATAGCACTTGCCCGCGAAAGGCAAAGGTCCCGAGTTCGAGTCTCGGTCCGGCACACAGTTTTATTCTGCCAGGAAGTTTCATATCAGCGCACACTCCGCTGCAGAATGAAAATCTCATTCTGATACAGTTTCGTTTTGATATATGATGTCGGCAGATCATACAACAGTTCATTTAAAGTTCTTAGTGTTTTTGGTTGGCATCTGCGTTTCCTCTCATCTGGTTGGCAACCAAAAAACGCGAAGAATTGTAAGTAAGCAAGAGAAGGCGGGTTTTATCTACAACACGAATATTTCTGTGCTTGCTGCAGATGATGACCACGCAAACAAACTTGCTGTAATGGAAATTTAGAACTACGCAGGTACGCTGTTAAGATAGTGCTGTCTGTGTCTCCACCATGGAGTTGGGCAGCACGCCCGTCTCATTGCCGATTCTCGCGTCGCAGCAATTACTGCAGACCGCAGCGGCTAATTGCCGTACAGGTTTCCGGGACGAGACGAGGGGTTGCAGCGAGGGGGTGGGGAGCTGGGTAGGCACGTTTGTGGAAGCAGCGGACGGCGGCCGGCGGTCAGCGGGATAGCGCCGGCCGCGGCAGCAGCTAATTGGTATGCAGCACAGGTCACCACAGGCGTTCCTCTCAGGAGGCAAACCGCGTTTTGGTGAAGCGTGAATTCAGACAGAAGATGGTGCTGACCTACAACGGGGGTGGGTGATACGTGGTGAAGATGAGTTAATATTAGGCCACGAACACCTTAACAACAACGGAATATACAGGATGTTTTTTTTTTATTTTTTTTTTAAATATGATGTCCCATAATCTTACAGAATATAATGAAATGTGTCAAAGTACGTGTTACACCATTCATACACATTGTAAAAATAGATTTCCGTGGTTTCATATTCTTGTTTGAGCCGACAAAGAGTTTATATTAGTCATTCACTCGGTGCCCCACTGCAGACTCCTAACTAAGGTACGAGCATATGGAATTGGTTCCCAAATATGTGGGTGGCTCGAAGACTTCTTAAGTAATAGAACCCACTGCGTTGTCCTCGATGGTGAGTGTTCATCGGAGGTGAGGGTATCATCTAGAGTGTGTAAGTAGGCTGTTTAGGTTTTTTTATTGGTAACGCCACCTCTGTATGAAAATCACTGGCTGTGCTGTGTGCAGTCTGTGGCTGCTTTGCATTGTTGTAATACTCGCCATTGTAGTGTTAGGCAGCTGGCTGTGAACAGCGCGTAGCGTTGCGCGGTTGGAGGTGAGCCGCCAGCAGTGGTGGATGTGGGGATAGAGATGGCGGAGTTTAGAAATTTGTCATGAACTGCTATATATATATATATATATATATATATATATATATATATATATATATATATAATGATATTAAGGTAAATACATTGTTTGTTCTCTATTAATATCTTTCATTTGCTAACTATCCCTATCAGTAGTTAGTGCCTTCAGTAGTTTGAATCTTTTATTTAGCTGGCAGTAGTGGCGCTCGCTGTATTGCAGTAGCTTGAGTAGCGAAGATTTTTGTGAGGTAAGTGATTTGTAAAAGGTATAGTTTTATGTTAGTCAGGGCCTTTCTTTCGTAGGGATTTTTTGAAAGTCAGATTGCGTTGCGCTAAAAAAATACTGTGTGTCAGTTTAAGCACAGTCCTGTAAAATTGTTTAAAGGGGACGTTTCAAGTGCCCCAGGGAAGTGTGGTAGGTTCGCTGTTGTTTTCTATCTACATAAATGATCTTTTGGATAGGGTGGATAGCAATGTGCGGCTGTTTGCTGATGATGCTGTGGTGTACGGGAAGGTGTGGTCATTGAGTGACTGTAGGAGGACACAAGATGACTTGGACAGGGTTTGTGATTGGTGTAAAGAATGACAGCTAACTCTAAATATAGATAAATGTAAATTAATGCTGATGAACAGGAAAAAGAATCCCGTAATGTTTGAATATTCCATTAGTAGTGTAGCGCTTGACACAGTCACGTCGATTAAATATTTGGGCGTAACATTGCAGAGCGATATGACGTGGGACAAGCATGTAATGGCAGTTGTGGGGAAGGCGGATAGTCGTCTTCGGTTCATTGGTAGAATTTTGGGAAGATGTGGTTCATCTGTAAAGGAGACCGCTTATAAAACACTAATACGACCTATTCTTGAATACAGCTTCTAGCGTCCCTATCAGGTCGGATTGAGGGAGGACATAGAAGCAATTCAGAGGCGGCTGCTAGATTTGTTACTGGTAGGTTTGATCATCACGCGAGTGTTACGGAAATCCTTTAGGAACTCGGGTGGGAGTCTCTAGAGGAAAGGAGGCGTTCTTTTCGTGAATCGCTACTTAGTAAATTTTGAGAACCAGCATTCGAGTCTGACTGCTGTACAATTTTACTGACGCCAACTTACATTTCACGGAAAGACCACAAAGATAAGATAATAGAGGTTAGGGCTCGTACAGAGGCATATAGGCAGTCATTTTTCCCTCGTTCTGTTTGGGCGTGGAACAGGGAGAGAAGATGCTAGTTGTGGTCGAGGAACCCTCCGCCACGCACCGTATGGTGAATTGCGAAGTTTGTATGTAGATGTAGATGTAGATGTATTGCTGTATCGACAGTGATGTCTCTAACTAGCATCTCTGGCGTGTATTTTGGACAAGGACTCGCTTTTTTAGGATTCTTACGTGTTTGACGGTCCAAGTAAATTGGCACTACATGCAAATTTTTGTTTCCTCCTGCAGAGTAATAAGGCTAGGGCACTGTTGGGAAAACATTTGCTGAGCGATGGAATTAGAGCTGTAAGTGGGGCATAATACTAGTATTAATTTGGCTGGGAAAGCCGTAACTCAACCCGCCGGGGAACGTAGGACGGCGGTGGCAACCTGACAATGGTGGTGCGGCAGACAAAGAACATCCGCAGACCATGGTAGATTAAAGAAGAATTGATTAAAATTATGCACACAGCGGTCTTAGCATTGTATCCGTATCTGACTGAGAGACTGATATTGATTGCGCCAGGGGGTATTATTTGATGGAAAGTGTTATTAACTGTACCTGAGTTAAAGGGAGGTAGGTAGGGAATTATGAGGTGCAGTGTTCATAACATTCACTTTCAGAGTACTCGCTAAATATGCGTTATTCAAATAGTTCGTCGTTTTTCTTGATATCTGAAGAGGGTATGAGTGCCTGCGTAATCTTAGGTTTGTTACATGCAGCGTTTGCCATCTGTTGATTTGAAGAATACTAAACGAAATTAGAGATAAATATTTACTCCTTGAAAAATATATGTAATCTTTGACTTTTTAAAACTGATGATTGTAGGAATGAGATGATGTACGCAGTCAGATGAACATTTAGGGCCCGCAAATAGATTTTCAAACAATTATCCTTTGCGAGTTAACGGGGATCTGGGAAATTAGTAACCTCTTTAATAGCCGTTTCGACCGAGCCAGAACTGTAGTACCTGTGAAGCGCTCGGGAACTAGAGTTGGGACTTTTGTTAATTGGACCCAATATATCCAGCCCAGTTAAATGACAGAAACGCCACATCTGATGTCAAGTTTCAAGTAACTAAGGAACAGCCACGTGAAAGAGCCCCTTGAAGAGGCAAACGAAAATAGAGACGTCGATTATAAACAAATACTCAGCGAGCAAACGTAAATACTCTACGGACGCAGACTGAAAGGGTTGTAATAAGTGCCCACGTTCTCATGTGTGCACACTTTTCCAGGATGCTTTAGCAGGCAGACGTGTATATGTTGTGCAATTGAAGTGTTCGTCAGTAAATAATGGTAAGGGACAAATCAGTAGTTCCGAGAAAACGCACCACAAATATTTTTAAAAAATCTCGTAAATCAGATATCTGAAATACATAGAAAATCATATTTTTTCGGGTACAGCATTGCTTTACTACACAGCGTCAGTCGTTACATATTTTTAGTATGCAATATCTACTCGAGAATTTTTTTTTTTTAATTTCAGAAATAAATACTTAACATTATATACTCGAAACATTGCAATCTCAACATACTTACCATTTTTACATGAAAAATGCATTTACTTAAAATTATTATTTTACTTAAAACATTGCTTTCTCAGCACATGATTATCTATCTAGCTTTTCATTATGTAACATATACATTCACATTCTCCCACACACCTTCTCTAGAAAAAAAATCTTGAGAAAGATAAGCATGTGGAATAGAGAAACTCCATAACAACAGATCCATAACTTAATACTGGTTGCTGTCAAAAGCCTAGGTATTAAAATATAGCTATATTTACAGATACCGTAATACTTCATAGAAGACTCAGCACAACCAGGAGCACCTCCGAAGATGTCCAACGCAGCCTCGGACGAAACGTCAGGGATTGAAGAGTACCATGGACCACGGCCATACAACCCGAATGAATTCTCAGCAGAGGAATATTTAGGTTGGTATTTCTAGGTTCCGAACCAAGGTAATGTCTCTCATCTACTCCGCTATATTTGAAAAACGTTGACCCTCGCAGCCGTATCATACAGAACATTCCTGGAGTGGTAAGGGATAGGGAATGGAGTTGCTTGTCTCAGATCAAATAAAACAGAACTCCAACATTGTATCTATTCAGTATCTGCGCAATGTCAACTAGAGGGCTGAGGTGACGAAAACGTATGACATTAGTAATCCATGAAACATTACAGTATCAAAGAGGCTACAAGATGTACCCCTTTAGCCCGCATCTCGTGGTCGTGCGGTAGCGTTCTCGCTTCCCACGCCCGGGTTCCCGGGGGGGTCAGGGATTTTCTCTGCCTCGTGATGGCTGGGTGTTGTGTGATGTCCTTAGGTTAGTTAGGTTTAAGTAGTTCTAACTTCTAGGGGACTGATGACCATAGATGTTAAGTCCCATAGTGCTCAGAACCATTTATTTTGTACCCCTTTAATTTGGACTGGAATATGTTCACTGCTAACAGTTGAATGCAGCGCTTCCTGTTGGCTACTAGCGACTCCTTTCGTTAACCACAACAGATAAGCAATAATACAGATCAAGGACAAAAGGGAAGAAAAGACCACACTCAAATCTGCTTGACAAAAACGAAATTTATTTGTTTAAATGAAAGTCTGGCCAAGTCCGTGTTATCACAGACCGATACTACCCCCAGGCGTCTCAAATTTGGCAACAGAAACGCACGTTTCCGACAGACGCCAATAGCTGTCATGCAGGGACCCGGTGGATCCAATGATGCACGCCCGCTGAGCCTTGCCTTCGATGGCTCTGACTACGAATGCCCTCTGCTGCTGCAATACAGGATGGCCGGCGGTATCCACAGGGCCCAGTCCCAGTCACAGCCTTCGACAGCATTCAATCTTAGCCAAGCTTCAGCAGTTCGCTCATGCTTGGTAGTGGGAGGCGGCCGGCCGAAGTGGCCGTGCGGTTAAAGGCGCTGCAGTCTGGAACCGCAAGACCGCTACGGTCGCAGGTTCGAATCCTGCCTCGGGCATGGATGTTTGTGATGTCCTTAGGTTAGTTAGATTTAACTAGTTCTAAGTTCTAGGGGACTAATGACCTCAGCAGTTGAGTCCCATAGTGCTCAGAGCCATTTGAACCATTTTTTTTAGTGGGAGGCTCATACTGCGTGCACTCTTTAGTATGCTTCTTGTAATAGATGGAATTTATTACTGGTTGTTCTCTGGAGAAAGCCACAAGTTACCTAAAACTCCTATTTACTGTGATTACGTGTTCGCTAACCATTTCGCTCCTGTCTGGCTTCCCTACCCCACTCTATAGCCCACCTACTTTACCGTTGTGTACGAAGGGGTATGCAGCAAAGTTCGTCACTTTTATGCAACACCACCTCCAGTAGGGTAATGGCTCGCCGTTCTGCTCTTTTTACCGAATTGAGTTCACTAATTCGCAACACTCCCGAGGTAAACAGGAAAGCGCCTTAGCAAAATTCGACACTCGCGCGCGGGAAGTATTTTCGAATGCTTGGTAGTCTTTCTGCGCTGGAAAAGTAACCTCGTTGGTCGGGAAGGATCTCTAACTTCTTTAACGATAATGACGGTAAAACACAAACTCCGCCCCAGGGGGACCACGACTTACCACTTCAACATTACGAGGCGCTAATTCCTATCTTTCATAAGCTCCAAAACCGCTCCACGAAATGCTTTAACCATTAAGCTAATTTAACCATTAAGCCAATTAAAATTGGGGGCAGAATGTGGGCCTTGTCATTTTCCGTTTCGTCCGCTTGCTTACAGGGCTTCTGTAAGATACTACAATCTGGCTGGACTTAATTGCAACGGATCTTGGAAACACCTGTCGTCAGGGGGAAATTACGCTGTCTGTAAGTCATATTAGTAGATATCAGCCACAGTCAATTTAGGAGGATTATAGGAAGACCAGTCTGTAAGCTCTGGGCCGAAGAACACCCCCTTTGACTCAGATACTACTATTGGTAGACACAAGCCACCTGAGGAGCACACAGGCATAGCCAGGAAATGATGTGTTACAATTTGATACAACAGTCTGCTACAAGACAGCCATATCAAGCGAGACTGCGAAACTGTTAAAACTGGACAAGCGTTCGGGAGGATCAAATCCAGGTCTAGCAATCCAGGTTTAATATATCCACTACGAAATGCTGACGCAACGATATACACAAACAAATGTACTGTTGGCAAAGGGAACGAAAGTCGATTAAAACTGTGTGCCGGACCGAGACTCGAACTCGGGACCTTTGCCTTTCGCGGGCAAGTGCTCTACCAACTGAGCTACCCAAGCACGACTCACGCCCCGTCCTCACAGCTTTCATTCCGCCAGTACCTCGTCTCCTACCTGTAGAGTGAAAATTTCATTCTAGGAACGAAGGTCATTCTTGAAACTGTGAGTTAATGAGCATTTCGCTCTCATTTAAATATATAGGCGAAAGAGTCAGCCTTCAGGAATTGTGAAACGAACCCTGTCGTCTAGGACCGTGTGCCACAAAGAGCGCAGATTCGCCACGAGATGGGGAAATTCACAGGCGTCTATTATGCTGAATGAGGCCTAAGCACTGTAGTGTGCGAGTGAGACGAGAATCTGCGTCATAGGGAAATCCCGTAGAAGCTGTTTGTGGCCAGGGTGACGTAGCAGTGTTAAATATGGCGGACCTAAGATCGGCCATAAAGGGAAACATTTATGAAAACTATTTAATTCTGTGGTAATTCAGGGAATGAAGCCACAGTAATTTTAATCTACCATCCTTCACAAAAATTTTCATGGTGATCCCAATAAAACTAGAATTTTGATCATATCTATAATACCTTAGGATTTACTGTTAAAGTGAAACTAACAAGTTTTGTAACAAAGATCTGAATGCTAAAATCTGAACGCTTTGGTCGATCTTAACGATCGACATTTCATATAGAATCACATCTTTAAAATGAAAAATATTGTAAACATCAACTCTACTACTTTATTTGTTTAAAAGATACAGTAAATTTAAATTATCAGTATTTTCAGTTAAGCATCAGATCATCATTACCTCCACACAAAACACATTGAACGATGATAGCATGACATCTTATTGAATCATTAGGTAATAGAATATTTGTAGTAAAGTTTAGTGCATAGTAGTTACTTTTGTTCTTTATTTATTTATCGGAAAGCACATTGGTGCAAACTGCTGGCCCTGACATTCAAAGTTAGGAAGCAAATTGTATTGGTTTTATGTAAAAGAATTTAACGTTCATTATGTAATGGATATTATTGTTACTTTATTTAGAACGTGAAAGTGGTCAAGCTTTGATTATTTAAATATGTTAAAATTTAAAACAATGTAGAATAAGCTATAGCCAATCAGATGGACGGCTTCAGGAAAGGGAACTGCCCTAGTCAGTTGAGCGAGGATATTCGGCGGGCGGGAAACGCGACGGGGGACGGGCAGACGCGAAAGCGGACAGTGCGACTGGAGACACCAAAGTGGACAGTGCTGGTGGAGACGCGAAAGCGGACGGTCGGTCTTTAGGTAGATAGGAAGTGAAACGACATAAAAATTTCGCGTCGTGTGGTATCGTGGGACTTAGTCTCTGAGCGGTGAGCAGCTGTGCGCTGGTGTGAACTCTAACTTTTCGCGTACTTAACGAGGTGGAGTATTGGGCACGTAATTCGCGATGAGATTGTGAATGATTGCAGTGTGACAAATGGATATGCGCTCGAGTGTAACAGTGGCTCTAAATACGACCACTTTCGCTATTAGTTTGGTTTCTGAATAAACATTATTCTAACCAAATCGCAACTGTGTGGCCTACATCATGGGTCGTTAATTTAATTCCCGATATTATTATTACTGTTATTATATGTTGTATTAACTTTCTATTTCGCAAACTTGCCATTCTCCAGACAATTTAACCAAAGAGTCACAAATGTCTAATTTAGGGCGTGTAATGCGCCACGTGCGGTTCAACCCCTAGACGAGTCTGAGCCAAGATATTTCGACGAAGAGGAACCGCATGTGAGCCTGAATATCTTTTGAACGTAAGCTCGCAAGACGCTGAGCTTATAGTGATCTGATATGAACAGAACTGGACTATGGAATAAATAACCACAATCCGTATAAATTATTCTAATTTTTTTCGTCGAAGAGCTTTTTTATGACTTCCAAACAGCACATTGTTACTGGAGACGTTTTAGGTAATTACTCTTAATTCTTATGCGACATTTGGTGTAGAGTAGATACATCACGACATTTTAACAATATTGACATTACACATTCACTAGGCACTTTCCAAGGCCCTATGCTCAAAACAAAATTTTATTCTCATCAGTGTTGTAGTAGGTGACAGTGAACTCTTATTCTCTGCATCTTTCGTCTACTCAACGGCATCCCCTTGTGCATGACAGTTATCCGGGGTGCGATCTTCCAGAAATTAAGACAAATAATATTAGACCACTATTCCATGTAAGGTCCGTTTATGGAAAGGTAAGAGTATAAAATGTTTTTGTTTAAACTTGGATCTTAAATTTTCCAGACAAAATGCCATCCAAAGTTTTTGTTTAAGCTTCTCCTCGTAATTTCATTTATTTTTATGACACACTTATAGCAACAGTGTTTAATAGTAACACAAGTGTTAGATGTATCACCAATGTAACTCATACGCAGCTGAAAATTAGTTTTCGTTTGCTTTCGGCACATCCTCTATAGTTGCGAACGTGATCAATTAAATTTCTTCAGCAGATGTATTTAATCGGCGTGCACTTAGTCGTCGCGAGATTTTTTTTTGTGGAAGTTACTAGCGGCAATCATAAAGTCTAGTCACAAGTTGCAAACGAACGTACACGTATCATTTGTCCCACCGAGAAAGATGGTGTAGTAGTTAACGGAAGACTCGAATGAAAATGACACGGCTGGTTACCTTTTCTAGTCGAATCTGGTATTCCATATCTGAAGACCTTCACGGGAAGTTAAAACCAAGTCCTTTATCTTTCGTATGCATCGACGTATACACAGCGTAAAATAGTGGAGATTGCTCTGATGTTTACGTCGCTAATGAGACGAAACATTGTGATCAGTGCCTGGTGGCGTTGCAACCACGTGACGTGGTAAGGAAAAATAATATATGTGGGGCGGACGCCTTACCAACTAAAATTTTGACAGTGCGTTCCTTTCTTTGGATTCTTCCTGTGTGAAAAATTTCAGATTAGACTTCGACATGTCGAATTGGACCATTCCCTTGTTAGAAGATTCACGGAGCAGTGTCTGACGGGAGTAACTGTTTACAGACTAGTAGAAAGTCTGTGTATCCCTTCTGACTTATAATCATTTTTTTCCGGTTCCTACCGATCTTAGACTTATATGCTGTGTGCAAAGAGGGTATTCCTTGAACGTAGCAAGGAACTGTTACCATCTAGGAAGTATTACCATTTCAAAATCAATGTTACAATTCTGTGTTCTCTCATTCCGTGTATTATGTCTGATTTGATTTACGAGTACTGCACACTGAACACACCATCATCTAATAGCTGAAGTTCAATAAAATACTCGCATATCTTTACGCCTCATTGATTTCCAAAACCAAATTTGACTCTTTGAATATAGAGAAAGACTTTGCTTGACTGATTGATACTGGCAATTTTCCTTTTCCTTCCGGGCACCAGATGTGCCTCATCGTCGGAGGCCCCGGGACGGTACCGGAATGCCCCAATATAGATAGCGCGCCTGTATACTGACAGCAGTAAAAGTTCGTTTCCACGTGCTCCCGCACAGAGGCGCGATGTCTCGTGCTTTCCAGATTCGAGAGCAGGATTATACATTTTCGCTGTCGCCTCACGATGGAAGACCAAGATGTGAACCAATCTTCCTCTGTGGGGTGCAAGTTCAAACGAACTAATGTTGCAGTCAGTAGCGACCTAGAGTGTGAATCGGACATTCATGGAAGTAGCGTTGTCCCTTGAAGATATCGTCCATGGATGGAGACTAACCTTGAGCTTCTCTAAAACAATTCATTCTCACGGCATGATGAGAGTGATAAAGATATAGCTTTTAAACTCGTGCACCGTATTTCAACGCTAATAGGGACAAATTACTCTAAACCAGTCCTTGGGCGTTCCAGTATTACCAAAAGCCCAGTCTAATATGCCATGGCTGCAGAAAACTAACACGAATTACCTACAGAAGAACGGAACGACTGACATAGGCCTACTGGGGGAGGATCAGTTTGGCTACCGGAAAGATGTAGAAATACGTCGGGCAATACTGGCCCTATGACCTATCTTGGAGGACAGATAGCACAGAAACAACCCTACATTCATAGCATCCGTCAGTTTAGAGAAAGGCTTTGCAATGTTGACTAGAGCACATGCTTTGAAATTCTCAAGGTAACAGGGATGAAAAAATATTTAAAAAAGAAAGAATTACATAAGGAAATAAGTCACAAAATGTAGTAGATGAGTTTTGCTACTTGATCATTAAAGTAACTGAAGAAGGCCGAAGTCAAGTGGAAATAAAATGCCGACCGTCAGTAGTAAGAAGAACTTCTCTGAAACAGACATCTTTTTAACATCCCATATGAATTTAAGTGACGAAAGCTGAGTGTTAGAAACGTTTTTAACGTTATTCATCACTAAATGCGTTGAAAATCACTAGAATGGCTGAAAGATTATCTATTTTGCTGTTTTCGTGTGCAAGGGGACCCAAATATCTGGTTGTATGGTGAAGCATATCTGCCCGATGTACTTTAGTTTCAAGCCAAAACCCTGCCGACTATTTTCCCTTGCCCTTGTCGCTGTTTTCTTGAAATGGTTGGCGACTGCGGCAGCTAACTTGTTTTGTGGGTTAAATTCAGGGGACAGCGCCTTGTGCAACACAGAGAAGGGCATTTATAAGCAACAGTATACAGGATTTATTCAGGATTTCAACTACTCTGTTTAACCTTCATCTGATCGCCGTGTTTAGCACATTAACTCGCCTTCAGGAGAAACGGGCCTAAAATCCCCTTCTGGCCATTGGTGATGTAGATTTCGCGCAGTTCTCTAAATGACATTACGTCAGCATAGTTCCTCTGAGAAATACAAGCTCGCCTCTAATGGCCTTGTTGTCAACGGAACGCTGAAGACTGCTCTCCTGTCCATTCTTTTTGTCTCATGTTCGTTTAATTTTAAGGAATATTATGTATGAAATACCCACAATGATAACATTTGGTTCTGTTCCTTCGTAATGAACCTATTTAACGGTTATGTCGTTGTTCTTTCTTTGCCACAATTGACATTGTAATAATTTTGATATCCATCGATATCATTATTTGCAGTTAGAAAAGACATGTAGCACATATGACCATTCTGGATTCTGTTGAACGACAAACTTATCTAAATTGTCTAAATTGTCCTTGTCGAGAAACAGAAATGACGAGAACTAAAACTGACGAATAACCTCTGGCTAATACACAGCCTGACACAAAAGTGAAGTGCCCAGAGACCATTGTGGAATATCAATTTAACATCGTAAACGTACTCACCATTGGCGGGTATGTAAATGATTAGAGTTGCTGTTTTCTGTGATAGGCAGAACTGCCACCAGAATATTAATGTTGTTTGTGTTCAGCTTGTTACCAGGCCTGGCAGAGCATATAAGGGCCGCGAAGTGATCACTGCGAAGAGCACAGAGATGCTATGTACTCCTTTGAGATAGAGTTAACATATCCAGCCAGTGTCTGAGACGGGCCTCATTGTGGGTGTCCATTAGCTGGAGTTATGCAATATCTGGAGCTGTAGGGTGATCAGATGTGACGGAGGCACGACTGCCTGGGAAAGTGAGGGCAGGCAAACTCGTCGGAAAGTTTCTGGTCGACTGAAATAACATCAGCTGAGCTCTCAAGTTTCATTTCGTTTCGTTCCCTTCTTCTGTTCACTAAACAGGGGACCTTACGGACTGCTCTCCCTCTTAGAGCTTCCTACTTTTAGAATTTGAAGTTCAGTGCCCAGACATCAGTATCCTAAGACTGAATGATTGTTGTTGGTGTTGTAGTCTTCATCCAGAGACTGGTTTGATGCACCCCTCCGTACTACTTAATCCTGTGCAAGCCTCTTCATCTCCGAATAACTACTGCAACCTACACCATTCTGAATCTGCTTAGTGAATTCATCTCTTGGTCTCCCTCTACGATTTTTACCCTCCACGTTTCCCTCCAATACTAAATTGGTGTTCCCTTGATGCCTCAAAAAGTGTCCTACCAACTGATCTCTTCTTCTAGTCAAGTTGTGCCACAAATTCCTCTTCTCCCCAATTCTGTTCAGTACCTCCTCATTACTTACGTGATCTGCCCATTTAATCTTCAGCGTTCCTGTGTAGCACCACGTTTCGAAAGCTTCTGTTCTCTTCTTGTCTAAACTATTTATCGTCCATCTTTCACTTCCATACATGCCTACCCTCCACACAAATACAATCAGAAAAAACTTCCTGCCACTTAAATCTATACTCGATGTTAACGAATTTCTGTTCTTCAGAAACGCTTTCCTTGCCATAGCCAGTCTACTTTTTATATCCTCTCTACTTCCACCATCATCAATTATTTTGCTCCACAAACAGTAAAACTCACATACTATTTTAAGTAGCTCATTTGCTAATCTAAAACCCTCAGCATCACCTAATTAAATTCGACTACATTCCACTACCCTTGTTATGCTTTTGTTGATGTTCATCTTATATCCTTCTTTCAAGACATGTACATTCCATTCAACTGCTCTTACAGGTCCTTTGCTGTCTCTGACAGAATTACAATGTCGTCGGCAAACAACGAAGTTTTTATTACTTGTACATGGATTTTAATTCCTACTCCAAATTTTTCTTTTGTTTTCCTTACTGCTTCCTGAATATACAGATTGCGTAACATCGGTGATAGCTTGCAACCCTGCCCCACTCCATTCTCAACCACTGTTTCCCTTTCGTGCCCCTCAATTCTTATAAGTGCCATTTGGTTACTGCACAAGTTGTAAATAGCCTTTCGCTCTCTGTAATTTACCCCTGTCGCCTTCAGAATTTTAAAGAGAGTGTTCCAGTCAGCATTGTCAAAAGCTTTCTCTAAGTCCACAAATCCTAGAAACATACACTCCTGGAAATGGAAAAAAGAACACATTGACACCGGTGTGTCAGACCCACCATACTTGCTCCGGACACTGCGAGAGGGCTGTACAAGCAATGATCACACGCACGGCACAGCGGACACACCAGGAACCGCGGTGTTGGCCGTCGAATGGCGCTAGCTGCGCAGCATTTGTGCACCGCCGCCGTCAGTGTCAGCCAGTTTGCCGTGGCATACGGAGCTCCATCGTAGTCTTTAACACTGGTAGCATGCAGCGACAGCGTGGACGTGAACCGTATGTGCAGTTGACGGACTTTGAGCGAAGGCGTATAGTGGACATGCGGGAGGCCGGGTGGACGTACCGCCGAATTGCTCAACACGTGGGGCGTGAGGTCTCCACAGTACATCGATGTTGTCGCCAGTGGTCGGCGGAAGGTGCACGTGCCCGTCGACCTGGGACCGGACCGCAGCGACGCACGGATGCACGCCAAGACCGTAGGATCCTACGCAGTGCCGTAGGGGACCGCACCGCCACTTCCCAGCAAATTAGGGACACTGTTGCTCCTGGGGTATCGCCGAGGACCATTCGCAACCGTCTCCATGAAGCTGGGCTACGGTCCCGCACACCGTTAGGCCGTCTTCCGCTCACGCCCCAACATCGTGCAGCCCGCCTCCAGTAGTGTCGCGACAGGCGTGAATGGAGGGACGAATGGAGACGTGTCGTCTTCAGCGATGAGAGTCGCTTTTGTCTTGGTGCCAATGATGGTCGTATGCGTGTTTGGCGCCGTGCAGGTGAGCGCCACAATCAGGACTGCATACGACCGAGGCACACAGGGCCAACACCCGGGATCATGGTGTGGGGAGCGATCTCCTACACTGGCCGTACACCACTGGTGATCGTCGAGGGGACACTGAATAGTGCACGGTACATCCAAACCGTCATCGAACCCATCGTTCTACCATTCCTAGACCGGCAAGGGAACTTGCTGTTCCAACAGGACAATGCACGTCCGCATGTATCCCGTGCCACCCAACGTGCTCTAGAAGGTGTAAGTCAACTACCCTGGCCAGCAAGATCTCCGGATCTGTCCCCCATTGAGCATGTTTGGGACTGGATGAAGCGTCGTCTCACGCGGTCTGCACGTCCAGCACGAACGCTGGTCCAACTGAGGCGCCAGGTGGAAATGGCATGGCAAGCCGTTCCACAGGACTACATCCAGCATCTCTACGATCGTCTCCATGGGAGAATAGCAGCCTGCATTGCTGCGAAAGGTGGATACACACTGTACTAGTGCTGACATTGTGCATGCTCTGTTGCCTGTGTCTATGTGCCTGTGGTTCTGTCAGTGTGATCATGTGATGTATCTGACCCCAGGAATGTGTCAATAAAGTTTCCCCTTCCTGGGACAATGAATTCACGGTGTTCTTATTTCAATTTCCAGGAGTGTAGGTTTGCCTTTCCTTAACCTATCTTCTAACGTAAGACGTAGGGTCACTGTTCCCTCGCGTGTTCCGACGCTTCTACGGAATCAAAACTGATCTTCCTCGTGGGCGTATACTACCAGTTTTTCCACTCATCAGTAAAGAATTAGTGTTAGTATTTTGCAACCGTGACTTATTAAACTGATAGTTGGGTAGTTTTCACACCTGTCAACACCTGTTTTCTTTTGGATTGGAATTATTATATTCTTCTTGAAGTCTGAGGGTATTTCGCCATTCTCATACATCTTGCTGACCAGATGGAAGAGTTCTGTCAGGGCTGGCTCTCCCAAGGCTATCAGTAGTTCTAATGGAATGTTGTCTACTCCCGGGGCCTTGTTTCGACTTAGGTCTTTCAATGCTCTGTCAAATTCTACATGCAGTATCACATCTCCCATTTCATCTTCATCTACGTCCGCTTCCATTTCCATAATATTGCCCTGAAGTACTTCGGCCTCGTAAAGATCCTCTTTATACTCCTTCCACCTCGCTGCTTTCCCTTCTTTGCTTGGGACTGGTTTTTCTTCTAAGATCTTGATATTCATACAGGTGGTTTTCTTTACTCAAATGGTCTCTTTAATTTTCCTGTAGGCAGTATCTATCTTACCCCTAGTGATACATGCTTTTACATCCTTACATTTGTCCTCTAACCAGCCCTGATTAACCATTTTGCCCTTACCGTCGATCTCATTTTTAAGACGTTTGTATTCCTTTTCGCCTGTTGGTCGCAGGTTCGAATCCTGCCTTGGGCATGGATGTGTGTGATGTCCTTAGGTTAGTTAGGTTTAAGTAGTTCTAAGTTCTAGGGGACTGATGACCACAGCAGTTAAGTCCCATAGTGCTCAGAGCCATTTGAACCATTTTTTTTCGCCTGTTTCACTTATTGCATTTTTATGTTTTCTCCTTTCATGAGTTAAATTCAGTATCTCTTCTGTTACCCAAGAATTCTACTAGGCCTCGTTTTTTACCTACTTATTCTCAACCGCCTTCGCTATTTCATCTCTCTAAGCTATCCGTTCTCTTTCTACTGTATTTCTTTCCCCTGTTCTTGTCAATCGCTCCCTAATGCTCTCTCTGAAACTCTATGCAACCTCTGGTTCTTTCAGTTTGTCCAGATCCCATCTTTTTGCAGTTTCTTTAGTTTTAATCTACAGTTCATAACCAATAGATTGTGGTCAGAGTCCACATCTGCCCCTGGAAATCTCTTACAATTTAAAACCTGGTTCCTAAGTCTCTGTCTTACCATCATGTAATCTATCTGAAACGTTCCAGTGTCTCTAGGCCTCTTCCACACATAAAACCTTCTTTCATGATTCTTAAACTAAGAGTTAGCTATGATTATTTTTTATTTATTTATTTATTGATTTATTTAACCTGACAAGATTAGGGCCATCAGGCCCTCTCTTACATCTAACCAGGCATTCTACTTATTTTACATTCATATGTTTTAGTAGGCATGTTAAACTACATCTAGTACAAAAAGTGAAATAAACAATTAGAAAGGTACACCTGGAAAAATACATACATATAGAGTTTATATTCGTAGATCATAAGTACTGTTATAATTAGACATTATTGAAGAGATAGATTTTAGATAGGAGTGCTAGCAGCAGGGAGTATGAGGCAGACTCATGGTGAAGGGAGGAGAAGAATAGAGAGACATGATGAAACATAATAAAGAAAATATAAAGGAAAAGAAGATTGTGTGGCTAATAGAGATAGATGAAGAAGAAGGCATCTCAGGAGCAAGATAGGAGACGCTAGCTTTGCTATTTGACAGATGAGAGGATTGGCCTTGTACATTTGTGGAGAACGTTATGAGGATGATAGTAGAAAATGCTTCAACTTCTTCTTAAAAGCAGCAGGAGATTGAATTTTCGCAATGTAAGGGGCAGTTTGTTCCAGAGGCGGACAGCGGCAACTGAGAAGGAGTTTGCAAAAGTTTTTGTTTTGAGAGTGGGCACAGTTAGGATACCAAATAAGAGTGACCTCGTGTTTCGATTATGATGGTATGACAGGTTTTTAATCTCTGAAGCAAGGTACTGGGGTGCTTGCGCGACGAGGAGTCGGTGAAGTAGACATAGAGTGTGGTAGTCACGCAATTTGTCCGGCCGCAGCCACCCTAGCTCGGAGTATGAAGCACTAACATGATCATATCGGCGAATATTGCAGGTGTAACGCACACAGGCATTCATGGTTAGTTATAGCCGTCTTTTGTTTTCACTACTCATGCCTTGTTGAATCACATCACAATAGTGGAGGTTCGGTAGAACGAGTGCTTGCACGAGCTGGCGTTTCAAGTCCTGTGGAAAGATGTTCCGAAACTTTTTGAGAGCATAGAGACAAGCAGACGTCTTTCGGCACACTGCGACTGTATTCTCCGCCCAGTTGAGATGCTCATCCAAAGTTACACCCAAGTTCTTAACTGTTTTCTGATATGGTATTGGAGTACCGTCGAGCAGAATAGGAGGTAGCCGTTCGCGGAAATCTAAACTTATTAATTCTGATGGGCTATTAAGATTTTTGCATTTAGTTTAAGCCCCAGGTTTTTCGCCCATGTCACTACTGAAGACAGATCATCATTCATCTGAGCGATTACAGTGTTTACATCTTCAGGTCTGACGCTTAGGTAGAGCTGGAGGTCGTCGGCATAGAAATGATATTTACAGGAGGACAGAACCGACGAAATATCATTGACATATAAAGAAAACAAAAGTGGTCCTAAGACTGATCCTTGTGGCACTCCCGAGGAAACATATTTCCAGGAAGATTTTTCATTTACGCAGACAACACATTGCTGTCTGTCTTTTAAGTAGCTTTCAAACCATCTCATTGCACTATCAGAGAAATTAAGCTGTTGCATTTTTCTGAGCACTATGTCAAAGTTAACAGTGTCAAAAGCTTTGCTCAAGTCCAGTAACGTCAATATTGTTGCCTTTCGATTGTCGATGGCATATTTCAGGTCATCAGTTACTTTAATTAGAGCAGTGTTTGTGCTGTGATGTTTACGGAAACCGGATTGAAATTTGTCATATAGGCTGAATTCATGCAAGTGTTCAGTGATTTGGTCATGAACAATATATTCAAGTGCTTTGGAAACAGCAGGCAGTATGCTAATTGGTCGGTAATCACTAGGCAGTTGCGGGTTTTCGATCTTAGGGATGGGACGAATTATGCTTCTTTTCCATGCGGTGGGGTATATTCTGTTCACGAGGGAAAAATTAAATATGTCAGTTAAGACAGGTACTAAGATATCGGCAACATTCTTAATCATGGTTATACCGATATTGCATCAGAAGAGATTCTCATTATTGCTTTTCTTGCCGTATTTGTTGTTACATGTTTTAGATGGAAGGTATCGTTGTTAGTTATCCTGTTTGGGGATTCTTGTGGACGGTAATTAGCAGCTGTGCGGGTATTCAGAGGTGCAGAGAAGAATTCATTTAATTCGTTAGCTGACACGTGAAAAGTAGTTTCCGATTTTGCCTTTCCGACCCCCAAGCTACGGAGATTCTTCCATAGAGTCGTGGGCGTCAGATCGCTGCATACAAGGGAGCGAGCGTGCCTGATTTTAGCATTGCGAATGCATTGTTTCACTCTGTTTCGTAGCTTTCTATAAACTTCGAAACGCTCGGGGATCTGCCTTGAAACGCCTGTGGGCACAATCCCTATTAGTCATCATTTGACGTAATTCAGCTGTCAGCCATGGAGCAGGAGATTTTCAAACACGGATTTTGCGCACAGGTGCATGTTTGTCATAGAGGGCGGTGAGTTTATCACCAAGTTCATTAATTTTGCCGTCGATTGTAGGTTCTCTGATTATTTGATGCCATGAGATTTCTGAGCAATCGGCTGTTAGAGCGTCAAGATCAATACGTTTCATGTTCCTACAACTTATGTAACGCGATTTGATCCTTGGGGGCTGCACAGAGTAGGCCAGGAATATTACATCATGTGCTGAGAGGCCAGGGGCCGATGTTTGACCAACATCTCTTACTTTGTCAGTCTGTTTCGTTGCGATTACGTCTATAAGAGTATGACTTTGCGCCGTATGGTGTGTAGGTTGTAATGGAAGAATGTTCATGCTATTGCAACTAAACAGTCTTCTTAGGTTTATTGCGGAGGGAGTGTCTCTTAGCAGGTCTATGTTCAAGTCACCCATTACGATGACATGTTCGTGTTGACACTGAAGTGAATGTAATTCCGACTGGAAGGAACTCATTGAGCTTATTTTTGGCGGCTTGTACACGACGCCAGTCAAGAACTTCCGACTTTGTATATTTATTTCAATGAACATGAATTCAGCCTCTTTTTCTTCAGCAGGGTTTGATGTACATAAGACTTTCGCTTTGAGGTCTGTTCGTATATACGCGCCGACCCCGCCACCTCGCTTTTTTGATCTGTCTGCCCTAAGAAATGTGTACCCTGGGAGATGAATAGATGCAGAGGATATGTGTGGTTTCAACCACGTTTCGAATAAGAGGATTATGTGGTAGTTTAGTTGGTTGAAGAGGAGGCTAAGTTCTTCGTAAAGTGCAGATAAAGACTGGATGTTGCAGTGAGCTGCTAAAAGCTCTGACGCTTTCCGCTGAGCAGCCTGGAATAGCGTGGCAGACTGGTTTGTCCCTTTGTTAGGCACTACCTGCCGCGAGGGGCACTGGCCGCTGCTTCCGCCAAGTGACATAACACAGGGGTGTCCGAGATTTTGCGCGCCCTGTTTGTGACTCCGCGAGTGCCGAAAGAAAGGCGACTGCAAGAGATTTCCTGAGGTTGCGGGAGAATAGAAAATGGATTAGTGGTATTAGGTGCAAGGAGAATATGACCAAAATAGTGACGGCTGTGTGTCACTGTGTATCCTATGTCGTAAGAGGAGAAATGTAATTAGCGTATTTGAAACAGCTTAGGGTGGAAATAAGGGAAAGGGGAGTGATTTAAGAGGCCGATGCTGCCAGCAGAGAGAAGTAAGCTTAATAATTAATAGATTATCGTAGGAAGCTAGAATTAAATTGAGATTTACTAAAGTGATACTGGTAGTGATTATCGTAGGACGCTACAATTAGATTGAAATTTGCTAAAGTGATACTGATAGTGATTTTTATTATGAACAATTTAAACCGAAGAGATGGGTAATTAATGAACTAAAGGAGAGACTAATAATTGCAATAGAAATATTACAGAATGGAAGAGAATAAACTGAGAAAATGAAATAAGTATTAGCAGTAACTAAAATTAAGTAATGGTTAGAGCTACAGATATAAAAAAAAAAGTAAAAAGTTAATACAGTTACAAAAACAATTAGTTGAAGTTACAAATATGGGTATAATTAAAAAGTTAATACTATTACAAGACTATATCTGAGTATAGGGCTGTTACAATTTGCAAATGGTGTTAAGTTTGCACTTTTGGCTCGAGTAGCTTCACTTAATACTATTCAGTTCTGTCACGTTTGTGACTGTCTTCTTTCCAGCTGCTGTATTAATGATTACTCTGCCATCCTGAGTCCACACATTCTGAAGACCGAAATTGGATATGGCACTGTTTAAAATCTTTAGCCGTTCGTGTGTCAGATCTTCCCTTATTGTAAGCCCTGTCCTTGCTAACTTCTTCTTCTGGGTAAAGATCTCTGCCCTTTTTCGGTACGAGACAAATTTAATTATTATTGGATGAGGTTTGGTAGCACCTGGTAGTTTTCGTCCCACCCGATGACTCCTGTCAATGTCTGCCTTGGTCACTTCAACGCCTAATTTTTCACGCGCAACCTGTATAAGCAGGTTGTCGGTGTCTTCTTCCTTATTTTCTGCTACTCCAAACAGTCGTAGACTATTTCGCCTTTGGTACTGTTCTAGCTCGTCTGTTGCGGCAGAAAGTTTCACTTCCAACTCTCGTGCCTTTTTCTCGTATTCAGACACAGACTTTTTTAGTGCTGTAATTTCGGCAGTATTGGCCTCAACAGTTTCACGCATTTTGGCCAATACTGCTGCCGTTACAGTATCTGATATAGTGCCTGCTATCAGAGCGAGATTGTTTTTATCGCGAAGCGCAGCGTTTACCTCAGGGCGGACCAGCTCCGCTATACCGGGAGCCGCGGCCACACCTTCCGCCAAGAGCGAGCCCGCCGAACCTGCTGCTTCCCCGCTGCTGGACGCGCTGCTGTTGACTCTTCTGTTTACCATTTTCTCGAAGATATTGGCGGAGCACAGAAAAAAAAATAGCACTACTGCACAGAACACTGTTGTTTACACAATTTCCACTGGTACTAGACAACACCACCCACGAGAACACCTTCGAATTCAACTAAATTTCGCGAGCCGAACTTAACACGTGTTACACTGCAGCCACCATGAACATATATATGCTCTTTGCATAATTCTATCAGGCGGCTTCCTCTTTCATGCCTTACCCCCAGTCCATATTCACCTACTACGTTTCCTTCTCTTCCTTTTCCCACAATCGCATTCCAGTCCTCCACAACTATTAAATTTTCGTCTCCCTTAACTATCTGAATAATTTCTTTTATCACATCATATATTTCTTCAATCTCTTCATCATTTGCAGAGTTAGTTAGAATATAAACTTGAGTGATATATTGCTAAAATAAAAAAGGAAAAATTGAAGATTAGATTTCCGAGCCCTGTTATGCAGGACTCAGTAAAACGTACTGGTCGGTGGCTGAAAGCTTAGTGTCACCGGACAGAATTGTAACCGTAAAGTCACTTTTTCAATTTTGTTAGTGAAATTATTAATTTTATTTAATTCCATGTTTATTAACAGATGTAAATGTTGTGATCTCTCAGGTTTTCCCATTAATACTGTGCTTTTGGTGTTCTGTTGAGTTTTGTTTCCATCTTCTGCAGAATATTTTGACGACCGACCAAGCTGTCTTTTTCAGGGGCTGCGAGTTTTTCTGATAACTGTACTCGCTGCGTGTACTTCAACCACGCAGATCTCGTACCTGAAGGCGGCGGCTTGATCAGATGTCGAAATATTCTCCAGAAAATGGAAACAACTCGGCAGAAAACACTGAAGCACACTGTTAAATGTAAATATTAATTTAAAAAATATATAATATTAATTACTTAATAAAAATAACAGGTTTTTTTAAATTTACTGGTTGTATGAAAAATAAATTAAAACTTGATACAGTTATGTGAAACGCCGTTTTTTTTAATGAAGAAGTTGTTAGCGTCAGTAATACTGTTCAATCTCTAGAAATATTTTGTTTTCAATTCGAATTTTCGCATCTTTGTGATAATTTTAATTTGTTGTTAATATTCGCATTTTCGTGCAAATAGTAATTACAAGTAAAACGATGTCATTTGTATTAAAAATTATGATTCGGAATTTGATAAGTAACATTTTTATTTATTAATAAATATGGAATTTAAAAATCAAGAAAATATGCTACTAATGACTCTCAAATTATCAACTTCAATATTTCGTTTATTTTGCTACACATTCACCAATTGACGAGAACGCTAATAGGCCAAAAGTGTTTTGTACTTTACAGTACTTGGAAACCTTCTGATCTTCAATGGCGATTTTTCGAGATTTTTCTTTTATACTTATATAACTGCGTCGTACCGTATTAGGTAATTGGTTTGAAGAAAATCGAAGGTTAGTCTTAAGTTCCCTTTGTAAGAGAATTTTAGTACTAAGATAATGCAAGATAATGCAAGTATCTTTTGTGGTACCAGTTGCCATAATGTTAGTAGAAGAGCATTCCAGTAAGAAGATAAATATTCGTGATATATCGCAACTAAGAGATATTTCTTACCTGAATTTGCCTTTACTGCAATCTAAAACTTCGTTGACGGAAGCAGTTATTGAAGAAAAATTTGACTGGAGAAAGTGATGCAGTCTAGGAACAAGTAAAGTTACAGTTCAGTTTAGAAACTTCTAAGAAGCAGCTTTCTTAGAAGTGCTAAGTATCTAGTTCCTAGCTTTTCTGTGCTTAACAACAGAAACCGCCGTTCTTCAAAAGAAAGAAAATAGAAGCAAGGCGTAAAGGAAACTTGTATTCAGAAACAAGATGTTGACGCCTGGCTAAAATTAGTTTGGAGGTCACAAATAAAAAGTTAGTAAATGCCTTTGTGTTATTATCAATTCCGTAAGTTTCAACGGCATTCATGTGTAGTGAAACAGTGGACACGTAAATTTGTTTGTCTAAGAACGTAGTTTTCTTCGCAGCGACCTTCTAAAATTACTCTTTGTCATTACGATGAATTTCTATACTTTAATTACAAACCTTAGTTTCTTCGATGCTCTTGTGTCTTATCCTCTCAGTTGTTTACCCCATAGCGACTAATCATAATGTGGTTTCCGGAATTTAATTAACTTTTTGAGTACGTAGTCCACTTCTTCGTGGCTCTACTTTCCCAGTGATGACGAAATCTGTTGTCTGGGAGTGTAGCTCTTTATGTTAGGGTTTGTGGATGCGACGTCCTTATCAACATATGCATGCGAGCAGTGCATATGGACTGAAGTAACAGAAACTATGACCCCCTGCTTAATAGCTCGTTGGTTTACCTTCATAGCGAACACAGCTGCGATTCTACGTGGCGTGGATTCGACAAGTCCTTGGTAGGTTTTGCGTGGTATGTTGAAACGTCCCCTTAGAAAAATTATACATGACTGTGCTTCAACTGACACACAATAATTTTAGCGCAACGCAATCTGACTTTCAAAAATCCCTACAAAATAATGGCCCTGAATAACATTAACCTATACGTTTCACAAATCACTTACCTCACAAAAATCTTCGTTACTCGAACTACTGCAATACAGCGGGCGCCACTACTGCCAGCTAAATAAGAGATTCAAACTACTGAAGGCACTAACTACTGATAGGCATAGTTAGCAAATGAAAAATTTTGATAGAGAACAAACAATGTATTTACCTTAATAGTGTTCAAAAGTCATAAAATATATAGCAGTTCATGACATACAGTCTTACAAATTTCAAAACTCCGCCATTTCTCTCCCCACATCCACCACTGCTGGCGGTTCACCTCCAACTGCGCAACGCTAGGCGCTGTTAACATCCAGCTGCCCAACACTACAATGGCAGACAACAATGCAAACTAGCCACAGACTGCACACAGCACAGCCAGTGATTTTCATACAGAGCGCTACGTGGCGTTACCATTAAAAAAACCTACACAGCCTACTTACAATGTCATTAACAGAGATATCTACGCACAGATCACGCAATTTCCATAAATTACGGGCGGGTGGTTTCTGGTTATAAAGCTGGTATCCGATAGCGTCCCAGGCGGGTTCCAACGGGTCCAGATTAGGGGAGTTTTGTAGATTCTCGTGACACGAAAAGTTATTTCTGCTGGAAGGTGCCACCGCCGTGGTCATCGAGCACGGAGGGATGTGAGTGGGCCACAACAATTTTTACATAGTCCACGGCTTTCATAGTACCTTCGATTATTACCAAACGTCCAATGGAAGCCGAGGTGAATGTCCACCGTAGGATAATACTGCATCTGAGGTGCGTTGCACGTTTCTAGCACCCGATATCCTGGATGATGTATCCATAGACGGCCATCGACCTGGTGTAACAAAAATCGTGATTCATTTGACCGGGCGACATGATCCACAGTACAATCTTGATGATTCTGTGACTACTCCAACAGGAAGTGGCGATGTTTAGCCAGCATGGGAACACGGAAGGGACCCTCTGTTGCCCATGTTGAAAAATTTGCGCTGAACGGTTTTACTCCGAAATATTTGTTCCTTAACCAGTCTGGTAACTGCCACAGATCGCCGTCTGTGCTTCTTGATTTGTCGGATCTGGTGAGGGAGATATAGCGATCTGTACTATATGTCATAAATTTTAATGGTTTTAATATAGTGTAAAACAACTACACGATCAAAATGATCTTAGGGTGATTACTGTTCAATAGAAACCGGTTGTCATCTAGTTGTTATTACATTACATCAAGACCATTACAATTTGTGGTATCCAGCGCCACGGAGCGGGCAAGCCTCCGATCTCCAAGTTCTGTGATGCGGCATGGACGTCCAACAAATAATACTATCCGTTTCATCGCCATTCCGCAGCTTTCAGTAGATGGTCACGGCGTTAGCACGCGAACAACCGACCAGCTTCGTCGTTTCCGAGATGCTGGTTTCCAGGCACTAGATCATAACAATATGCCCTTTGTCAAGTTGCTTGCATCGGTAAATTTCCTCTTTTGAGGTCCTTAGCATCGCTAGATGATCTGAAATTTTTCACACAGGAAGAGTCCAAAGAAAGGAACTCACTGTCAAAATTTTAGTTGGTAAGGCGCACTGTAAGTATTTTCTTAAGAAAATTAAACTGACACAGGTTTGCCGCACGAAGAACAGCTTATAACAACGGTTTGTAAAGTTGTTGCCAACTATCGCGCTATTCGGCCAATAAGCGGACACACCCGTGACAACGTAGCATCGCGTAGCGCTAACCCCAAATTGCGCACATTCGAATTTTAAGCACTTAAATCATACAAAATACGTCTCAAATCTTTAATTTTTTTAAATAACTTGTAGTTCATATTAACAGCTAAACAGCTGCAGGTGTACTTGTTACACAAGTGACTGGCAGAGGACGCAAAATGAAGGCAATTTATTATGTTATGTTACAGACGACTTTCATCAATTGTAACTTTAATTCGCTGAAATGAAATGATTTATAGAAATTCCTGTAGCACAGTTCTTACGATAATTTTTGAGTAACGTACATTTTATTAAGAATAAAGCAGTCATCACAAAAATGCAAAGTGTGTATTGAACAACGAAAACAAACATTTTCCTTACACCTGGCACACTGGATAAAAGGAAAATTAATGCATTCAGGCACTTCACAGTAATTACATTTTTTATGTAGACAGAATTGGCATGGAGTAAGAAATGGTCGTGAATGTTGTTTTGCGTATTATGTTGCGTACCAGGCATACTTGATCAAATTCATAAAACGTGATATGCAAGATGACAATGCACAAATGACTGATGTTTAACTATCAGAAATTATATTGTCCAACAATTTTCCGAAAAATGTTTTACACTATCGAAACTGATAAGAAGATGTTTCGGATGTAACATTGAAAATTATTCTCTGCCATTTTTCCAAATTTTGCTACATCGATCACAAATTTTTTTTTAACAAACAGCGCTTTTTTTAAATTTTTGGTCCTGTTTTACGTTGAAATTCGTGCAGACAGATATAAAGCTGCGAAATCAGTAATCCACTGCTACTTATCAGTGGCATTTTTTTATATGAATGTCATGGCATTCATCGACTGCACAAGCGACTCCATCTATATCTGAGCTAAAAATGATAGTGTGGTTTGCTCGCAGTTCTTGCACGAAACCTGAGTGACTGACTTTATGACCCGGCCGGAGTGGCCGAGCGGTTCTAGGCGCTACAGTCTGGAACCGCACGACCGCTACGGTCGCAGGTTCGAATCCTGCCTCGGGCATGGATGTGTGTGATGTCCTCAGGTTAGTTAGGTTTAAGTAGCTCTAGGTTCTAGGGGACTGATGACCTCCGAAGTTGAGTCCCATAGTGCTCAGAGCCATTTGAACCATTTTTGAACTGACTTAATGCACAGCATTTTCGGTGATACCAAGAAATTGCAAATTCGTCTATAGTACTACCTGACACCACCTCTACATGTTAAACTAAAATAAACTTCGTAATTTTGAGACGTCCGTTTCCCTGGAAATATCTGAATCTGTTTAATCTGGTCGAAGAAGAAGCCTGGAAGTCAGTAATGTTATCTTGCTCGCAGTTCAGAGGCTTGTCGTATTTTACGGACTATATGACGCTACGGACTATAAGACGCACCATAATTATTAAGCAATTACAAAAAATATTTTTGCCATTATTATTGTTAGGTTTCAAAGACAGACTAATAAAGTTCTTAGATTATAAAACCGAACTGACCATTAAAATTCCTGAAAATCGCCATTCTTCTTCTTCCTCTTCGTCGTCGTAGCTGTCCACTTCATATACTCACTATGTGATCAAAAGTATCAGAACACCTGGCTGAAAATGACTTACAAGTTCTTGGCGGCCTCCATCGGGAAAGCTGGAATTCAGTATGGTGTTGGCACACCCTTAGCCTTGATGACAGCTTCCACTCTCGCAGGCATACGTTCAATCAGGTGCTGGAAGGTTTCATGGGGAATGGCAACCCATTCTTCACGGAGCGCTGCACTGAGGAAAGGTATCGACGTTGGTCGGTGAGACTTGGCACGAAGTAGGCATTCCAAAACATCCCAAAGGTGTTCTATGGGATTCAGGTCATGACTCTGTGCAGGCCAGTCCGTTACAGGTATGTTATTGTCGTGCAACCACTACGCCAAAGGCCGTGCATTGTGAACAGGTGCTCGATCGCGTTGAAAGATGCGATCGACATCCCGAAATTGCTCTTCAACAGCAAGAATGTGCTTAAAACATCACTGTAGGCCTGTGCTGTGATAGAGCCACGCAAAACAATAAGGGATGCAAGCCCCCTCCATGAAAAACACGACCACACCATAACACCACCGCCTCCGAATTTTACTGTAGGCACTTCATACGCAGGAAGATGACGTTCAACGGACATTCACCATACCCACACCCTGCCATTGGGTCGCCATATTGTGCACTATGATTCCTCACTCCAAACGACGTTTGGCATTTACCGGCGTGATGTGTGGCTTATGATCAGCCTCTCAACCATGAAATCCAAGTTTTGTTACCTCCGCCGGCCGTTGTGGCCGTGCTGTTCCACGCGCTTCAGTCTGGAACCGCGAGACCGCTACGGTCGCAGGTTCGATCCTGCCTCGGGCATGGATGTGTGTGATGTCTTTAGGTTAGTTAGGTTTAAGTAGTTCTAAGTTCTAGGGGACTGATGACCTCAGATGTTAAGTCTCATAGTCCTCAGAGCCATTTGAACCTGTACCAGGGGTATAGTCTGGGGTGTGATTTCGTGTGACAGCAGGAGCTGTCTCGTGGTTATCCCACGCACGGTGACTGCAAATCTGTACGTCAGTCTGGTGATTCGACTTGTTATGCTAGCCTCCATGAACTGAATTTGAGGGTGGGTATTCCAGCAGGATAACACACGCCCACATACCGCTGTTGTAACTCAAAATGCTCTACAGTGTGTCGACACGTCCCTTGGCCTGCTCGATCACCAGGTTCCTCTCCAATCGAACACGTATGGAACATTACGGGACGACAACTCCAGCGTCATCCACGACCAGCATTAACAGTCCCTGTATTGATCGGCCAAGTGCAACAGGCAAGGAGCTCCATCCCACAAACTAATATCTGGTACCTGCACAACAGAATGTATGCACGTTTGCATGCTTGCATTCAACATTTTGGCGGTTACGCCGATTCTTAATGTACCAGTATTTAACATTTGCAATGGTTATCTCGGGCTTACATTAACCTGTGATACTGCAACTTTTATCGCTCAAATATGTTACCTAGGCAAATGTATTCCCGAAATTTCATTACTCTACATTAATTATTTTTCGGTGTTGCGATTGTTTTACGACAGTGTAGACGAAAACATTTGCGTAAGGTACGACAACATGATGGATTGTATCGTACCAGTAGAAAGGTCAACAGAAAAGCTATTTTTTCTGTGCTGAACAGGAATGCTTGTTTTTTTTATTCCTGACACGACATATTTTTCACGGATCGAGATTTTAGTGTACCGAGTACATCAAAGGGGAGAGGGCGAGTGGTGGCGTGTGCTCCGGGCAGGTTATGCGGCCCGTTGGCTCGCTGGACACGTTAGCGCTGCCGGCCGAGTGGACAAAGGCTGCCGTTAAGCTTGCCGCTGCTGCTTCTGCTGCCGCTGTGCGTAACGGCGGAGTAGCTGGAGCAGCTGAGCGTAGCGCGTGATGGATTGGCGGACGGCGCGGGATTTTCCAGCAGGTATATATAAAGCTGCAAAACGACGCTTAGAAGTCTTCCTCACACAGTCTCTGCTCGCTTAAAACATTCTAAGGAAAAAAAAAAAGATGTATCACGAAGGAATTATCCGAATGGGATGAAAATCGGTAGATATGACACACGTATACGGACAAACAAATAATTAAAATTTCAGAAAAAATGGATAATTTATTCAAGATTATTTATTTATCCAGCGTACGGCAAGTACAAATCACGTTTATTGAGAAATAAGCTGCTACAATAACTTTATAACTTTGGCACTAAAAAACGAGACATAAAGAATTAAATACAGTTATGTCATGAACAACATATATATAATTACAAATTAACATTTAGGTTTTTAATATATTGAACTGCACTTCGAGTCGCATCCAGGAAGTCCGTAGTTTGACCTGAGTAGGCTCTCAGAGGGCACTCTGCAATGATGTGCCGGATCGTCTGCTTCTCAGCGCCGCAGTCGCACTTTGGGGATGGTGCTCTTCCCCATTTGTGTAGAGAGTCCGCACATCGGCCGTGGCCCGCCCTGATCCTGTTGAGGATGGTCCATGTTTTACGTGGTAAGCCAAAGCCTGGAGGTCTGTTCGACGGTTTCAGTAAGGTGTTTACCTGTGGTGGTGCTGATTCTTCCCATTCCATTTTGCAGCGTTCTTCAAGACAGAAACCATTTTCCTCCAGATCTTTGGCCCTTATAAGAGGTGGATGTCTAGAGCGCAATCTATCTCTGTCAATGCCATTGCTCAAAGAGTGAATCGGAAGTTGCGGGTTGTCTTGTATTTTTTTAAATTCTCTGAGAAGTGCATGTGCTCTTCGTAAGTGAGATGGCGGTATGTGGCTCAGTACAGGTAGCCAGTGAATGGGGGTTGCTTTTATTGTACCTGAAATAATCCTCATAGTTTGATTCAGTACTGTGTCCAAACTATGAGGATTATTTCAGGTACAATAAAATCAACCCCCATTCACTGGCTACCTGTACTGAGCCACCTCACTTACGAGGAGAACATTTATTCAAGAGAAAGAGCTTCATAAACTGAGCAAGTCAGTAAAGCCTTGCGCCACCTCTGGTCCTTATGCAAGCAGTCATTCGGCTTGGCATTGGTTGATGGAGTTGTTCAATGTCCTTCAGCGGCATTATCTTGCTGAAATGTAGGCACAGGATGGCCTGATACGGACAGTAAAACGGGGCTAGAATATCGTCGGCATACCACTCTGCTGTAAGGCTGCCAAGGATACCAGCCTGACTGTCACCCGCCATATGGCCCGACAGCCAGGAGTGGTCGTGTGGCGTACCATTTCATCTCGTGGCAGGATCCCTTTGGTTGGCATCCGCAGCATCCTTACTACACAGTGGTAAGTCGACGATATTCCACGCCCCGTTCTGTTACTCTTCATAACGAGGCATCTCGAGCTTACATTTCAGCAAGGTAATGTCCATCCGCACACGGCGAGAGTTTCTTCTGTTTGCCTCTGTACTTGCCAAACCCTATCTTGCACAGCAAGATAGCCATATCTCTCCTCAGATGAGAACATTTGGAGATTTATGGGCAGGGTCCTCCAACCATCTCTGGAGCTTGAAGATCTAGCAGGCCAATTGACAAAATTTAGCACTACGTCCGTCAGGAAGGCATCCAGCAACCCTGTCAGTTAATGCCAAGCCGAATAACTGCTTGCATAAGGGACGCAGGTGGACCAACACGTTGCTGACTCGCTCAGTCTGTGAAGATCTTCCCTTCAATAATCCATCCATTTTTCCTGAAATTGTAATTATTTATTTGTATGTAAATGTACGTTCCACGTTCCATCTACAGATTTCCGTCCCATTCGAATAAATCCTTCGTGGTGCGTCGACTTTTTTCCTTTTTTTTTGTCTTTTAGTGTATTTCTCCTATAGTGTCATACTTGCCTTTGCTTCATGGCGGGACATTTTATTTACTCGTTATTTGCATTCTCGCCCTTGGCGGAGGCCCGAATATGGTCAGGTTGCTGCTCTTTTTCTTTTCATTTACATATACACAGCCTGACAAAAAACCCAGAGAGATCGTTGCATGTCAATGTAGCTTCGTTCACCTACACACCACTGGCGGGTATGTAAAAGATGAGAGTTGCAATTATCTCTGCCAAGGTAAACGACCACTGAATGCATTAGTGTTGTTCGTGTTTAGTGTTGTTACTAGGCCTGTTGGGATGTATAAAGGGCTCGAATAACTTCAGTTGTTGACTGATCACGGGGAGGGACACTGTTTTGCCGCGTCCTCGTGGGAAATTAAGTTATCAGAACCTGACAGAGCTTTAAAGAAGCGTTATTTTGGGTCTCCATTTGTCCGGCTTGTCAATCTAGGGAAGCCCCTTTCTTCCAATGACTTCTGGCGTCATGATGTGGTGAGTCGTCGACAGTGACTTCAGATCACGGCTGGCGGTGATTAACGGAGCTTTGATGGCACGACAGTAAGTCGCAGACATTCTGCGTCCTCATGTGTTACCTCCCATATTACAGTACCGCGGTGCCGTTTTTCAACAGGACAATGCCTATTCACACATGTCTCAGGGCTGGCAAAATCCTCATCTCTGTCCCTGACAGAATATGTGCGGGACACGTTGAACTTCAGTTCCATTCCAGTGCCCGTTTTCGGGATATCAAGGACCAGTTACAACAGTTGTGGCCCAGTATGCTCCAGGAGACGTTATAATGTCTTTATGATACCCTTCTCAACCGAATCATTGCATGCGTCCAGGTTAGAGGAGGCGCAACGTCATGGTGATAAGCTGGATCATAATGCCAAATTTTTGGTAAACTTGACTCGATTTTGTAATCAGTCCAGTAACATCAACATACCCTTTCAACTCGCGAAGTTTCATTTCGTTTCCTCTTATCCTTCTGTCCGCCGGGGTACGGCAGTGGTTAGTGCACTGGACTCGCTCTCAGGAGGAAGACAGTTCAAATCCGCTTCCGGCCAACCAGAATTAGATTTCTTGCGATATCGTTTGTTCGCTCCAGGCAAATGCCAGGATGCTTTCTTTGAAAGAGCTCGATCGATTTCCTTCCCCATACTTCAAACAATCCGAACTTGTGGTGCATCTCTAACGGCATCGTTATCGGCGGGTCGTTAAAACTCTAGTCTTCCTTATTCTTTCTGGATGCTTCACTACTTTTGTCAGGCAGCGTTAAACGAATGTAAAAATAAATTTTAAGGCCATAAATCTAGTGACGCAAATGATATGATTGTATCATGCTGTTTAATCAGTAACAGTGATGGAGATGGCTGGGCTTTATTAATTGCAGGTAAGAAGCTTTTATATGTAACATATCGGACAGAATTTGGTATGAAAAGCAATCAATTATTCGTGTCAGAAGCATCATTAAAGACAAACAAATAGCATTCATAAGACAAAACGAAATTCTGAGTACTCAGTAAGGGAAGTATGAGAAGAAAACATACTATATCACGAATAAATAATAACTCTAAGACATAACTTTTTTCATTTCCTTGGGTGTTCAGTCTTCTGACTCGTTGAAGCGGTCCGCAGAAAATTCTCCTGAGCAATCCTCTTTATTACAGAGTGGTATTTGCAGCCGGCCGTAGTGGCCGAGCGGTTCTTGGCGCTACAGTCTGGAACCGCGCGGCCGCTACGGTCGCAGGTTCGAATCCTGCCTCGGGCATGGATATGTGTGATGTCTTAGGTTAGTTAGGTTTAAGTAGTTCTAAGTTCTAGGGGACTGATGACCTAAGAAGTTAAGTCCCATAGTGCTCAGAGCCATTTTGGTATTTGCACTCAGTTTTCTCAATTATTTGTTGATATATGTAATATCTATTTTCCCCTACAGTTTTTATCCTTTGCAGTTCCCCCAAGTATCAAGGAAGCTATTCCTTGATGTCTTAACACGTTTCCTGTCAACCTGTACTTCTTATTGTCTTCCTCATGTTCACCTACTCATTACTTATCAGTCCACCTAGTTTTCAACTTCTTTCTGTAGCACCACATCCCAAAACGCTTAGATTCTCCTCTTTTCTGCCTTTTCCACAGTCTATGACAGCATGACTGACTTCCATACAATGCTGTGCTCAAAATATACATTCTCGGAAATTATTCCTCAAATTAAAGGCAATACTTGATACAAGTAGACTTCTTTTGACGAGCAATACTCCCACAGCCTGTGATACTCATGACGTCTTCCTTGCTTCTTCTGTTAAGTATACGTTTGCTGCCAAGGTAGCAGAAATCACTTACTTCGTCAGCAGACAACTATGTACGACGCTATTTAGTTGTGACCGCTGTCAGCGAGTGCTAAATGGCACGCTGTAATTTGTCGATTTCTCCAAAGGTGACTAAGTAACTACGAATGTCAGATTCACTAAAATCAAAATACTTATTAAAGTCAAGGTGCATGCAGCTGAACTAGTGAAGAGTCTGACTGTGATTTACACATGTCCTACATCATCACATTGATGCAATACCCAAACAAAAGAGTCAAATCATCACTTAGGTAAAAAATTCAAACTAAGAAAATTAAATGATCACTTAGATGCAGGTCCAAAACAATCACTTACTAACGTGACAGCTGAATGGTCAGTCGATGGCTTCATGATGACCGCGGATAGACTTCTCATTGAACTGGTAGGTACCTGGAACTGGAACTCTTTGGGCTGGTTCCACAACAGGAACTGTAACTACGCTGAGACTGGTATTGCACTGACTCCCTAGATGGAATTGCTGGCTTGGAGTCATGCAATATCTTAGATACAGATTGAGTGGAATAATATGTGCCCCAGTCACTTGTCGACATGTGATCAACTTAGGAAAAATATTGTGGCCACTTTTCTGCCATAGGAGGTGGTGTTGGCACCGGTGTGGAGCTTTTCTTAATCCAGCTTGTAAACAAGTTATTATTTACAAGCTGTTTACACCTGACATGATAGCAACCTGATAGACCAAGTTTCAGGATACAGCAGAATCGACAATGTGTGCTCATTCTACTGTTCATTCCATCCAACAAGTTCTGCAATTCTTTCTCACTTTCACTGATGATAACATGGTCATGAGGATACGTTATTAAGGATATTCTTTCACCTTGACCTTGAATCCCACTCTTGAACCTTTCTTTACTTACTATAACTGATTCTTCAATGTAAAGATTGAACAGCAGGGGTGAAAGGTTGCGTTTCTGCCTTACAACCTCTGTAATTTGAGCACTTCATACTTTGTCTTCCACTCTTAATTTCCCCTCTTGATTCGTGTATATATTGTATGGTACCTGTCTTTCTCTATAGCTTACACCTATTTTCCTAAGAATTATGAACATCTTGCACTATGTTACAACAAAAAAAAAAATGGCTCTGAGCACTATGAGACTTAACATCTGAGGTCATCAGTCCCCTAGAACTTAGAACTACTTAAACCTAACTAACCTAAGGACATCACACACATCCATGCTCGAGGCAGAATTCGAACCACCGGCCGTAGCGGTCGCGCGGTTCCAGACTGTAGCGCCTAGAACTGCTCGGCCACTCCGGCCGGCGCTATTTTACATTGCTAAATGTTTTTTATAGGTCGACAAATACTATAAACTTGCACTGATTTTTCTAAATTGTTATCAGGTGCAATGTCAGAACTGCCTCTCTAGTGCCTTCAACTTTCACAAGGCCTAACTGTTTGTCATTTAACAGATCTTTCACTTTCTTCTTAGTTCTTCTGCATATATTTCTTGTCAGCAATTTACACACATGAGTTATTAAGCTGATAGTACCATAGTTATCCCACTTGTCTGCTTTGCTATTTTGGCGGTTGTCTGAATGATATGTTTACAAAGATTTGATGGAATGTCTCTAGTCTCATAGATTCTATAGACCAACTTGAATAGTCTTGTAATGGCCACCTCCACCAATGACTTTAGAAATTCCGAATGAATGTTATTTGTGCTCCTGGCCTTGTTTGATTGCAAACCTTCCGAAGCTATATTAAGCTCTTACTCTAATACTGGATCACAAATATCTTCCATGTCGACTCCCTTTTTCTACTTCTATCACATCAGACAATTCCTCCCCTTGTTAGAGGCCTTCACTTCACCCTTCTCACCATAGCTTGTTTTGAATTTTTAACATGCTAAATCAGTCATTCCAATGGCCATTTCTATTTTTATTTCTTCGCGTTTTTCCGAACAGTTTTCTCTTAGCTTCCTGGCACTCCCTATTTATTTCATTCCTAAGTGACTTACATTGTTGTATTCCTGTCTTAATTTTTATTATTATTTCTTCTATTGCGTCAGGTTTCTTTGCAATTACCTTCCCTATAACTTTGTTTGTCTGTCCAGCTTCTGGGAGAGCCAATTTTGTAACTTTCAATTTACCTTCAACTGTGCTGCCTATTGTGGGTTCATCAATGCAGTTTCTTCTGGATGAGTCTCTTTAAACTAATGTACTTGTGGTGGTGTAAGTTGTCGCTAGCACACCGGTCGGCAAAGATGAAGTGCGAAGATCGATTAGTAGGCGCTGGATCAAGCACGCCTATCACGAGAGGTGCCAGAGACACACCCACAAGCAACACGCCGACAATGCTCTCTCAAAAGCATGTATTTAGGCCGCCGCCGCTGACCGGAGGACATCACTCAGTCATCCAGTTTGGCGTCTGTCAGTCTACTCACAGAGCCGGTTTAGTTTGTCACATGCTACGACAGCCTACATAGCGACAAGATCAGTGGCTGTAGTGGGACTAATTTACCTCAATTAGAATTGTACATTACTCGGTGTGACAAACTAAAGATTATTGATACTGATATTACATCAGTCTGCAACAGGGATATTACTGAAGAACTTGTGTCACAAAACATGGACTCTATTCAAGTTAAGTAAATGTTTCCAGATCATATAAATAAAGAACCATATTAATCCAAGTGTGCGTTTGTGTTGTACAAAAAGGATACCGGCCACCTGTAACAACATCGTCTCCCTTGCTTCCTTGCGGTACAAGACTCTACACTACTGTTCTTCATTACTGACTTGTGACCTGAGTCTATTTCTACTCCAGGGTATGCCTTAAAATCCAATATCTGATTTCGGAATCTCTGTCTAGCTGTGATGAAACCCAGCTGGAGTCTGCCTGTATCGTCAGACCTTTTATAAGTACAGCTTCTCCTCTTGTGATTCTTGAACAGAGTATTCATTATAACTACTTGAATTTATCGAAGAACTTAATTATTCTTTCTCCTCTCTCATGCCTACTACCTAGCCCATATTCTCCACTAAATATCTCTTCCATCTCTTTCCCTACAACAGAATTCCAATCCTCCATCAGTTTCAGATTTTCATCTTCCTTTACGTAATGAGTTACCAATGTTCTTATATATATGAAGATAGTAACTGTTCTTAAAAGAACAGATACCATTGATGACTGTGCAGCTTCTCTAGAATAAATGATAATTAATTGAAACCCTCAGCTGCCGACAGGTGTTGTTGTTATACCTCATGGGGACAGCTGAAAATGTGTGCCCCGACAGGGACTCGCACTCGGGACCTCCTGCTTACATGGTAGACGCTCTATGCATCTGAGCCACCGAGGACACAGATGCATAGCCCGACTCCAGGGACTTATCCCTTGCACGCCTCCTGTGAGACCCACATTCACAACTGTCCACAATCTACATAAATAATGTACCTAATAGTATTTGCCCATCCACTCATTACTCGCGCACACTAAGGTGCCTATTTCAGTAAGAGTTCGGGCAACCTGTGTGCATTCACACAGACGACGGTCAATGGCTGGGTAGCCTTTAACTATATATATGAAGATAGTAACTGTTCTCGAAAGAACAGATACCATTGATGACTGTGCACCTTCCCTAGAATAAATGATAATTAATTGAAACCCTCAGCTGTCGACAGGTGTTGTTAATATACCTCGATGGGGACAGCTGAAAATTTGTGCCCCGACCGGGACTCGAACGCGGGATCTCCTGCTTACATCGCAGACGCTCTATCCATCTGAGACACCGAGGACACAGATGCATAGCGCGACTGCAGGGACTTTTCCCTTGCACGCCTCTGCCCTGTAAGCAGGAGATCCCGCGTTCGAGTCACGGTCGGGGCACACATTTTCAGCTGTCCCCATCGATGTATATCAGCAAAATCTGTCGGCAGCTGAGGGTTTCAATTAATTATCAAATATTCTTATATACTGCCTCTACCTCTTCATCTTCCGCCTATGACGTCGGCATGTACACTTGAAGTAATGATGTTGCTCGTTTGTTCTCGATTCTGATGAGAATAATAACTAAACAATTCACAGCAATTCACTCTCTGTCCTACTTTTCTTTTCACGATGGATCCTACTTCTGCTGCTGTTGATGTTAAACTACATTCGCATGTCCAGAAATCCTTATCTTCTTACCATTTCACTTCACCACGTATCCACGCTGAGCCTTTCCATTTCCAACTTCAGACTTTCTAGTTTCCCTACCGCACTCAGTCTCTGGATATCATACGCTCCGAGTCGTGGAACATTACACTTACATTGGTTATTCAGCCAACCTGAGATCAAGGATGTTTTCACTAGTTAGTAGTCAAAGACTGAACCCCTAGATCAATGTAAATATACATTTACGTTGTGATTTTAGGTTTTTCCAGCATAGGAAAATCTCGAATGGTTTTAGGTATTCATCGGGGCGGTGTTGTCTAAAGGCTACGGCATTTCGGCAAGCCGACTTCCTGCCACCTTTAGGCTTTCCTGATGACTGGGTGATATATCGCGGACCTGGCGCGGTGTTGGGCGAAGCACAGCGTCGGGCATCGATCCAGTCTTCAGTAGCCATTCCGCTGGTGCTGGACGCGGATCTCTCCTGGCGTGGAGACAGCGCTTCTTCGTCCTCTTCAATTGTGACGGGAAGGAACCTCCACGTAAACTGCCGTTGTGCTCTGGTCGTGCTCAACGTTGGATACGAGACCTCACTTAACCGCTGTCCTCATTTATTAGTCCACCATGCAGTCCGATCTCAAAAGCTTCTTTGAGAATACAATCCTAAAAGGTGCTGGATTGTTGCAAGAACTTAGTGTCGTCATAATTCATGGCATGTCCATGGGAGATGCAATGCTCTGCCACAGTGGACTTTGATGCCTGACCGTTGCCAGTGTGGCGTTTATGATCAGTGCACCCATCCTATACTGTCCGGATAGTCTAGCCTACATACATTTTCTCACAATAGCAAGGAATGTTGCTGACTCCCAGTTTCTGGAGTCCTGGGACATCCTTGACTGATCCTAATAAGGTTTTTGTCTTGGCTTGTGAGCGGAACACGTACTTGACGTTGTGTTTCCAGAGTATTCTTCCGATTTTTGCTGATGTGTTCCCGACGTATGGAATAATCGTCGTCTTCAGTTGGCTGTGGTGTTAAAAAAATGGTTCAAATGGCTCTGAGCACTATGGGACTCAACTGCTGTGGTCATAAGTCCCCTAGAACTTAGAACTACTTAAACCTAACTAACCTAAGGACATCACACACATCCATGCCCGAGGCAGGATTCGAACCTGCGACCGTAGCAGTCGCACGGTTCCGGACTGCGCGCCTAGAACCGCGAGACCACCGCGGCCGGCTGTGGTGTTAACTTCTTCTGTTTTGAGGCATGTAGTATCTGGCGCTTGTCGTAACCGTTCGTACGGAGTGCTGCAATTCATCTGCTAGATTGTCGTAGTCAGAGATTTTGTGTGCTCTGTGGTCTAGTGTGCTTAGGACATCTTCTAATTGTGAAGGAACATGGTAGCTGGACGCATGCGGGTACAAGTCTGTAAGTGTCTGTTTACGGTAGACACTGTGTCCTAGTATACCATCTGGTCTTCGCTTGACGTGCAGAACTAGAACTAGAAATTGATGGTTTTGCTCTATCTCCATCGTGAAGTTGATGTTCTGGTGCAGCGAATTCAGGTGTTGCAAAATGTCTTGTAGATGACTTCGTCCATGTGGCCAGACTGCGATCTCTCGTGATGTGTACTAATTTTGCTTTCCACTGTAAGTGCACTTTTTTCTTAAGAAGCTACATCCCCTTCACAAACCAGTTCTGAAGGAACTACACATCTGTCAAGTTCTCATTATCTGATCAGTCTTAAATGGCAGCTACCACCTGGCAGATCTATACTGTGTTCATGACGTCCTCTTTCATACAAACGGACACCGTCGTCCACGTGAAAGTTAATAATAAATTGCAACGTGATATTTACAATTCTCAAACAAGTCACGAAGGGAAGTCACAAGAAAAAGCAAACATAGGCTTATTGTTCACAGTTATTTGTTACACATATCCTCAAAAACAGTTTTACAAAATCTATTACAAAACCGGCCTTCCAATAGCCACCAATAACAAATATAGTTAAAAGTTTATACAGTCGTTACTTAAGTATATGTAATGAAAAAAGTTAAGTAAAGATCCTTCCGTTTAACTAAATAATAAAAAGCCCCAGAGAAATGTAGATGACAACCATAATTGCACACAGAATTTACCGAAACTAAATCCCCGTTGGTAAAACAAGCAACAGTACAGAATATTAAATAACAAATTTTAAGTAAAGAGAAAATTTCCCAACGGGAACCTTAGATCAATAAAGAAATCATAGGACAACGGAATTCCACCAATTATATAGTGACTTTTTCCACTGAATTCACTTATGAAATCCCTTTCAAGTGTAACAACAACATTTAGGTAGAAAAGACTGTTATCTTAATAGTCCGTTTAAGTTCCACGTAACAGCGGGCACACCCCAATGGACGACCCACACTAATACAAGAGTGACCTAACTACTAGGAACAGGAGAAGCACCTTGGTGCAGCCCGAACACATTAACGAGAGAAATCTCCGAGTAATTACAAGAGAGAATCCTCAAATCTGTCATCTACTGGGGCGAGCAGCGACTCTGACAGGCTACAGCCAAGTAGCGACGAACGTCACCAAAACGTATCTGCGCCGCCCCCTATATTGGTCAATCCGAAACTGATTGTGCTCGCCGCTCGCAGTACACTGTAACATAAAAGAACAAAGGACAGACAACCAAACCAGGACACAACGCAAACCATCTTATTTCATAGTAATGCCCCCCCCTTTAGATTTAATACCCTCACCACATGCAAGACCTCAAACAAATTATTCATTTCTTACAGCTCACAATGCTTTACTCCTACAGGCAGACCCCAGTAACAAGCATGGAGGAACAATATCTCCACTGGTATCGCCAAGCGCCGCTCGCAACCACTAACAGTTGTAGGTCAACGTGATGGTGTGAGTGAGTGGTTATCATATATACACTGATAAGCCAAAATATTATGACCACTGACCACCGCAACGTTGGATGCTGCCTGGTGGCGTGACGGGCACGGGGCGCAGGAACAAAAGTTGAGACGGAACTTGTTGTACCGTTCCATATTTTCTCAATAAATTCCGGTACAAGAGAATAGCTAGAGTTTTTTTTACTCTGCAGAAATAAATCAGTTGGTAACAGGCAGGAGAGAATGGACCAAATGGCGTTTATTTATTGATTTTATTTCATGTGTTTCCCTGCATCGTTTCCCTTGTGCGATCTGGGCTTTATGAATGAGAAATTATGTGAAGTAGCAGAAAGCTTTAGTCAGAGGTTGTAGCAGTGCATGAGTAGAGTGGTTCTGTGGGAGGGTAGTCCCAACCCCTAAACGCGAACAAGTTTGGCAAAGACAAAGTGTGCAAGTCATATCAGAGAGGTCGCGAAGACACGAGTGTAGGCTCTGTCAGGTTGGCGAAACACCCCTTCCACCCCAGCGTTTGAACGTGCAACGGTTAGGCGATGTGGCACAAAGGTCACTGGTTCCTGGGCAGCGACGCTGTGAAGACTTAGCTCTCGATTTTATGGTAATACACTACTGGCCATTAAAATTGCTACACCAAGAAGAAATGCAGATGATAAACGGGAATTCATTGGACAAAGATATTATACTAGAAATGACATGTGATTACATTTTCACGCAATTTGGGTGCATAGATCCTGAGAAATCAGTACCCAGAACAACCACCTCTGGCCGTAATAACAACCTTGATACGCCTGGGCATTGAGTCAAACAGAGCTTTGATGACGTGTACAAGTACAGCTGCCCGTGCAGCTTCAACACGATACCACAGTTCATCAAGAGTAGTGACTGGCGTATTGTGACGAGAGAGTTGCTCGGCCACCACTGACCAGACGTTTTCAATTGGTGGGAGATCTGGAGAATGTGCTGGCCAGTGCAGCAGTCAAACATTTTCTGTATCCAGAAAGGCCCGTACAGGACCCGCAACATGCGGTCGTGCATTATCCTGCTGAAATGTAGGATTTCGCAGGGATAGAATGAAGGGTAGAGCCACGGGTCGTAACACATCTGAAATGTAACGTCCACTGTTTAAAGTGCCGTCAGTGCGAACAAGAGGTGACCGAGACGTGTAACCAATAGCACCCCACGCCATCACGTCGGGTGAAACGCCAGTATGGCGATGACGAGTACACGCTTTCAATGTGCGTTCACCGCCATGTTGCCAAACACGGATGCGAACACATGATGCTGTAAACAGAACCTGGATTCATCCTAAAAAATGACGTTTTGCCATTCGTGCACCCAGGTTCGTCGTTGAGTACACAATCGCAGGCGGTCCTGTCTGTGATGCAGCGTCAAGGATAACCGCAGCCATGCGGATAAGATGCCTGTCATCTCGACTGCTAGTGATACGAGGCCGTTGGGATCCAGCACGGCGTTCCGTATTACCCTCCTGAACCCACCGATCCCATAATCTGCTAACAGTCATTGGATCTCGACCAACGCGAGCAGCAACGTCGCGATATGATAAACCGCAATCGCGATAGGCTACAATCCGACCTTTATCAAAGTCGGAAACGTGATGGTACGCATTTCTCCTCCTTACACGAGGCATCACAACAACATTACAGCAGGCAACGCTGGTCAACTGCTGTTTGTGTATGAGAAATCGGTTGGAAACTTTCCTCATGTCAGCACATTGTAGGTGTCGCCACCGGCGCCAGCCTTGTATGAATGCTCTGGAAAGTTAATCATTTGCATATCACAGCATCTTCTTCCTGTCTGTTAAATTTCGCGTCTGTAGCACGTTGTAGGTGTCGCCACCGGCGCCAACCTTGTATGAATGCTCTGAAAATTTAATCATTTGCATATCACAGGATCTTCTTCCTGTCGGTTAAATTTCGCGTCTGTAGCACGTCATCCTCGTGGTGTAACAATTTTAATGGCCAGTAGTGTATTATCAGAGGTATTAGAATGATTGAAATCTGTTCGTTACTAAGGTCCAGATGTTGAAATCAAGTGTGAGATTATCACGAAACCGTCATAATGGGGTTTAATTTCTTAATTTGATTAAACTTCTTTAAGAACTTGGCGTTTCTGCCTTGGTCAGTCACGCACCATGGGCCTTAAGCTCACGGTCGTATTATTGCTCTGTGCGTAACAGAAGTTAACTCATTTAATGTATTTAGCCGGCCGCAGTGACCGAGCGGTTCTAGGCGCTTCAGTTTGGAACCGCGCGACCGCTACGGTCGCAGGTTCGAATCCTGCCTTGGGCATGGATGTGTGTGCTGTCCTTAGGTTAGGTAGGTTTAAGTAGCTCTAAGTTCTAGGGGACTAATGACCAAGACGCTAAGTCCCATAGTGCTCAGAGCCATTTGAACCATTTTTAATATATTTTAATGTGGTGTTCTTTTACAGTGATATTTTGGGGGATTTTTTTTAAATTTCTGATATGTTTTCTTTGTGTACTTGGTTTCCCGCCACGTGGTCGGTTTGAGTCACCGCCACATTCGTAAAGTGCAGTTTCATTCCAGAATTGTACACTAGGTTCATTACAGTTTCGTATAGGTCTATTCCGAAGTAGTAAATTTCTGCACAGAAAAAGAACTCTGAATCATGAAATGTGCGCTTATACACTTTGGTGCGAAACTGTGTCAACGGTCGGTAATAGATAAAAGGTAGGAGTAAATAATAATATAGTAGTGCGTGAGTGTTAGATAAAGAAGAAATAATCATATGTGTCAGAATTTTTGCATTCCTGTTGGCTACCCCAATTTGGCCACGTGTGAACTACACTCCTGGAAATTGAAATAAGAACACCGTGAATTCATTGTCCCAGGAAGGGGAAACTTTATTGACACATTCCTGGGGTCAGATACATCACATGATCACACTGACGGAACCACAGGCACATAGACACAGGCAACAGAGCATGCACAATGTCGGCACTAGTACAGTGTATATCCACCTTTCGCAGCAATGCAGGCTGCTCTTCTCCCATGTGGACGATCGTAGAGATGCTGGATGTAGTCCTGTGGAACGGCTTGCCATGCCATTTCCACCTGGCGCCTCAGTTGGACCAGCGTTCGTGCTGGACGTGCAGACCGCGTGAGACGACGCTTCATCCAGTCCCAAACATGCTCAATGGGGGACAGATCCGGAGATCTTGCTGGCCAGGGTAGTTGACTTACACCTTCTAGAGCACGTTGGGAGGCACGGGATACATGCCGACGTGCATTGTCCTGTTGGAACAGCAAGTTCCCTTGCCGGTCTAGGAATGGTAGAACGATGGGTTCGATGACGGTTTGGATGTACCGTGCACTATTCAGTGTCCCCTCGACGATCACCAGTGGTGTACGGCCAGTGTAGGAGATCGCTCCCCACACCATGATGCCGGGTGTTGGCCCTGTGTGCCTCGGTCGTATGCAGTCCTGATTGTGGCGCTCACCTGCACGGCGCCAAACACGCATACGACCATCATTGGCACCAAGGCAGAAGCGACTCTCATCGCTGAAGACGACACGTCTCCATTCGTCCCTCCATTCACGCCTGTCGCGACACCACTGGAGGCGGGCTGCACGATGTTGGGGTGTGAGCGGAAGACGGCCTAACGGTGTGCGGGACCGTAGCCCAGCTTCATGGAGACGGTTGCGAATGGTCCTCGCCGATACGCCAGGAGCAACAGTGTCCCTAATTTGCTGGGAAGTGGCGGTGCGGTCCCCTACGGCACTGCGTAGGATCCTACGGTCTTGGCGTGCATCCGTGCGTCGCTGCGGTCCGGTCTCAGGTCGACGGGCACGTGCATCTTCCGCCGACCACTGGGAGACAACATCGATGTACTGTGGAGACCTCACGCCCCACGTGTTGAGCAATTCGGCGGTACGTCCACCCGGCCTCCCGCATGGCCACTATACGCCCTCGCTCAAAGTCCGTCAACTGCACATACGGTTCACGTCCACGCTGTCGCGGCATGCTACCAGTGTTAAAGACTGCGATGGAGCTCCGTATGCCACGGCAAACTGGCTGACACTGACGGCGGCGGTGCACAAAGCTGCGCAGCTAGCGCCATTCGACGGCCAACACCGCGGTTCCTGGTGTGTCCGCTGTGCCGTGCGTGTGATCATTGCTTGTACAGCCCTCTCGCAGTTTCCGGAGCAAGTATGGTGGGTCTGACACACCGGTGTCAATGTGTTCTTTTTTCCATTTCCAGGAGTGTAGTATCAAGGTAATAATTAGTAAATGTTTCTTGTGCCCCCCATAACTATTTGATTTGCTTATAATGAAGTGCGTTACATAAAACATACGGGTTAAACTCTTGTATCTATGGAAAAGTTCATATTTTATTGCCTATTTATGGGACGGATGCTTGCAAAATTTGCCCGCCATATGATAGTAAATATTCTTGCGTCCCTGCTCAGTAACATGCTGTTGTTTCGGAACGCAAGATTAAACCAAAATTGGCAGTCATAGTCAAGGTGATCACTTGCTACCCCTCTTTGGCGGACGTTCTAATGAAAATTGAAATATTTAGCCAGATATACTCTTCCGCCCAGGCCGAGTTCGCGTGTAGTGTCTTTTGCTGAACTTGTTCTGCGTGACCTACAGTAATTAAATGTAATATCAATAGAAGGCACGGGTTTGGATATAATTGTGTGCCTGAATAAAATTCCACTGAAGCCATGTCTGTTCTCCCCTCTCCGTTTCCATAATTACATGGTTAAAGTAAACCCTGTTGACTAGAGAGATCATTTGTCATGAAGTATAACATGACAGCCCATGCTGTTACATAATAATGGGCAGTAACTATTCCAATAGATACATGGACCCGCGGGACTGCTACGGTCGCAGGTTCGAATCCTGCCTCGGGCATGGGTGTGTGTGATGTCCGTAGGTTAGTTAGGTTTAAGTAGTTCTAAGTTCTAGGGGACTTATGACCTAAGATGTTAAGTCCCATAGTGCTCAGAGCCATTTGAACCATTTTTTTAGATACATGGCTATTTGTTGAAATGCTGTAGTTAGTCAATAAATATCAATCAATCTAAATCCTCTCTATTTCCTCCCTTTATCATTAACAAGTTAAAGAATAGGTGAAACCTAAAGTATCCACACCTGCTAACAAAATGGAGAATAGGATTGATAAAATATCCCTTAGAGATGACAGGCAACCCAGACAAATTAGTCCCTACCTCAGTCGCATGCTGGTTTGACAAATAAAAATAAATAAAAGCACTCTGCTCTCTATTAAGACCTGAATAGGTGCCTTCTGTAGAGGTAAAAAAGATTGCCTTGTCCGCTGCCTTAAAATTTTTACCGCTAGGTTAAACCCACCCGCTAGAAATTATGAATACCCCAGCAGTAACCCGCAGGGGCCTGTAATTTCGTGGAGCACACGAATTTGTTAAACCAGTACTACAGAGGGTAACTTGCAGAAGCAGTAGGACACGATAAGTAACCGTAAACATCCTACCTGGTCGAAGTTCACTAGTACCACCGGTAGGTTGGTTACGTTGCAAAGTATGTAATCGAAGCAGACGTGGATCACACTAGCGAAGACATGGGCTGCTAATGGGGAAATCCATTGAGATAAGCGACTTTCAGAAAGGGCAGATCATTATTACCCAGAGCCTGTGAGTATCTCGAAAACGGCGAGGCTGGTTGAATATTTACGTGCTACTATCGTGAATACCTGCGGAAAGAAAAAGGACGACCACTAGGCGCTAAATTGTTGGGTGTCCACAATTCCCCACAGAAAGTGGGTTTCGGAGACTTGGCTGCTGTGCAAAGTGAGATAGATGGTAATCTGTGGCATCGCTGGCGAAAGAGCACAATGCTGGAGTACGCACAAGGTTTCCGGAGTGCAGTCCACCGCACGTTGTGGAACACAGAGCTCCGCAGCAGGCCACCCCTACGTGTTCACATGTTGACCCAACAGCATCGTCAGTCACGACTGCAGTGGGCACGGGACCGTCGGAATTCCACCATCGCTCAGTAGAAACGTGTCGGCTCTTAGGATGAATCACATTTTTGCCCCGTAGGTCGATGGTCATCTCCACAAAGACCGCCATCAATGTGAATGGCGGCTCGAAACATGAAGCGAGCCACGGACGCAGGCTGGTGGCAGTAGTACTGTGTTATGGGAGATATTCTCCTGCGCTTGCATGGGACTTGTGGTAGTAATCGAAGGTACGCTGAAGCTGCCTCCATTCATGGTTATCTTCCCTGACGGAGATGTCATCTTTCACCAGGATAACTGTCCCTGTCTCGGAACCAGAACCGTGGTACAGTGGTTTGAAGTGCATTATAGCGAACTCATGTTGATATTTGGTTGGTTGTTTTGGGATAGGGGACCAAACAGCGAAGTCACCGGTCCCATCGCATTAGGAATGGATCGAGAAGGAAGTCGGCCATACCCTTTCAAAGGAACCATCCCTGCATTAGCCTGACGCCATTAAGAGAAATTACGATTTAGAGAAATCAGGATGGTCGGGCGCGGGTTTGAACCGTCGTCCACCCGAATGCGAGTCCAGTGTGATAACCATTGCACCACATCGCTCGGTTATTGTTGATATCTCGGCGACCAAATTCGCTTATGTAAATCCTATGGAACCTATCTGGCTCGCTACTCGGCGGCAGAACCGCCTACGCAAATCAGCGGCCCGTTGTTTCCTGAGTTACGTGGCCTGTGCCTAGACATCTATAATCTATCCAAAATTACTTTAGGACTGACAGCGAGGCCGGCCGCGGTGGTCTAGCGGTTCTAGGCGCGCAGTCCGGAACCGCGCGACTGCTACGGTCGCAGGTTCGAATCCTGCCTCGGGCATGGATGTGTGTGATGTCCTCAGGTTAGTTAGGTTTAAGTAGTTCTAAGTTCTAGGGGACTGATGACCACAGATGTTAAGTCCCATAGTGCTCAGAACCATTTGAACCATTTTTTTGGACTGACAGCGATGACGGAAGTGGTAGGGGGGAAACCCCCCGCGGCATGCCCGGACCACTTTCCGCCAGCTACCTGCAGCTGCAGCAGATCCTCGAAGTTGCCAAACCTTTACCCCACACGACACTTCCTGCTTGCATTGGTCTTCAGTTGTCGCCAGCTTACTATCCTGTGTGCCGTTGTTACCGTTATTAGTTATTACTGTTATTCGTTGCTTCCGTTATTCGTTGCTTCCGTTATTCGTTGTGTGGCACTCAACGATGTCAGCGGAAGTTCGTCGAAAATTATGAGTGGAAAAGTTCGATGTCGTCCTCTTGAGCATGGGATTGGCATGCGAGTGCAGTGAGGAGTGTGTTACGTGCCTAGTTTGATAATTAAAACCTTAGTGGTGGCCCTCCGCTTTCTGTTACCAAAGTGATCGACATAACTGTTGCAGCTTTGAGTACAAACAAAGCCTGTGAAGGAAATGTTCGACAAACAAAAGGAAACTGAAGAACCATCCAACTTAGCACCACTGAAAAAAAAAATGCCCTATGGGTAGCCGGATTACTAATACCGATTCCTTTGCAGAGGATGCGATTCGTTGTCATAATTACGATTATTTTCGAAGGAAGGGACATCCGACGTCTGGAAGTTGCTGGTCACACTTAAAGAATCAGGACTTTCAAGGTAGTCGCTTACCCTTGTCTACAGTTTTACACAACCTTTACTTTCACTATGGACATTTCTGTGGCCAGAAGATGCAACGAAGAGGAAGGCTGTAGATGCGTGGCGATGTCAATTTTTAAGGGACATCTATAGCATAAATATCGACGAAGTGGTTTTACTTGACGAAATGTGTGTCAGTTCTGGTCACGTTGTCAAGCATAGATGGACAGACGACACAGCTAAAGGATCAATGGCAGACTTATTCTTCTTCGTGCAGGCACCTCGCAGGGTTTTCTCCAAAACAGTATCCTGCTTTTTAAATAAAAGAAAACAGGAGATTTTCACGAAGAAATGAACCACTTTACATTTACAAAGTTGTTTCGAGGATTCACTAATACGAAATCATGAAAAACAGTCAACAGTTGTAAGGGATAATGCTCATTACGTTCAGTTGTCGTTGACAAGGTGCCTACCATGTCGAACCGAAAGGAGGAAATTATTGATTGGTTTCAGCTTCGTAACGTCGATGTAAGTGATGAACTTAAAAAAGGTGGAACTTACGGAAAAAATATCTTTCCATAAGCCACAGATGCTCATATACGAAATCGACAAACTGGCAAAAAAGCATGGGCATACAGTCGCTAGGCTGCCACCTTACCACTGTCATTTCAACCCAGTAGAGTTAATATGAGCCCAAAGTAAAGGCTACGTTGCCAGGAATAATAATAAATTTAACCTCTCTGCAGTTAAAGCCCTCGCAAGAGAAGCTGTCACGAACGTCACCGCTGAAGATTGCAAGAAAGCCGTCAAACATGCACGGAGCATCTTGGAAAGGGCATGGCAGAATAAAGCGCTTTGGGAGAACTGAGTGGAGAAGATGATAATTTCATTGAATGACGTGACTCTGACAGCGACAGCGATAGTCGAGCTCCACGAATCTGTCACAGTGACGAGAGTGACATCAGTGGAGTTTTTCCATCATCCCCGTAGAAAGGTAGCACACGCGTTTTCAACTACATGTTTGGCGTGCGCAGTGTACACCTGCAAGTACCTACATGACAAAACAATATCGTCGTAAGTTTTGAAATTTTAATAACAAGGCCCTAATAGCAACTAATTTCAAAGGAAGTTCATCTCAGGAATTCAGTATGCACCAGACAAAGTAAACACTACTGTTTACGATATAATTGATGTAATACAGAGGCCTTGCTATTTGTATTGCTTTTGTTCTTTCTAAACAATATACGTTGGCCTATTTAAGATTCCCATCCTGATAAACACGCTTCATCAGATTTTTGGTTGCTTTAGAATTAAGTAGGCGGATTAGACAAATTAATAACAGTTTCATTACAAGCGTATAGCGAGCTGTTTCTCGTGCCGAAACCGTACGGTCGCCCAATTCGTCGTTGATGCGCGAGCGGACCATTGTGCGTCATATTTAACAAATTATCTCGCATTAGAGATCTCCGAAAGAGTTGTAATTTCGAACGTATGAATATATGATGTATTCTTAAGAGTTAATTCGCACCTAATTTCAATGACAAAAAAGTTTCCCGCATGTCGAAAATTCGGTAACGTCGTGAGAAAACGTACTTTCGTAAACTGTCCTAATATCGTCTTAATACTTTGTTGCCGCAGGTAAAACTAAAATCAAAGCTTAGTGTAACTCTTTCAAAACGCACTGATTCAATTTCCGTGTTTATAAACGGAATAGTTAGCCTGTTTGAGCGAGCTGAATGAAATGTAGGATTCCGCGTGTGTTCCATGCACGACGTGGCATCTCTGTACCGCGCCTCCAAGTGCTCCTGCCGAAGTGTCAGTCCTGAAGTAATTTTGGACAGACTACAATGTCACATACCTTCACAAACCTACCAACAAACTGACGAATCCCTGATATGTAGAATCAGTGATGTATTTCGTTCCAAAGACGGACAAACAAGCAATTAAGCAGGTGGTCATAATGTTTTGGCTCATCAGTGTAGTTGGTATGTCGGTGTCTTCTCTTGGCTTCTCAGGTGATTCCAGAGTTAACAGCGGATGCTTTGTATCAATATTGCGGCCAGTAGGTTTGTAATGCTTTTAGAAAGTCTTTATTCTGCCGTTAGCTAGCTTTTTCAGCCACTGAAGTCTCAGCTTCAAGACGTCGCTGGGATCCTGGCGCTGATGGAAATACACTCACGCTCATAAATTAAGGATAATTGCAGAATGTGGTGTCACACAACGTGGCACTACACAAAACTGGCGCTAACAGCATAGGCACATAGGGAACACACACGACACAGATCTGTAAATCCACGGTATTGGTGATAAGTTGAGAAAACCGTCCCGAAACACATGTGCTACAAAACGCCACTGTTTCCTGCGCATGTACCCCGACATCAGTATGGGATATGATCACTATGCACACGTACACAGGCCGCACAACTGGTTGGCATACTCTGGATCAGGTGGTCGAGCAGCTGCTGGGGTTTAGCCTCCAATTCTTGCACCAGTGCCTGTCGGAGCTCCTGAAGTGTTCTAGGGGTTTGAAGACGTGCAGCGATACGTCGACCGAGAGCATCCCAGACGTGCTCGATGGGATTAGGTCTGGAGAACAGGCAGGCCACTCCATTAGCCTGATGTCTTCTGTTTCAAGGTACTCCTCCACGATGGCAGCTCGGTGAGGCCGTGCGTTATCATCCATCAGGAGGAAGGTGGGACCCACTGCACCCCTGAAAAGGCGGACATACTGGTGAAAAATGACGTCCCGATACACTTGACCTGTTACAGTTCCTCTGTCAAAGACATGCAGGAGTGTACATGCACCAATCATAATCCCACCCCACACCATCAAACCACGACCACCATACAAGTCCATTTCAAGAACATTAAGGGGTTGCTATCTGGTTCCTGGTGCCAGATGAAAGCCGGGCGAGAATCACTGTTCAGACTATACCTGGACTCGTCCGTGAACATAACCTGGGACCACTGTTACAATGACCATGTATTGTGTTCTTGACACCAGGCTTTTCGGGTTCTCCTGTGACCAGGGGTCAGTGGAATGCACATTGCAGGTCTTCTGGCGTATAAGCCATGTCTGTTCATTCGTCTGTAGACTGTGTGTCTGGAGACAACTTTTCCAGTGGCTGCGGTAAGGTCCCAAGCAAGGCTACCTGCAGTACTCTGTGGCCGTCTGCGGGCACTGATGGTGAGATATCGGTCTTCTTGTGGTGTTGTACACTGTGGACGACCCGTACTGTAGCGCCTGGACACGTTTCCTATCTGCTGTAATCATTGCCATAATCTTGAGATCACACCTTGTGGCACACGACCTGCTGTGTTTGAGCAGCCTCCAATCGCCCTAGTATTCTACCCCTCATAACGTCATCAATATAAGTTCTTTGAGCCATTTTCAACACACAGTTACCATTAGCACGTCTGAAAACGTCTGCACATTTACTCGCTGCACTGTACTCTGACATACACCAACACACCTCTGCGTATGTGGACTGCTGTCAGCGCCACAGTGCGACGACCGCAGGTCAGATGCACTGCATGGTCATACACCGAGGTGATTTAAACCTGCTGACATCCCACCAGAGCCTTGTTTCACCATGTATCAGCATTATCGTTAATTTATGAGCGTGAGTGTAGATTTAAATACACCTTGTAAACACCGTCGACTGACCCTGGGAGGCCCTTCGGTACTGACCGACCGCCACGTCATCCTACTCCAATGGCGTCATTGGATGCAGTATGGAGTGACGTGTGGTCAGCACACTGCTCTTCCAGCCGTTGTCAGTTTACATGTCGTGGAGCCATATTACGCGGTCGAGTAGTTGACATCGTGAGGCTGAGTGCATCCCGTTCTAGTACTTCCATCAAGGAAAAATTCATTGCAGTACTCGGAATCGAATCTTGGTGTTTCGCATAGCAGTCAAAAGTGCTGATCACTCAGGTGCAAAGGCGGACAGTTAAATACACTACCTGACATTAGATGAGAAGTACCCAGAAGGGGAGGAGGAAACGAAACAAAACTTCACAGGCTTATGTTATTGCAGTCATTACAGTGTCGAATCAAACTGACAAAGAACTTACCCATATCAGCACACTTATCACTATGCAGTTGTACCCCTCTGGCCTATTTACACGCAGTGATTCGGTTGGAAATGGTGTCATAAAGCCGTTGTACATCGTCTGATTTTATTCCTGCCGTATAAGCGACATCAGCGCAGTAACTGCTGTGATGCTTGAACTAAAACCTGAGACAAGAGGCGATCGAAATTTCAAACAATTCCGACGGATGGCAGAGCGGCTGTGAAACGCCAAAAAAGCGTCTACATACAGGTTGACAATTATTGAACGATATGAAATAAAATCGTCGTAACTTCTGAACGGTTTGCGTGACAGCGTTCAAACTGCACCGTTGGCCGCGGAGCATGATAGAAATTAGTACGCGCATGCATGGTTTGGTATAGTGACGAGGCCCACTTTCATTTCGATGGGTTCGTCAATAAGCAAAAGTTGGGCATTTGGGGGACTGTATGGGTGCAATGTCCAGTCACGGAATAATCGGTGCGCCGGCCGCGGTGGCCGTGCGGTTCTGGCGCTGCAGTCCGGAACCGCGGGGCTGCTACGGTCGCAGGTTCGAATCCTGCCTCGGGCATGGGTGTGTGTGATGTCCTTAGGTTAGTTAGGTTTAAGTAGTTCTAAGTTCTAGGGGACTTTTGACCTAAGATGTTGAGTCCCATAGTGCTCAGAGCCATTTGAACCATTTTTGAATAATCGGTGCGATATTCCTTGATAGCACGGTGGCTACCGAACGGTACATGAAGATTTTGGAAGATGATTTCATCCACATTATCCAAAGCGACCCTGATTTCGATAAGATGTGGTTCATGCAAGACAGAGCTCGACCCCATCGAAGAAAATGTTTGATGTCTTGGAGGAGCACTCTGAGGACCATATTCTGGTTCTGGGGTACCCAGAGACGATAGGCATGGGCCTCGATTGGCCGCCATATTCTCCGGATCTGAACACAGGCGACTCCTTTTTGTGGGGCTATATTAACGACAAGGTCTACCGCAATAACCTCAAAACCGTTCCTGAGCTGAAAACAGCCATTCAGAAGGTCATCGAGAGCATCGATGTTCCGACACTTCAGCGGGTCACGCAGAATTTCGCTATTCGTCTGCGCCTCGCCATCGCATGGCAGGCATATCGAACGTGTCATAACCTAAATTGGAATATCTGTAATGATTTTTACATGTTGAATAAAGTGTGTGCATGCCGTAGTTTGAAACTAATTTAGGTTTATTTTCCCCATGTGGTTCAATAATTGTCACCCTGAACGTCATTCGCTGGACGTATTGTAATTGAGACTTGGTATTATCAGTACAAACCTACAACAAAACGATGTCTGCCCCCTCCCTCCTCGTGAATTCAATCACAGCACGTTCATCGTAAGATTGTCTTTTGTAGATGTTATTTTGATGGTTCACTGCAGCTCTAACCAATATCATGGTATCCTCATTCAGCAGACCTTAATCTCTTAGAGCTGTGGCTGTGAGGACATTTAAATAAATTATACGGATATGGATATGGTGTTTGTTCTTTCGGACATGTCTGAAAGAACGGAAACCATTGCTGACCTGCAGCCGTCTAGAACGAAATTAGAATTATATTAATACCTTCAGCTGCTAACGGGCGTTGATATATATATCAACGGGGACAGGTGAAATTGTGTGCCCCGACCGGGTCTCGAACCCGGGATCTCCTGCTTACATGGTAGACTCTCTATCCATCTGAGCCACCGAGGGCACAGAGGATAGCGCTAATGCAGGGACTATCTCGCGCATCATATCCATATAAGTGTATAGTTCTGGCAACAGCGGCCATAACCTTTTTCTTCTGTGCGGATGCACACATATTCCCCGAACTCATACGGGACTTGGTACGAATGTCTTCCATAAGTAATGAGTGCGTTGGGGTGGGACACTAGAGAATGTAGTGTGTGGACATACAAGGTGAGAATGTGGGTCTCGCGGGAGGCGCGCGCGAGGTAGTCCCTGCAGTGGCGCTGTCCTCTGTTCCCTCGGTGGCTCAGATGGATAGAGCGTCTGCCATATAAGCAGGAGATCCCGGGTTCGAGTCCCGGTCGGGGCACACATTTTCACCTGTCCTCGTTGATATATATCAACGCCCGTTAGCAGCTGAAGGTATTAATATAATTCTAATTTCGTTTAAAGGCATTGGTGAATTCCATACCCGTCGTGAATGAGCGCATATTACAAGAGAACGTGACGCAAGCATTTATGAAATCAGTTGGCTGCCAGGTATGTTCGCACGAGTTAGTGTTCTCTAAGGAGAGATGAAGAATGTGTAAGAATGAGTGCTAAGCACATTGGGCACCTCATATAACGGTAAGGCAGATCACTAGCACAGGAAAGGATGGCACTGATCTCAAAAAGTATTTGTTTCCGAACATCGGCTTATTGGATATTTTTTCTTGGTTGGATCAATACTATCTCCTGCAATAATAGGCGGCATTTTTAAAAAAGTGCACAATATGCCTGAAATTCCATTAGTTATACACCCGACGGGCAAATAAAAAATAAGCCAGGTCGAGCTGTTTAACGCAAGTTATCCAGTGAAACACACAGTAATTACCAGATAAAGGAGAAACAGCTATTAGTTACGTTTCCTCCTGCTCCTTCAATAACAGTGAAAACTAGTGGTTTTCTTTCTTTTGACAGACGTGGTGTGCCCAATATATATGCGGAATACTGTACAATCCATGCGATGCAGTATAAAATGAGCAGATATGTACGTCGCACAGCGAAGATAGCTCGGACTAAGAGTGTACATTGTTTCCCGACTTTAACAAAACTGCGCCCAAGGCTGGAGAGCGTCGATTTATTTCTGGTCTGCTGCCAACCTGCTAATGGGAAACAAAAAGGAAAAGAAACAGTGGGCCGCTAGCCTCGGCTTGTCTCATTCTTCCCGCTTGGCGGCAGTCGGATAAATTCGGAGTTCCTGCCTCAGTGCACCCCATTTAAGCTAGAGCAAGCGCTTTTTTCCCCCGGTAGCAACTTTTAGGAGTTTCGTGGAACCAGCGGAACAGGCAACCCGTCAGCTTGGCAGATAAACTGGGGGGCGGCGGCCGGAACACAACAGGTGCCTCCGAGGTCTCCAGCTGCCCAGATCGAGGGCTCCCAGCAAAAAGCGCCAGGAAGCGCATAGTCCTCTCAGAACACAGTCGTAATCATTTCGCTACAGTATCAGCGGAACATCGGGCAGCATCGGATTCGAAAGCTATTCCGAAATTATAATATTTTCTGAAGGCTATGTTGGAACATGCTTCACATTAAACAATACTACAATACTTTGAAATTTAGTTCTTTTACGGTGTTAAATTTTTTGCGTCCCAATAAGACGTTATGTTGAAATCGCACTGGGTCTCAGCAGTTGTGCGTGCTGTCTACCTACCTCACTCACGACTTCAACATCGAAATAGTAGACGAGCTGGTGCATTGCTCGTTATACTTTGATTTAAGCAAATAAAATCAAAATCTCCGAAGCGGGAGCACCTGCATTGCAACGGAGATACCGTCACAGTGAGGCAACAATTTAGACAAGCAGGTAACTAACTGTATTTATTATTTTCCTGTGGCCTACTAAGGATTATTTGTAGGACATTCGGGTTTATAACTGAAAAGCAAGAATGTACTGAAGAATATCGGTTTATTGTGAACAAAGCTCTACAAGAATGAAAGAAAGAGATTACTAAGCAGTTACTATCGCGAGAATAATCAGTTCTCTGAACATCAACGGCAAACAGTGGCTCACTGGAAGCTTATTTGTCCCTTAACGTACCCCTAACACACAAGAAGATTGCTTGGCAAGCGTAGCAAACTTTTGTAATTTGCACAGCTTGCAAATGCCAAGTAATCGAGTGCAAGACTCACGAAATAAGACGAGTAATCAAGCATCCCAAGTTTCGCTGCAATCCTGCAAACTGTGAGCTGCTCAGGTAACAGACAGTGCTAATTGCGAAACGTGAAACTTACTTAGAATTGAGTGAACTTGTGCCCCAACGTGCAACGCAGCACTGAATGCAAAATGGGCGAGAGGACCGCCGAAAATAGCTGCCACCGATGTCAGGACAGGGTCAAATGACCTCTCCACGGCAAGTCCCCAAATGGAATCTTCGTCTCCTCCTAACTCTCTAACTCTAGAAAAATTCAATTTGGAGGTGAGGATCTCCAGGTATTGCCACTCCAACCAGCGAGATCGTCTCTTTCTTCTCCAGAATACAAGGGTGCCCTGCACAAATTTATCATTCTCAGCTTACTGAATGTGTTTCAGTCTGCAGAAGGTTGGTATTGACTCCCTGCCAGGTTCCACTCATTGGTCAAGTCCTTCGCGCCAAAGCACGGTGTCAGACAGGATTCATATGATTGCATAACAAACTTTTGTAGGGAAGGTAAGGAGATTTCCCACCGTGGGCTAGCGGTACCATATTGTTCTCTTCTGCGTTCTGTGTACTGGAAGGTGCATTCGTTACACATGACAATTGTCTGGGGGCTAGTCGGCAACTACTTTCAAAGGAGAAAGCCGACATTCGTAGCCAAAATCGAAGGCGAGGGTCTTTCTAAATGCTTCTACGAAAAGCAGAACCCATGACTCAGGTCATCTTCCATCTTAGCCTCCCGTGGTCACGCGAGAATAACTATGCGACCATTCATCCTGCTCGCTTTCCACCAAGATTAACTGAAACCTTTCTCCATAGTTAGTCAGCCTTGTGTTTTTCTCACACATAATCAAAAATGAATAAATAAAAAGATAAATATCACTTAGCGGCATACAAGGGTACGAGTGCAGTGTCACAACTTTTCTCAGGAAAAACTTTCAATAGCCAAGACCACATAAATTAGTCCTTATTGTTCACAACTGGTTTCGATAGTGGTAGCTGTCATCTTCTGGTCTGTAACATAATGCATATACATCGAAGATATCTTGTCAGAATTTTTGAAAAAATATTTGAGAAAAAATTTTTGATTGGTTTAGCAAATTCGGAACTGGAAATGTACATTTACATACCTTCAAAAAATTTTCCTTATAAAACGTGTTCCATTGTGAGCTAGTTCCTCATGCCATGTTGTCATGATGGTGGATAAAACACACCACATTATACAGAGGTTTGTGGACAGTAAAATCATTTACAGTTAAAAAGCACCATGTACATACACATAGGCATATTCGCAGGTGTATTACTCATAGAAGATTGTTAAGTCTCAAAACGCAAGAAGTAAAGTAAAATGCACATCCGTTTATGTTTACATGACGTGTTATGTATGTCTTGGATCCACCTCAGGCGAAGTATACGTTGCAACTGGATGACAGTAAGGCAAAGATAAGGCGTGGACAATGTTACAGCCGCTATATCATTCTTACGTAGGTCTTACAAAAACAGAGCGTAAATTATTCTCTTTCCACAATTAAAATGACAGCCTTTTGTGAATAATCTAAAATGTATTGTTTGTAAATATTCTATAGATTGACAGTGTCTGCTGAACCTGCGCAACCCCTTCCCCCCTTCCCGCTAGGCCCATAAGCTGCACAATATTCATTATTCCTGAGTTCGTGTCACGTTCGTGCTATATCCCCCCTACGCATCGTTTAGAATTCCTGTCGTGCATTTGGTGTCTTATGGATGCGTCAGGCATCTTACATGTTGTGGTTTTGCTGTTGACACGCACATGCTACAATCTTTTTTTTTATTTTTATTTTATTTATTTATTTTTTTATTGAATTTCGTTTTCCCTTCAGGTGGGGGGAAGGGTGGGAGCAGGCTGGCAGCAGCGTCATATGCCGCTCTGGTGCCTACAGAAGAGTTAAAAACATAATGAGTAGATACCAAACAATAAAAAAGGCGATAAAACGGTGACTGTTTAAAACTGTAAAGTTGCGGAAGTAAAAATATAAAAACAAAGGGTTGGTGATGCTGATTAAAACACGTAGTAATTAGACAGGCACAATTAAAAAACATGGCGACAGCCTGGTTTCTGTTCGCAACAGTTAAAAACACACCTAGCGACAGTATGGGGGCTGTTCGCAACACTTATAAATGGGACGCACAACACTGAACACCCAATGCTACAATGACACAGAAACATACTGTAGCTGAGTAAATACCAAAACCTGTCTGTGAAGGGCATTGTAATAAGAACTTTTGAAGGATACTATAAAAAGGTAAAAACTGTTTTGTATACAGAAAACAGTTAAGTTTTTTGATCAACTATGTTTAAAAATTATTCACAAAAGTCTGTAATTTAAAATGTGTAAAGAGAATAATTTACGCTCGGATTTTAAGTAAGAGCCATCTACTGGCTGTAATTATGCATACGCCTTATTTCTGCCTCACTGTCATCCAGGTGTACCGTGTACTTCGTACGAGGTGGACCCCCAGCGCACCAGTATGCATTATTTACTGTGTGCCGTGCGTTTTAAGAATTAACAATCCTCTATGAGTGCTGTATTTGCGAACATGATCACATGTACACGGTGCTTTTTAACTAAAAATGCTCTTATTCTCCACAAACCTGTGTATACAGTGCCATATTTCATCCACCATAACGACAAAATGGTCCATCTCCGGCAGTAATCCGGAAGGATACCGCCCTTCGATTGGCCTTTTGGTTCTAATCGAAGTGTTAGGTATATTGCAGGTGCCAGCCATCCTGCAGCGGTCCAGCCAGCAGCCAGCAGCCAGCAGCGGTCCCAGCCAGCAGCCAGCAGCCTGCAGCCAGCGTCCAGCAGCGGTCCCAGCCAGCGTCCAGCAGCCAGTAGCGGTTCCTGCCAGCAGCCAGCAGCCAGCAGCGGTTCCTGCCAGCGTCCAGCAGCGGTTCCTGCCAGCAGCCAGCGTCCAGCAGCGGTCCCAGCCAGCAGCCAGCAGAGGTTCCTGCCAGCAGCCAGCAGTGGTTCCTGCCAGCAGCCAGCAGCAGTTCCTGCCAGTGTCCAGCAGCGGTTCCTGCCAGCAGCCAGTGTCCAGCAGCGGTCCCAGCCCACAGCCAGCAGCGGTTCCTGCCAGCGTCCAGCAGCGGTCCCAGCCAGCAGCGGTTCCTGTCGCCCCATCTGGACGCCCCCACCCCTCCCGGCAATTCCCTTCGCCCACCCCCTACCGCTGAGGAAATCATCAGATTCCTCACCATCGGGAATGTTCATCCTTTTCAGCGCCCCCACACCCTCCAACAGATATCCCTCACCGCCCGTTCCGTTTTCCAACTAAAAATGTACGCCACCTACTCCAACAACCAGGCCCATTTCACCTTCTCCCGTCTTGACACCCTCATCTAAATCCCTGTCATGGCGCGACAGCACCGTATCCTTTTCAACAATATCCGCTCCCTTCCCGCCAACAAGAACCTCTTCCTGCACACCCTTGCCACCCGCCACGTGGATGCCTTCCTCCTCAATGAAACCTTCCTCCAACTCCACCACACCGGCCACACTTCGCTCTACCTCCTCCACCGCTCCGATAACCCCTCCCGATTGCGCGTGGCGGAGTTGCCATTGGTCACCACCGCCAGATCCCTGTTCGGCTCCAACCTCTCCTTCCCGACCCCACCGAACACCTGATCCTTAGTCTCTTCTTCCCTGGCCTTACCGTGTCCTGCACCACCATCTATGTCCGCCCGAACGCCCCTATTCCCTTCGACTTGCTCTCCCACATGGACCTTACCTTATCCTCCTACGTGATCGCTGCCGACCTCAACATCCATAGTCGTTCCGCCGCCCAGTTACGGCGGTGGCATCGGTTCCTCTCCTCTCTTCAAGGCGACCTCATCCCCATCCCCCAGCACACCCGTCCCGAATCCAACTCCACTCCCGATGTTATCCTTTCCTTCCCCAACCTCCTTGGTCGCATAACGGTGGATGTCCTGGAGCCTATTGTAGCGACCATATCCCTGTCCCCCTCACCGTTTCAACGGTCGTCGCCCCCACCCCAACGCTCGTAATGACCCTCCCCCTAAGTGCGTCCATGACTATTCCCGTGCCAACTGGAATGCCTACTGGGATATCCTCTCCACCCAGGTCGATAGCCACCCCTTATCCTACAACCTCCCTGACGATGTAACCCATGCCACCTCCTTTCTCCAGCAGATCTTGTCTGAGGCCGTGGAGGCCCATGTCCCTACTGTCACCATCCACCCCCACCGTCCTCCCTTACCCCCACAGGCCGTCCTCGTCCTCCGTCAATCCCGCCATCTCTACCATGCCTTCCTCCCCACGTGTGACCCGGACACACTACGACGCCACCGGCAACTCCAGCGACACATTCGTAATTTGCTTGTGGCTAAGAAACGACGGGACTGGCGACAGATATGCACCCATTGAAATGCTACCCTATCAACTCGTCCAAGTTCTGGTCAGCCTTCCGTCGCCTTACCGGAACTAAACCCTCCGCCTACTATCCTCTTCTCCATGATGATCACCCCTTCCCTGACACCCTTAGTAAGGCCAATCACTTTGCCTCTTACCTCTCCGATGTATTTTCCATCCCTGATGATCCCCAGTTCGATTACTCCCTCTTCCCGGATGTCCGCGATCGAACTGACACCTCTGTCCCTCCCCTCACACCTGGTTTCCAGTACTTGGACAACATTGCACACACTGAACGCAATGCCCCTATAACTACACAGGATCTCATTGTTACAGTCCGCACAAAACGCAACACCGTGTCACCTACCGTCACCTTCGTGAAGCTCCTGTCTCTTTACTCTCCACCCTGGCCCGGCTCTACAATGTAGTCCTGTCCACCGGTTACTACTCCGACCTGTGGAAAACCTCCCGTATCCTGATGTTCCTTAAACCTGGCAAACCGCCGTCCGCCGTCTCCTCCTACCATCTCATCAGCCTTAGCTCGGTCTTCAGCAAGGTTCTGGAATCTATCCTCACCCGCCGCATCCACCAGCATCTCCGCCAGCACCGCCTCCTTCCCATTATCCAGTGTGGCTTTCGGCCGTCCTTCTCTTCTGACGACCTTCTCCTTCACCTCACTCATCTCCTTTCTGACCAGCTTAATTCCTGTCGCTCTGCAATCTTCCTCTCCTTGGACCTCGAACGAGCTTACGAGCGCGTATGGCATTCCGGTCTCCTCTTCAAGCTCCAAACCTTCGCCCTTCCCATTAACTACGTCCGTCTGATCGGCTCCTTTGTCTCCCACCGTCCTTCCTACGTCACCATCAATAACACGGATTCCTACACCTTTTTTCCCTCCGCCGGTGTGCCCCAAGGCTCCGTCCTCCGCCCCTTCTCTACCTTTTGTATACGGCGGACATGCCGCCGCCGTCACCCCCCGTCCACCTTCTCCATTTTGCTGATGACACCGCCTTCCTTGCCCTTGCCCCCATCCTGCAGCGCTCCCAACACCTTCTCCAATCCCATCTTGACCGGTTCACTGCTTGGTGCAACCAGTGGTTGCTCAAGGTCAATCCCTCCAAAACCCAGGCGATCATTGTAGGCAAAACCACCCCTTCCTTCCGCCTCCTTGATTTCTATCTCACCGTCTATGGCCGTCCTATCGCCCTCACCCCCACCCTCAAGTACCTTGGCGTCACCCTCGACCGTCGCCTCTCCTGGACCCCCATCTCCGGACAATCTAAGCCAAGGCATGCTCCCGACTCCGTCTCCTCAAGCTCCTTTCCAGCCGTACGTGGGGTCTGGACCCCTCCACCACCCTCCACACCTATAAATCCCTCATCCGCCGTATCCTTTGTTACGCCCATCCGGCCTGGATCTCCGCCCCCCCCCCCTACCTTTTATAAATCCCTTCAAATCCTTGAACGCCATGCTCTCCGCCTCGCCTATCGCATCCGTCTCCCCTCCCCCACATGGATCCTGTACGATCTCATTCCGTTCCCCTACCTCCTCCTTTTCCTTGAAAGGATACGGATCCTGTACACCTCCCGCAAACTCGATCCTCCTCACCCGCTTGTCTCGCCCATCCTCTCCCACCCCCGCCCGCTGCCGCGCCTGTATTCGCACGTCCCACCCGGTCTCCATCTCTCCACCCTCCTTACCCTCTCCCAAGGTGGCTTCCGCCAGCTCCCCCTCCCTGATGATGTCCTCCTCCACTCCATCTACCCCTCCTATCAACTTTGATCCTCCCCCCTTTCCTGTGTCCATTCCTTTCGGCACCCTCCCTCCCTTCTCTTTCCTTTTCCCCCATCCCCTTCCTCCACCCCTCTTCTCCCGGGCTTCCCCTCCCCCTTCCTCCCTTCCCCCTATCTCCCCTGCCCATGGCATCTGCTCTCCCCTCTCCCTCTCCCACCCCCTCCTCCTCTCTTGGCAGGTCCCTGGACTCGTACACGGTTAGTGAACTTTCGCGCGCCGGAGATCAACGCCTCGTGTTTCTGTGTGTGCCGTCGTTTTGTGCTTAAGTGGTTCAGTGTTATTCGTTTTGTGCACCTACGTTCTCGTGTGACAATTTTCGTCTATGTATGTGTCCAAGTGTCTCAACAAATTTTATCTTGGACTCTACGCCCGTGAACGGCTCCATGTATTTTAAAAAGTGTTTGTCTCCGTTTATATGTCCACCATCTTTTTATCTCACATTGTCTTCATTTGTCTATTTTGTGTTTCTCTGAGGCCAAAGAGCGGCGTAGTATGCTGCTGCTGGCATGCCTGTAAACAGGTTTAAAACTAACAACATAGAAAAAAAAAACAACATGGTCGTCCTCTCTCCCTCCTTCTTCCTTTCTCCCTCGTCTCCATGCCCCTGGAAAATCCTCTCAGTTTGCTCTTCGTCATCAGTGTGCTACGTCAGTGTTGTGTTTGGTGCTGTTGTCCCGTGATGTCAAGAGTTGTGATTTTAATTGTGTGCTGGACTTGTACATAGTGTTACTGTCATTGATTGTTAGGTGCTATGCCGTCCATCGATACTTTTATGCTCTGGCCATACTTCGCCTTGTGTTCTTTTAAGTATCCCAGTGTGTGTTCTTTTTGTGTGAGCTACTTTTTTACGGTTTTTATCACTATTTTACAAAAATGGTTCAAATGGCTCTGAGCACTATGGGACTCAACTGCTGAGGTCATTAGTCCCCTAGAACTTAGAACTAGTTAAACCTAACTAACCTAAGGACATCACAAACATCCATGCCCGAGGCAGGATTCGAACCTGCGACTGTAGCGGTCTTGCGGTTCCAGACTGCAGCGCCTTTAACCGCACGGCCACTTTGGCCGGCTCACTATTTTACAGTCGCTCCCATTTTTCTCTGTTCTCTTCATAATGTATCCCCTTTTTATACCTATGTACGCCATATTTTTCCTTTTTGTTATTTTAAATGTCTTCTATTATATAATTAATGTCTTTCGGCTGAAGAACAGTGCATATGCTGCTGCCAGCCCGCCTCAGATGGGGCATTGAAATACAATAAAGGGAAAAAAAAAACATGGCATGACGTACTAACTCACAATGGCACACGTTTTATAAGAAAATATCTTTGAAGATCAGAAGATGACAGTAAGGAGTATAGCTCCCGAAACCGATTGTCAATAACAAAGACTAATTTATGCGATCTTGGCTAGTCAAATTTTTTTCAAAATGAGAAGATACAGTCACACGTTTCTTACTCTATAGTACTGTGTAAAGGGGAAATGTTGTTGAACTACGTTCAAAAATATCTGCTTCAAATATTTGCGCGATATTTAACAAACATTCAGATGAACATAGGCCATTTATATTTTTTAAACAACAATGTTTAGGTTTCTCATTCGAACTAGCAGCAAGAAAGAAAATTCTGTACTACGCTATTCTGTTAAAATTTGCGGTTTCGTTTTCGTTGTCGCAGTCAGTTTCAACGACGGTACTACGACACCAAGGCATCTCTCAAAACACCAGCTTAATAATAACGTCGTAATTGAAGTACCAGTGCCTTTCACAAGAATCGAGTGGTGCTATTGCAAGACAAAGACTCGGATGTGACTAGATTTTTAATTTTTAAAAATAGTAATCACATTGAGAAGGTCATGGCAGTGAAAGTAAGTGCATTTAAAATTATTGTAAGAACAATTTGACTTTGTACTACTGGTTTTGAGTGGTTTCGAAATGAACCCACTGGGACAGCAAGTACTTTTGATATAAATTCATTAAATTTTAGGTCGATTTTGCTTGTTATTTAGAAGTTCATGCGAGTTAATTATAATCTCGCTGTATATCCATAATTTCCTTTAGAAATTCCTTGTCCTTTCCAGTATAAAAGCAAAATCTTGTAAGTGGTTTTGTGTGTTTTTTTTAAATTTTCTCCACCGTTTGCATTTTGCTCGTTTGAAATTTTCGGGATAGTATCAGACAAGCAATTGTAACACGTGAAAAAGTTACTTTTGTTGTAAAAAAAGGTTAACTGAATCTTAACTGTTCAAAAACTTATTTTCACCCAATTTTTCAAAGAATGTGTCAACCTGTTCCCAGATGAAACCTACTGATCGCTACAAACTCTTAGATTGAGCTATCCTCAGCCTTAAGTCTTCCCGTTTTTTCATAAAATGATAGTAAAACTCTTTGCCCAATGTAACTCTTATCTTATTCAACCAATGCATTATTTTCAGCTGCTCTGCATATTTGTACATTGGATTTAAGAACTCATCTTTACTCCAAGGCATAAGCTGGCTGTCTAAATGTTTGCTCTGAACAAAACTTATTACTTCCTAAACCAGGTTTCATGGCCATCTCTTTGTTTTCTCTCAAAAATGTAAGTCCACCACCTAATTTACTTGTTGGAACTAAATATTTTTCAATCGCGTTACTGATCGTTATTTCAAGAATTCTGACTTTTTCTACACCGTTCTTAAAGTTAATTTCATCCCATTTATGTTCTGACTTCTTCATCCTCGCCTATTAAAGAACAAAATCGTAAAAATTTAAATTTTGTCAAGTACAATAACATATTCATCGTTATCACTTGGCAAAATATTGTCACAGCAGATGATACAGAGAATAATATCAGTTGTATCTAAAGATACAATAAAAATGGAATATTATTTACCCACAAACAAAACACATTTTACTGAAATTAGTCTGTGCACCAAAAACTTACTAGGAACTTGGTGCCGCTCCGAAGCAGGCTGCTGCTAGATTGAAAACCGCGTGAGTTGCCTAGTTCTCCCAAATTCTACGCTGCCCTGGCGCTACAGGAGCTATAAATCGCCCTATAGTTTAGAAACAGCTCTATTCTGATTTTATTACAAAATTCGAAAAGACATTAGCTAAAACTTCCGGGCCGAGAGGCCGTGGTCGATCAGTAAAACTTCTTTGTTCTGACGTTTTGTTGCCAACTGCAGGCAACATCTTCCGAGGCGAGTCAACTACTGGCTGCCAGGCCTTTTTTTTGGTGGCATGTTGTGTCCAAAGAGTGATCGCCTTTGGCGATTTTTTCTTCTGGAGTGGCAAGGTGTGGGAAATGGTTTTACTTTATTATGTATTCGCTTGCAAAGGGACTTGGGCTATCTATGGGTCCTTGAGTCCTTTGAGGGTGTTGGTTAGGTGGCTGCCAGGCCGTGGAGTTCCCAGTTATATAGATCGCAAAGAGGACACCACCATACGTCACGTGGGGTCGAGTGTAAGTAAGTCTATTCTGACTAACGTCATTATTCTCGATTGAAGGTAATCGATTACCACGTCGTTGGTGCAAAGTCGACCGCCATATCTTATCTAACTTTAAGCCTTCCTCTTTTCTTTTAAAATTATTGTGCTTTTTTGAATCTCTGTACCTTCTCTATACATGCGTGGGTAATACTGCGATGTCCTGGCTAGCACGCTAGTCTCACTAAATTTTATTTCATGATCACCGTCTTTAAAAACATGTTCCGCTACAGCTGATTTGTCGGCATGTCCTAGTCGACAGTTCCTTTTGTGTTCGGTTAAGCGGGCATTGACACTTCTTTTCGTTGTTCCAATATAAACCTTCCCACAGCTACACGGAATTTTATGCACCCCAGGAGTTGCTGAGCGTCTTTCGCCGATCTTGAACACTCACTAATTTTCTTGTCGGGTCTAAAGACTGTTTCAACTGGAAACTTGGCCAGAACATTCCCAATACGATTCCCCTCTAATATTGCGAATAATTAGAAGAAAAACTTTTCGAGTTGACAGTTCTTGTTGCTGAATGTTGTCAGACACTTTTCTTCTGGGGTGTAGGGCTCCATCTGTCTCGTTGTCAGCGTATCCATGTTTCATAAAAGCCGTTCGCAAATGATTTAGTTCGTCTTGCAAATAAGCTGGTTCACAGATCTTATTAGCTCTGTCTACCTATGTTTTAACAACACCTCTCTTCTGTCTGGGGTGATGGGTCGAAACCTTATGGTGGTAACGATCTGTGTGTGTGTCTTTCCTATACACTTTAGGCTCTAGACTCCGATCTGCCCCTTTGATTACTGATACATCTAAAAAATTAAATTGTCCATTATTCTCTTTCTTCATGCTGAATTGTATCTTTGGATTAATACTATTTAGGTGCATCAAGAAACCATAAAATCCCTCTTCACCGTGACTTCATACCACAAAAGTGTCATCCACATACCGAAACCACTTCAAAGGGCTTTTACTGGCAGACTGCAGCGCCTGCTGTTAAAAAAAAATTCCATGAATAGATTAACAACAGCTGGACTCAATGGGCTACCCACGGCCATTCCTTCGGTTTCTTTCGTAAAACTCATTATCATACTGGAAATAAGTCGTGGACAGGCAATGTCGAAACAGAGCTACTATATCAGTGGGAAACATATCAGCTATGTATGAAATAGCTTCGTCAACAGGAACCATGGTAAACAGGGATACCACATCAAAAATGACACCTGGGTTGACAGAGATCTCCTTCAGTTTTTCGATAAAGTGCATAGAATTTTTAATGTGATAGTTTTACCAATATGCGGTTGTAGCAAGGAGGCAAGATATCTAGCTAACTCTTGAGTAGGCACTAACTGTTGGTCTCAGTGGGACATTAGGCTTATGTATCTTCGGTAGCCCATATAATCTAGGGGGTAAGCTTCCGTTTTGCATAGATATTTTTTACCCTCTGTAGGAATTAAAGACTTTTTTATTAATCGATTGGTTTCATTGTAGGATCCTATTGAAGCTTTTTATAAGTGTTAGAATCCAAAATGTCACTGGTCTTCCGACGGTAGTCCTCACCCTTCATCTCAACGCTAGCGTTACCCTTATCAGCAGTAAGTGCAATAATATTCTTGTCCGCATTAATTTCCCGTATTGCCTTCCAGTCTCCTTGAGACAAGTTACTGCTAGGTGACTTAGCTTTAACTAGTATCCTAGCTGTTTCCATTCTGATTTCATCAGCAGAATGTGGTGGTAACTGACGAATCACCGCCTCTATATTAGCTCCGTGGGAACCTTTGATTGAGTAATTTCCTCCTTTCGATAGAACAGAAATATTTTCCTTAGATAAATCCCTTACCGACAAATTAATAACCACACAGGAATCATCTGTAACTGGCGTTTCCTGTCTGCCCTTCTGAAAATTCTCGAACTTTCTCTTCTGCGTATTACAAGACACTTCTGCACTCAGTTCCATAGATCTAAATGTTAGCCTTCCACCTTATTCCAATCACAAAACTGCACTGCAAATGGTTCAAAAGGCTCTGAGCCCTATGGGACTTAACATCTGAGGTCATCAGTCCCCTAGAACTTAGAACTACTTAAACCTAACGAACCTAAGGACATCACACACATCCGCGCCCGAGGCAGGATTCGAACCTGCGACCGTAGCGGTCGAGCGGGTCCAGACTGAAGGGCCTAGACCCGCTGGGCCACAGAGGTCGGCACTGCATTGCATTGCTAATAAATAGATGGAGATATAACAGTTGACTGCTAGTTACCGCCAGTGCTAGACGTGTTTGATGAATCCGCTTCCACAGCATCGCCACTTCCATGCGTGAATGGATACGGCTGGTTAGCTTGCGCTGAGTCGAACACTCTTCTCCCCTAAAAAACTTCGGCTTGCCCCAGTGTCACGACAACGTATCAAAAAAGTGAGCGTACAAAGTTGTAGAGCTTTCTTCTTACGTAGACCTTCCAATCGTCGTACCAAGACCGACATATCCTCCCCATGGAGGCATCTAATCGTAACGTGTAGGCTTGCAAAGCCGGCGTCTTCATTAGTTAAATGAAGGACTGACAGCTGGAAAAGTTTTTCTTCCATTTATTCGCAATATTATGGATCGTATTGGGATATTTCTGGCATAGTTTCAAGTTCAAACAATCTTTAGACCCTCCAAGAAAATTAGTGAGTGTTTAAGATCGGCGAAAGACGCTCGACACCTCATAGCAACACCTGGGCTGTAGCTGCGGGAAGGTTTATATTGGAATAACGAAAAGAAGTGTCAATACCCGCTTAACCGAACACAAAAGAAAAAAATGTTCAAATGTGTGTAAAATCTTATGGGACTTAACTGCTAAAGTCATCAGTCCCTATACACACTACTTCACCTAAATTATCCTAAGGACAAACACACACACCCACGCCCGAGGGAGGACTCGAACCTCCGCTGTGACCAGCCGCACAGTCCATGAAAACACAAAAGAAACTGTCGACTGAGACATACCGACTAATCAGCGTAGCGGAACATGTTTTTAAATATGGTGATCATGAAATAAAATTTAGTGACACTAGCGTGCTAGCCAGGACATCGCATTATTATGCACGCATGTATAGATAAGCTATAGAGATTCAGAAACACCACAATAATTTTAATAGATAAGCGGAAGGCCTAAAGTTACATAAGATATGGCTGTCGACTTTGCATCAACGACGTGACAATCGAGTACCTTGAATCGAGAATATCGACGTTAGTCAGATATAGACTTACAGTCGGCCCCACGTGACGTATGGTAGTGCCCTCTATGCGCTCTATGTAAACGGGACCTACACGGCCTGGCAGTCAGTCGTTTACTCACCTCGGAAGATGTTGCCCGCAGTTGGCAACGAAACGTCAGGAAGAAGAAGTTTTACAGATCGACCACAGCCTCTCAGCCCGCTACGGTTGCTGGTTCGAATCCTGCCTCGGGCATGGATGTGTGTGATGTCCTTAGGTTAGTTAGGTTTAATTAGTTCTAAGTTCTAGGCGACTGATGACCTCAGAAGTTAAGTCGCATAGTGCTCAGAGCCATTCGAACCATTTGTAATGTAGTAGAGGGAAGGAAACAATTGATCCAACAACAGGAGAAGATGTATCCAAAATATTGCTAGAGGGGCCGAGCTCTGATGTGCAAATATATAGTGCAAAGTGGACTGCCCGAAGTTTGGACATGGCTATGAGCATGGTACATAAAATTCTACAAAACGTCTGCATTGCTACCCATACAAAATTACCCATTTTCAACAGTTGCTTCCTACTGACCAACCAGTGATAAAAAAGTTTGGTCTGGAATTTCTTGCTCGCATAGGACAGTGAATGGGCATGGTGCATTCTGTGGACAGACGGAGCCCATTTCCGTCTCCAAGAACATGTCAATGCACAGAATTGAAGAACATGGCCAACGGTAAATCCGCTCGCATATCAGTCGGTACCGTTTTATTCTGCAAAGATAACTGTGTGGTGTGGGTGAACGGCATCGTTTATCGTAGGGCCATATTTTTTCGAGAAGACGAGTCCTGCGGGCCCTGTTACCTGTACCGTCACTGGTAAACGCTTTGGTACACCAAAGGAATACCAACCCTTCAAAGCAATGGATGTGTGGTTAGGATCATTGTTATGCAAGATGGCTCTCCTCCACACATTATACGGCCAGTGAAGCGGCTGCTGCAGAGACAATGCTAGAATTATAGCCGTCATTTCCCTAAAGCCTTAATCCTTTGACTTTTGGCTGTGGTTTTATCTGAAAATGGTTGGGTTCAGTGCTCCTATTACAAATGTAGCTGGACTGAAGGCACGCATTGAGCGACGCATTCTGAACGTGACCCCTGAGGCACTCCTGTTGCGGAACGCGTTCTTTCTCGATTTCATCTTCTGGCAGAAAACGGTAGACAGTCCATTGAATATGTCTTACGCCAGTCTCATGACAGCTAAAAACCAAGTTTATTGTTGATTTGAATGCCGTTTTTGCCCTCAGGACATTTAAAAACTGATTTTTGTTGGTATTTACGCAGTTCTTACTCGGGATACCATTATTGTCTTTAAGTGGTTCTTGGTTTCAGGAGAGCTAAAAACCGATTTTCCCACCTGACGTTATACAATCTTCCGTGGTGGATGGGCTTACTTAGCTAATAGTGCCAATGTTGAATGTCAAACTTGTGCCGTACGCACTTTGCACAGTGCGGTTGATTTAATGAGCAACTCCACCATAGCAGTCGTACTGCTATTCATCTGTCATTTTTAGCCGAAGCCATCAACGTTATGACATTTACAGTGACATCTAGTGCGGCAGTTTTTGTTAACTTTTTGGTTGGTTGCTTGGGGGGGGGAGGGGACCACGTTAAGCTTTTTTTTTCGTTTCCACAATGTTTCCCCCTTCTTCGACAATGTTCTGTTCAAATTACACGTCATCCAGAGGAGTGGTTCGTTCTCTATAACGTGTTGAAACTGGAACTTTAATTATAATCACCGAGTATTCACCAAGGTTGGCCACTCCCTTCCAGAACTCTAGCAACATCTCTCTCAAAAACACAATCAACGCGGTACACTGAGTACTGATGTTGACATCAGACGACGACACCGATGGTCAACTTGTCGCCGTTGCGTCAGCGTGTCATAAACCTCCTACTCGTTGGCCTTCGGGGGACGACACTGTGAACGCGCTCGCAAGGTGGAATGCCTATTGGTACGTCATCACGCAGGATACTGAGAGGACATCTTGTTCCTGTGCGATCAATGTGTCAACCCATTCGCCATCCCCGCAATGTTTTCACCGACTGCTAATGCTGCAGCGCACATGAGAGCACGTACATGAGGATTCCAATTCGGTTTTACAGAGAGTACTCTACTGCACTGGCTCCTTACTTAGCTTGCATTTATCGCGAATCTCTTGCCCAAAGTCCAGAGCGACTGGAAAAAAGCGCAGCTGACGCCTGTATATAAGAAGGGTAGAAGGACGGATCCTCAAAATTACAGACCAATATCCTTAACATCGGTTTGTTGCAGGATTCTCGAACATATTCTCAGTTCGAGTATAATGAATTTCCTTGAGACAGAGAAGTTGCTGTCCATGCATCAGCACGGCTTTAGAAAGCATCGCTCCTGCGAAACGCAACTCGCCCTTTTTTCACATGATATCTTGCGAACCATGGATGAAGGGTATCAGACGGATGCCATATTCCTTGACTTCCGGAAAGCGTTTGACTCGGTGCCCCACTGCAGACTCCGAACTAAGGTACGAGCATATGGGATTAGTTCTCAAATATGTGGGTGGCTCGAAGACTTCTTGAGTAATAGAACCCAGTACGTTGTCCTCTATGGTGAGTGTTCATCGGAAGTGAAGGTATCATCTGGAGTGCCCCAGGGAAGTGTGGTAGGTCCGCTGTTGTTTTCTATCTACATATATGATCTTTTGGATAGGGTGGATAGCAATGTGCGGCTGTTTGCTGATGATGCTGTGGTGTGGGGGAAGATGTCGTCGTTGAGTGACTGTAGGAGGATGCAAGATGACTTGCACAGGATTTGTGATTGGTGTAAAGAATGGCAGCTAACTCTAAATATAGATAAATGTAAATTAATGCAGATGAATAGGAAAAAGAATCCCGTAATCTTTGAATACTCCAGTAGTAATGTAGCGCTTGACACAGTCACGTCGATTAAATATTTGGACGTAACATTGCAGAGCGATATGAAGTGGGACAAGCATGTAATGGCAGTTGTGGGGAAGGCGGATAGTCGTCTTCGGTTCATTGGTAGAATTTTGGGAAGATGTGGTTCATCCGTAAAGGAGACCGCTAATAAAACACTAATACGACCTATTCTTGAGTACTGCTCGAGCGTTTGGGATCCCTATCAGGTCTGATTGAGGGAGGACATAGAAGCAATTCAGAAGCGGGCTGCTAGATTTGTTACTGGTAGGTTTGATCATCACGCGAGTGTTACGGAAATGCTTCAGGAACTCGGGTGGGAGTCTCTGGAGGAAAGGAGGCGTTCTTTTCGTGAATCGGTACTGAGGAAATTTAGAGAACCAGCATTTGAGGCTGACTGCAGTACAATTTTACTGCCGCCAACTTATATTTCGCGGAAAGACCACAAAGATAAGATAAGAGAGATTAGGGCTTGTAGACAGGCATATAGGTAGTCATTTTTCCCTCGTTCTGTTTGGGAGTGGAACAGGGAGAGAAGATGCTAGTTGTGGTACGAGGTACCCTCAGCCACGCACCGTATGGTGGGTTGCGGAGTATGTATGTAGATGTAGACGTAGACTTTGCCGGCCTATTGGTAAGAGAAATGTGGCTCATAGTCACTGAGACATACTCCAAATTCCCATTCGTCACTTGAATGCCGAATACCACAGTGAGGGAAACAATAACCGCCTTGCTGTAAATATTCACCGTTGAAGGAGCCCTAGAAATTACCGTTCCCTATAATAGCCCTCACTTCTCTACTTCTCTTCTAGTATATTTCAGTACTTCTACTCTCAGAACGGCCTAGCACACATGACAAAAGCGTCGTTCCGTTCAGCCTCCAGTAGTGAAGTCGAGTGGTTTTCAGCATTTTTAAGGTGCAGATGCGGAAAAATAATGTCATCCACACCAAAAACTGAGGCCCTGACCCAGTTTCTGGCCTGTTACAGGACAACACCAATCACGAGTCGCACTCTGAGGGAACTGCTACAAGGCCGCCGACAGCAGACTCTCTTTGACCTTCCTATGGTCAACAACAGACCCACAGCAGCCCGTCCGTCACCCCCGCTACTATCTGGGCATTGATGTATGGGCTGGTACCTTCGGGAGAGCTCCAGGATTGCTACCAGGCGGCATCCGAGTCGTCTGGAGATGACAGATGTTCACTGTGGAAGCCATTGGCGTCAAATCAGCTGCACCCACACCTAGCGGCTTCCATATCGAGACAACTTGCACAGGCCCCGAAGCCAGGATCAGTACAACTTTAGACACACTGCATATGCCACAGGTACAACTACGTCAGAGCAGGTCGCCCCTGGTATGCGAACTCTTTCCACCTCCAACACCAATTACTCCCAACAGGTGCTCAGAGACCGGAACACCGGCACCAGCTGTTTCCAGCGTCACATTGAAGCTCTCCCGCAAGCAGGCGACACAACACAACCACAAAAACCAAGCGATGTCAAGATGGATATTGAATCCTTACCTGGCCAGCCCATACAAACCTTCCCCTACCAGCACGTCGATCCCACTACTTATAGGGATAGTGTCGACACTACGCAGCAGCTAAAAGGGGGGGGGGGATACTATATCTGTGTTCTCAGACAGCGGAGTCGATAGTCTGCGATATACTCTGCCATAGACTTTACCACTGGCAAATAACAGGCGAAGCGAGCAATCAATGGGCCAGACCTCCGACGTCATGCAGGAAATAACATCAATGACCTAGCCAGCATGGCCTCACTTCGTATCATGCTGTGCTCTGGTATCTACTTCGCTGACGCTGTGCATACATGACCACGGTCTATCTGGATTCTTCTCTTGGTATGTGTCTACATCTTCACGACGAGTCATTGTGGATGGCTTGGTTTTGCGAACGCCGGCCGCTGTGACCGAGCGGTTCTAGGGGGTTCGAATCCTGCCTCGGACATGGATGTGTGTGATGTTCTTAGGTTAGTTAGGTTTAAGTAGTTCTAAGTTCTAAGGGACTGATGACCTCAGATGCCAAGTCCCATAGTGCTCAGAGCCATTTGAACCATTTTTTGTTTTGTTTTGCGAACAGTCAAGTGATAATTGTGTGTCCATCCTTACTGAGCAATAAAGAGTGTCTGTTGCACCATAGCAGGTGTAATTAAATGTGATGATAACACTCTGGTAGCTGATTCCTGAACTGAAACAGTAGCATGTTGATGCATGTCAACAATTTCTGTGACACGGCGAACGTGAAGGCGATACCTTACTTGCAGGACTCGTCACTGCGGACGAAACCGGGAGATATTCGTAGATAATAGGATAGTGTTACGTCTCATCAGCCAAACCAAATAAGTTATAGACGCAGCCGTAAGCAGGGAAGGCTGTACTGAGTCTCCTTTGAAGCGAAAATGGCATTTTCTCGGACCAATAAACTTCACAAGCAGTGCTTCATACTGAGGCCTCCACAAAGTCAGTTACAACTTGGGATCAAAAGGAAACGACTTGTGTTGCTGCCTGCAGCATTTATATAGCAGTACTTGAGGCCCTCGTAGGCAGACCACCCTAGCAAAATATGTCTTGAATTAAAATCTTTCATACAATGTAACTCAAATACGTTACGTAATTAGATAATAAAGAACAAAATTAAGAAAAGTGGATCACTTAAATATAAATAATGAATGTTGTTGATCTACGAAATCTGACCAAAGTGACTGTGGAAACGATGGTTGATTAGGTTCATGTTAGTACTGGTGCAGTTCATTACATTATCTGTAAGAAGCTGAAGTACCGCAAAACATTTGCAAGAAGGGTCCAAAAGTAGTTGACGCGGCTACACAAGGAAACAAGGTTGAGAGTGTTGGTTCAAATGGCTCTGAGCACTGTGGGACTTAACTTCTGAGGTCATCAGTCCCCTAGAACTTAGAACTACTTAAACCTATCTAACCTAAGTACAACACACACAGCCATGCCCGAGGCAGGATTCGAACCTGCGACCGTAACGGTCGCGCGGTTCCAGACTGTAGCGCCTAGAACCGCTCGGCCACACCGGCCGGCGTCGAGAGGGTGCACAGAGCTAAAGGTACATTATGAAAGAGAAGGTGAGCACTTCCTCATCAAAATTTTAACTTGTGATGAAACTTTGGTTCACTATTATGATCCACAATCAAAAAGACAAAGCATAGAGTGGAAGCACACCAACTCACCTGTCAAGAAAACATCCAGAGCCCAAGCATCAGCAGGAAAAATCATGTTGACGGTGTTTTCGGATGCTGAAGGTCCAGTTTTTTGTGATTATCTCGAAGAGCAGCGTAAAATGAAGAGCCGGTATTACTCGGATTTGCTTTTGAACAAGGCGAAGACAGCCATTAAAGAGAGACGTCGTGGATCTCACAAGGGAGCCTCCCCATCGCACCCCCCTCAGATTTAGTTATAAGTTGGCACAGTGGATAGGCCTTGAAACACTGAACACAGATCACTCGAGAAACCAGGAAGAAGTTGTATGGAACTATGAAAAAAATAAGCAAAATATACGAACTGACTAGTCCATCCGCAAGACAGGCAACATAAAGGATAATGTACGCTCAGGATCGTCGTGGTCCCGTTGTTAGCGTGTGCTGCTGCGGCACAAAAGGTTCTTGGTTCAAGTCTTCCGCCGAGGGAAAATTTTACTTTTTTTATTTTCGCAAAGTTATGATCTGTCCGTTCGTTCATTGACGTCTCTGTCCACTATAATCAGTTTAGTGTCTGTGTTTTGCGACCGCACCGCAAAACCGTGAGATCAGTAGACGAAAGGACGTGCCCCTCCAATGGCAACCGAAAACATTTGATCGCAAGGTCATAGGTCAACCGATTCCTCCACAGGAAAACACGTCTGTTATATATTGTATACGACACTGGTGACGGCATGTGCGTCACATGACAGGAATATGTTGTCGACCCACCTAACTTGTACACTTGGCGAATGGGTAAAAAGATTCTTCTACCTTGCCCGATTTAGGTTTTCTTGTGGATGTGATAATCACTCCCAAAAAAAGTGATGAAAACATAAGAGTTTGTCACATAAACTGCAACAAATGAATGCAACAGTTTCACAGTCGCTCAGTTTTCCCTGTGCTCTGTCAAAACATATGTTTTTAACGTTTTCAAATTTTTCCGTTTGTAGACAGTCAAATCCTGCATATGTCCAAGCAAATCTGAACATGTCCTGGAATTTTGGAGATCGAAGTTGATTTTGTGTGAGTGCCTGAACTGAAAATAAAAAATTAAAATTTTCACTCTAGGCAAGTCTTGAACAAAGTACCTCTAGTTTCACAGCTGCTCACGCTAACCACGAGACCACGGCGCTCCTCAGCTCAGATTATCCGTGATGCTGCCTATGTTACACATGGACTACTCAGTTTGTATATTTTGCTTATTTTTTTCATAGTTCCACACAACTTCTTCCTGTTTTCTCCATTGATCTGTGTTCAGTTTTTCAAGGCCTATCCACTGAGCCAACTTATAACTAAATCCGAGGGGGGTGCGATGGGGAGGTTCCCTTGTCAAAGGAGAGGTGTGCTTCTCCAGCAAGACAACGCACGTGGACTGAATGCTCTTTGTGGAGCATCGTCTTCTGTGAAACAAACACGTTGATCGTTTTCAAGATGCATGGCCAGATGGGTGACAGATGCGTCTAGTTCGCGTAGGCGGACAGATTCGCTGCTGCTGATCTGCCTGTCCTTCTGGTAGCGTGCTATTTCGTCATTGTCGTTTACGTTCTGTACTGCAAATACTTTCATCACTGCCCTTAAGAAAGTATTTTCAGTTGTATTTTTTGACTTAACAGAACTTCAAAACTCCAAGTTAATGTGAGCTTTGTATCTTTTTGATAACGGAAGCGAGTACACACTAATGCCAATGTCAATCTGATTTTACTGTTTGACATTCGCATTGTAAGCGAATGAACTTCATTATCTGTGTTTCTTTCACGGTACAATAGAAAACCCTCGATCTTCGTAACAGAGTCGTTGTGAAACTGTTTTGGGAAACGCTTAGCACATTTTCCATTGTACATACACGGCGCTGTCGTGGTCAAGACATCGCGAGAACCATGGATCATGTTTGTGGTACAAATATGGAACAGTTTTTCATCAGTTGACCTATCTGGTATTTCTGCTGAAATAATGTTATCAATTTCTTCTGGTCGTATTTTGTCGACTAACCATATCGAAATGTGCGCATGTGGCAAAGGTAGTTTTTATCAATCAATAGAACACAACCAGCAATGTGTTTGTCCGAAAACGTGCAGTTTGGTTATTAAATTAATCAATAATTTTAGTTTTTGTTTGAACAAACATGCGATCAGGTCGTGGCGATGTATTGCCTGATTGACTTTTGGCAGTAACAAAGTTTGTATTTCTTCCCATTCGGGATTACATGTGAACGTTATAAATAAACCTGGTCGTCCATAAATGTGCACGAAAGTCGTACAATTTTGAATGTATTCTTGTATGTGACGCGGAATGCCAATATAATTGGATGGAAGTATGAACGTGTTTCCGATTTAGTTGATATTTAAATCTTTATCTACGTTATCGACAATAGCACCTCTCAAATGAATATACTCCCCCAAACACAGTTTACATTGGTTAAAGTGGATGTACCATAATCGCTTGTTCTCGATCTTCGCATATATGTCCTCAATGTACTGATGAAAGAACTGCCGACATTTGATAATGTGATTGTCTTGATTGCGACGAATGATCATCCGGTATGAATAATAGCTCATTGTGCTTACAGTTTTGCTAGTTTCGACACCTAGAAAGTAAGAATAAATGAATAAATATTAAAAAGAAAATTAAAGACATATATTTCCCATTTGAAAATTTATTACCTGTCACTGGATTCCGGTGTTTGATATTAGCCTGATATCCATTTTGTTCTTCCCAAAATAACAGTGGATATCGTAGGTGTAGGAGATTAACGTTCCCTCGACAACGAGGTCATTAGAGACGGAACACAAGCTAGGATTAGGGAAGGATGGGGAAGAAAATCGACCGTGCCCTTTCAATGGAACCATCCCGGCATTTGCCTAAAGCGATTTAGGGAAATCACGGCCGGATGCGGATTCGAACCGTCATCCTTCCGAATGCGAGTCCAGTGTGTTAACCACTGCGTCACTTCGGTAGTTACGAAAGAGATGCACATTGTTTAATGTTATTAGAATATATCGACATAGACGTATTCTTATTTACGGGAACATGGCAACTTCGCCAGTGCTGTTGAACTCCCACTCAGCGTAGAGAGCATTAAATCAAAAGATGATACAGCACCGCGACGCATGTGGACAACAAATAACGATTTAAAAGTACTATTTTAATGTGACTTACCCTCATAATTTTTATGAGAGTTAAGTACTAATTAACGACAAACATTGTGTGATGGTCGGCCGGCCGCGGTGGTCTAGCGGTTCTAGGCGCTCAGTCCAGAACCGCGCGACTGCTACGGTCGCAGGTTCGAATCCTGCCTCGGGCATGGATGTGTGTGATGTCCTTAGGTTAGTTGGGTTTAAGTCGTTCTAAGTTCTAGGGGGCTGATGACCACAGATGTTAAGTCCCATAGTGCTCAGAGCCATTTGAATTTGAACCATTGTGTGATGGTTATAACAAAACCACATAAAAGATTGTCCCTGGAAAGCATCAATACCGAAACATAACTAGAAGACTGTAATCCAAGCTTGACACTAACCAATACATCTACATATACAGGGTGTTACGAAAAGGTACGGCCAAACTTTCAGGAAACATTCCTCACACACAAATAAAGAAAAGATGTTATGTGGACATGTGTCCGGAAACGCTTAATTTCCATGTTAGAGCTCATTTTAGTTTCGTCAGTATGTACTGTACTTCCTCGATTCACCGCCAGTTGGCCCAATTGAAGGAAGGTAATGTTGAATTCGGTGCTTGTGTTGACATGCGACTCATTGCTCTACAGTATTAGCATCAAGCACATCAGTACGTAGCATCAACAGGTTACTGTTCATCACGAACGTGGTTTTGCAGTCAGTGCAATGTTTACAAATGCGGAGTTGGCACATGCCCATCTGATGTATGGATTAGCACGGGGCAATAGCCGTGGCGTGGTACGTTTGTATCGAGACAGATTTCCAGAACGAAGGTGTCCCGACAGGAAGACGTTCGAAGCAATTGATCGGCGTCTTAGGGAGCACGGAACATTCCAGCCTTTGACTCGCGACTGGGGAAGACCTAGAACGACGAGGACACCTGCAATGGACGAGGTAATTCTTCGTGCAGTTGACGAAAACACTAATGTCAGCGTCAGAGAAGTTGCTGCTGTACAAGGTAACGTTGACCACGTCACTGTATGGAGAGTGCTACGGGAGAACCAGTTGTTTCCGTACCATGTACAGCGTGTGCAGGTACTATCAGCAGCTGATTGGCTTCCTCGGGTACACTTCTGCGAATGGTTCATTCAACAATGTGTCAATCCTCATTTCAGTGCAAATGTTCTGTTTACGGATGAGACTTCATTCCAACGTGATCAAATTGTAAATTTTCACAATCAACATGTGTGGGCTGACGAGAATCCGCACGCAATTGTGCAGTCACGTCATCAACACAGATTTTCTGTGAACGTTTGGGCAGGCATTGTTGGTGATGTCTTGATTTTGCCCCATGTTCTTCCACCTACGCTCAATGGAGCACGTTATCATGATTTCATACGGGATACTCTACCTGTGCTGCTAGAACATGTGCCTTTACAAGTACGACACAACATGTGGTTCATGCACGATGGAGCTCCTGCACATTTCAGTCGAAGTGTTCGTACGCTTCTCAACAACAGACTCGGTGACCGATGGATTGGTAGAGGTGGACCAATTCCATGGCCTCCACGCTCTCCTGACCTCAACCCTCTTGACTTTCATTTATGGGGGCATTTGAAAGCTCTTGTCTACGCAACCCCGGTACCAAATGTAGAGACTCTTCGTGCTCGTATTGTGGACGGCTGTGATACAATACGCCATTCTCCAGGGCTGCATCAGCGCATCAGGGATTCCATGCAACGGAGAGTGGATGCATGTATCCTCGCTAATGGAGGACATTTTGAACATTTCCTGTAACAAAGTGTTTGAAGTCACGCTGGTACGTTCTGTTGCTGTGTGTTTCCGTTCCATGATTAATGTGATTTGAAGATAAGTAATAAAATGAGCTCTAACATGGAAAGTAAGCGTTTCCGGACACATGTCCACGTAACATATTTTCTTTCTTTGTGTGTGAGGAATGTTTCCTGAAAGTTTGGCTGTACCTTTTTGTAACACCCTGTATACTCCACAGTCAGGCGGAGGGTAGTTCGTGCACCGTTGTCGCTTCCTCCACATGCCAGTCGTGAGTATTTCGCGGGAATAATGATTTATGGTACGGTTCCGTATGGTTTCGAATCTCTCTAACCTTATCGTCGTGGTGTTTCCGCGACATATACGTAGAAGGAAACAATATTTTTGTGGGTTCTTCTAGGAAAGTACCGTCTTGGAACTTTAACTACGCCATGTCGTGATGCTGAACGCCTCTCGTGCACCGTCTGCCAGTGGAACTGGTTTATCGCCTCCATGCTTACTAAATGAACCCGTCGTGAAACGTTCTGCTTTTCTTTGGATCTTTTCTGCTTCCTCTGTCAATCCTTTGTGGTACAAGGGTTTAGAAAACTACGTCCTTTGATAACCTACTACAGTTCTTGAGGATTCTCCCAATGAATCTAGCCTGGCATCTACCATCCCTGCAATTAGTTTCATGTGATCGTTCCGCTTTTAATTGCTCCATAGGCACAGTTCTAGATACTTTATGGAAATAACAGCTTGCAGTGATTGTCCAGTAATCGTGTATCTTTCTGTAGCGGGCCTTTCTGCCAATGTACACGCAGTGTGTTATGTTTGTGTATACTGAGGGTCAACTGCCATTTCCTACACCAAAAGTCGATCCTCTTCAGGTGTTCCTGCATTTCACAACAATTTTTTAGCGTTACGACTTCTCTGTATAAAACACCGTACAAGAAAAGCCTTATAGAACTTCCGATGTTGTTTACTGTGTCATTTATATACTCGTATATTGAGAAAAGCACAGGGTTACTTTTACGTGTGAAGACACGACATGCTGTGGTCTGCTTCCTAGAAATTCCTCAGTCCGTTCACATAGTTGATCTGATATTCCATGCGCTAGTATTTTGTTCAATAGGTGGTAGCACAGAACTGTATAGAATGCCTTACGGAAGTCAAGGAACATGGCGCCCACCTGGGCGCCGGTATTTACCGCCTTCTGGTTCTTGTAGACGAACAGAGCGAGTTGGGATCTACACGATCGTTGTTGGGAATCCATGTTGATTCCTACAGAGGAGATTTCCGATCTCAGAAATGTCACAATACGCGAGCATAAAGAAATGTTCCAATGTTGTACAACATACTGAAGTCAGAGATACAGGCCGAGCAGGAAGACAAGTTTGCTGATAATACGACGATGTAATCATCATCATCTCAAAGTGTCTCGCGAATAGAGTGAATAGTAAAGAAGCAATAAATTAAAACGTCTTGTGTTACCTTGAAGTATTACTATGTTCCATTTTAAGCAAAAGCTAGTTTTTCACGCACCTAAATGTCTATGTCAACACTCCTGAACTACTCGCATATGTTGTACAATGGAACAATTTTGCAGATATATTCAGTGGCATATCTAGGTACTGTCTGCAAACTGTGTTGCGAATAGGTTCGGTAAAGAAGGAATAAATTAAAACGATAGGAACAGCGAAAATGTAGTATGCGATAAATCTTGCCCCTTTCATCATTTTGTAGTGTGTGTCAGCGAGAAAAAGTTCCGTAAACGTTTGAAATTATGTGTAAAGTTTGTTGGAACTCGCTAGATGCTCTAATTCCTTAACAATGGATGAATATATTTGTCCCTTTCATCATTTTGTGGGGTGTGAAAGCGAGAAAAAGCTCCAAAAAAGTTTGTAATTATGTGTAAAGCTTGTAGGAACATGCTACGTTTTCTCATTTTTTGACACACGATGAATGTACAGGGGTCGACCAAAAATATGGAAACAGCGCGATAAATGCATGCTTGAACATAGATGCAGATGTTCGCCAGGCCTGCAGATTGGCCACGAACGGCAGTTGTCCAGCGTCCGCCATACGTTGCAAGTGTCCGTCGTAGTTAGAACAGTGTCCTGCGTAGCTGTGAGTGCATTTTGTTGGAGCAAAGTGAATTGGAACGTGGGCAGATTGTTGATGCTCGTATGGAGGGTGCTTCTATGAGCAAGGAAGCAATTGTTTGGTGTTTCAAGAGGCACCGTATCGAAGATTTGCATCGCCTACACGGAAAGCGGAAAAACATCATCCACTAAGTCACAACACCGACGAAGCTGTATGTTATCATGACAGACGACCATTGCGGAACTGGTTGTCGCACTCCCGAAAACTGTCAACACCAAAACAACACGAACGGAGCTCCATAAGCTGGATATTTCACGGCGAGCTGGAATTACAAAACCACTCATCAGTAATGCAAATACCTGTAACGGGAAAACGTGGCGCCGGTACCATAAAACATAGACTACGGAGCAATGAAAGAACGTAATTTGGTCAGATGAATCGTGTTTGGCATAGTTGCAGCTTCTGGCCGAGTCTGTCGCAAAAGTAAAACATAAGAGTTTTGCGATGATTAGGGTAGCCATATCATGGTATTCCATGGGCTCTACGTTACTCTGCATGGTCACATTACTGCTAAGGATTATGTGACAATTTATGCTGAGCAGATCCATCCCACGGTAAAGCGCTTGTTCCCAAATGATGATGTTCCAAGTCGAAAGGGCCCCTGCTCACACAGCTTGCATCGTCCAGTTCTAGTTTTATGATCGTGAGGATGAATCTTCACATCTCCGGTGGCCACCGCAGTCACCATCACTAAGCATCACTAAGCTCGGATCTGTCACATGGATGTCTAAGTGGGGGCAAAAATTGCCCTCACATTCCTTTCACTTTTTGACATTTTGTTTGTTTGTTTATTTTGTTTCGATTATTTAATGAACTAGGAATTTCTTTGCTAGGTTGCAACTCACTTTCCGTAGTTATCAGGAACATCATAACATAAACAAATACAATAAATAAAGGAATGAATATGAGATATGTTATTATATTTTTATCATGTAACTAACACTTTCATATACATCAGACGTATTTTAAGAAATTATAAAAGAACTACAATAGCAAACCACAAATAAGAAAACAAAAACTCAAGGTCAGAAATTACAATTGAGTTTTTCCTTCCTACTCACTTTCACTTTCACAACGTTTGCATATGATTGTTTTTGTAGAATGAGTGGAACACACATACCTGGAACACCTGAGACAAACTGTAGACACTTATGGCATCTTGTCTTTCTCCTTTTTAGAGTTTTTACTCTTCAAACAGACGTGACATCTTCCTCTTGAATAAAATTCATCAGATTGAACAATTGCTGTAGTTCTGGGTAGCGTTTTCCCTAGAACTGTAGAGATGACAGACTTTTGTAAACCCATGGTATTCGTTGGTCTCTCTTCCACATCTGGCCTAACTAGCTGTTGACCTAATTCTAGCAGATACAGCCTTTTTACATTACGCTTCTTCTTATTCCAGTTTTGGTTGTTTATCATGAAAATTGTTCCAGCCTTGAGACAGGTAATATCTATCAAGGTGAAAAAGAGAGATAATGGCCACCTTCTCGTCCCTCGTACTACTCAATGATGTTGCGTCATTTGATCAATGCTGTCCGTGCCCCCTTTGGTTTCATAGTAGAGACTGATGTTTGTCTTTTTTTTTCTCTATCGACTCATCCACCTTGTTATCTTTGTGTTGTGTGGAAAGAAGTACGAGATTCTTAGTAGGCTTCAGTTTGGAGATGTATGAAACCAAGGTAATTGGTGCGTTGCCTGTTTTCGGATCTGTGAATAAGATCTTTGAGGAATATAGCTCTCGACCCTGCATCTTCTATAGCTGTTCAGGTATGTGTTTTCTGTTACCCTTCAATGTTCCCACCAAAGTTAACTTGTCATGATTGTAAAGTTCCTTGGCTAGGTCTATGGACGTATTATAACGATCTGTTGTTATATTTTTTCCACTTCCTGTCAGCCGATTCATTAGGCGTCTAACAACTGCCTTTGCACTCCGTCCTCGGCAGGTCGTTCATCCTTCCCAGCATAGACCTCCATTTTTAGGACATACCGGGTGTGTGCATCTGGTAACATCCTAATCAATATGCCATACTTCCCAGGCTTGTCTTTCATAAAGACTTTAAAGGGACATCTTCCTTGAAATAGAGAGAGCATTTCATCGATCGTTATCTCTGCACTTGGTATGTAGTATTTCACAAACATTTCGTCAATTTTATCAAAAACTTCATGAAGGGGGCAAAACTTATCCTGCTTTCGTCTTCCGGTTTTTGTTTCTTTATCATCAAAAATCAAATCAGGGACATACGTTCTCCACATCGAATACGACTCATTGTAGCTATGTAGTTATTCTTTCCCAGTACTTTCCACCATCCTCAAGAGGCAGTCTAGTGTCATTATTTGTGCCTATTAGTATCTAAATACCAATGAAGGCACACATTTCTCCTAATGTTGTAAGTTTTAAGTTCTTGTTACAAGCTTCTTAGTTTGTATAGTCCACGATAATCTTGATTATTTCGGGAGTTATAAACTTTTTGAAGGATTCTGACACACTAGAGGTCAAGTTTTCATGAGACAAACCTTCACAAAAATTCGCTATATTTTGTGCTGAGCTGCGTACTTGCCTTGGAGGCGCAGTAATATATTGCCTACCGCTTTTTGCTGTAATAATGATGCTGGAAGCAGCTGCATCATCAGGGGATGAACTCTGTGAACTTGACTCATTTTCAATTGCTGTGTCACTATCGTATCTCACAACTGTATCATCTTCTTCTGGATCACTTTCATCACCTCCACTTGCTTCATTTATTATAGCTGACACCTCTCCAACTGTGAGAAACCTCTGATACTGACGACACATTTTATTAGAACTGCGAGTAATGTACAACTGTTCGAACAATAAAGGAGATTTATTTCAAAATAACAATGGCAACACAATACAGACGTACCGACAGTCAGAAAATGCATTTCTTTCTGCCATATTGAGAAATATTTCAATGAGAAAAGTTGTCTCACCGATGTCTAAGGGGGGGGGGGGGAGGCAAAAACTGCCCGCACTTATATTAAATATAATAGACAGATGTAAATATTTCACAAAAATTATAAAACCATGGCAGCGCATACTCTAGATATTTTTATTTTTCTACAACTACTTAAATTCTTGCTTCTTCACTCCAACAAACAGATATATTACTGAAATAAAACAAATATTGCGGGCAATTTTTGCCCCCCACCCCCGTAGTGATATTAGGATTAATGAGCTTTTGTGGTCTGTTTTAGAGATAAGGTTGCGTGAGCGCTGTCAAGTTCCATCCTGCCACTATTTTGCAGGAGCACCGTACAGGACCTGTATTCATCCATTCTGAGACGACTCGAGTCTGTTTCGAATGCTAACGGTTTTACTACAGTGTATTGGGTATGACCATGTGTCATTTGTGATACTTTTTTCCCTCCTCTTGTAGTTCAAGTACGTGCACGCCATCAGTTACGCTGCTTTAAGACGAACATAAAGTTTGTAACTGTAATATTTGTCTTATTGTGTTAAACTTTCAACATAGTATTATACCTCTTAACGAGTAGATTATGATAGCATTTACAATTTTTTAAGTTGAGTTAATAAATACGTGAAATCTCGAAAATAAAGTGTTTGTTGCAACCGGTACAGGTGTCTGGGCTAGTGGTTTAACAATATAGATATGAAGATTTGAGAGTTTAGTAATATAGATTTCATTCAGTAGCTGACACTCACCGTCAGATTAGGGCGCACATGACCTACACACACACACACACACACACACACACACACACAGGCACACACTGTCAGCTTCTAGTATTAGATTACTATCTCAGTTCTGAAAGTCCCAAATTTTTGTTCGGAACTATCAATATGTTTAATACTTGTCTATAACAAAATATAAAATGTGGACATAGCGGGTAATTTGTTACAGGTTCACTGCGCCAAGTTGTCACCTAAGATCCAAGTATTGTTGTTAACTGCATATTATTGTAGAGAAAAAAAATTTTAATAAGTAACACGGACAATGTTACTTTGGTACAAAGACAGAATTTTCTTATATAGAATTTCCTTTCAGTGGAGCCTCTTGTAAGACATTCTGTGGTATAGAAAACTGAGCAGCTGTCATGTTTACAGAAATGTTTTTGAAGCTAAAATACTGTATTTGGTGCTTTTAAGAGTTATACTTTCATACGGATTTCCAATTTTGGCAGACAGAATACTTTTGCAAGGAGATACCTCGCGTCCCTCATTCTTGATATCAGCGGAAGAAAGACAGAAATAAAGCACTCCGACAGCTCCGTCTTTTCTGCCACACATAACAACAGTGACTGACCGTAATGATAAACTTCTGAATTAATATACATGATGGACAAATTGAAATCCGTGATTGAAGTAAAAGCAAAGAATGGAAGAAAAAGAGAAGCAAGAGAAAAGAAACGAGGAGAAGCATTTATGCAATGAGAAAACCTCTGATTATTTTATTCTGCAGTATAATCAATACAGCGTACACTTTAGGACCGCTTCTGCCGTGTGGTGTTGACCCCTACGTTCAGTGTGTGATCATATTTCATGTCCATTTATCTCAGTATAATGGGCAGCGAAAATCAATGAACAGGAAGGTGACAAATGACTTCCCTTTATGTGCTGTAATATTTCCTTGAATATTTATTACTGCCTCATTTAGCTGTAATCATCTGCGGAACGAGTTCTAGTCAGCAGAACAAGGCATATTTAGCACGTATGAAAGCGGTGACAGCTGTTATAAATGGGAATTACGATACCAGCCAACGAGTAATTACGTAGAAGAACTTTTAATGAGAGTTTTCCATGAATGAAAATTAAATGAACACTTCCACAGAATACTAGTGTTAAATATTTTGGCAATCATCTTCCGAAGGCTGAACAAGCCGTTTGCGTGGTGAGTTACGGTCTCATGATGTTCTTTACAACAAGTTTAGCAGCAGCGTATGCTGAGGATTGGAAGGTTACTGAAGACTGTGGAGACGTATACTTCAGTGAAAATACACAGTTTATTGAAAACGTTAGCAGTTAACGTCACGGCTTCCTAATTTTGCGCCCCGTGTTGGAAACCCAATTACTTTTTTATTTATTTTATATTTATTGTTATCATATATCTACCTATGTACGTAGAAGGTTTCTTATCAAATTCGGGGATACAAGGACGTCATATTAATTGTAAAATTAAGTGTCATACGTCACAATAAGTGTCATACGTCTGAATATGTTAACCGGAAAACTACAGTACTTAACCGTACAGTATAGCGTCGAATATTTGGCGGAAAACAGACACTGACAGGCGCATTACTAGGAAACAACGGCAACTCCTGAAGATAAGCAACGCTACGCAGCCAGTTCCCACCAGAACAACCGTGTATCAAACAATGCGGAAAAATCTGCAACTGCTGGATTGGCCTTTACAGTCATTTAAGATCCCATAGAAACTGAATTAGGTAATCCTACTCGTCAGCGAGTGATAGCCCATCAAGGACAGCGTTATGTCATATAGACTGGAAAGCATTCGTATAGTAATCTTCTACAGGTATGCGTCTATAAATGAGAAAGAAAAATTAAAGTAATAATCGGGTTTCAAATAAGCGGCGCAAAATTAAGGAGCCACGACGCTATCCCTGTGCCACCATTTGGTCTGAGGATATGGCTTGGTAAAAGGCACGTAAAGTACCTGAAAATACGACGAAAACTTTGGCCGTCGTTTTTACGGAAATGAGTGAGTTTCCAAGAATAACCCGAGACACGTCTTCGCTTATTTTCACCCCTCCTTCCCTGAGAGAAGTTTCTGGGAAATCTGGTTATGGCACTTCCCATGTTCTCCTCTTTAGTGCAGAACCCCCATACACACACCTTACTTAGCACTGGTACCTGTTCTGTTTCTTGTAAGCACACAGTAGGCCCTATAGTTGTTAGACTTACAAACAAATCGTTCTGGTCCTTGTGAAGCGCTGTAAGCAAAACACACGCACAGCCCAGGTCGGCGTCCCAGTCCTCCTTCTCCAGGAACGTACTTGAAGCCTTTGGGAGCGCTGGCTCATATTGTCAGCTGCCAACCACCACACGTCTCCTCGGGCGCCTCTTAAAGTTCGTTCTGCTCCCTTCCTCCTCAGCTGACTGACTTCAGACGCAAACATAACCGTGGTCGCCCCGACCTCATGTCGAAGTGACATGAACTCTAATCTTCTTTCTTCCTTACTGAAATGGGACAGCTAACGGGGAGCTCGGAGCAATAAGGCGCTGGGAGGTAAAACTTTACATATGCATCGGAAAAATACATTTATTTGAAAAAACCAGTTACAATTTATTCCCATAACAATTCAGGTATTCTACTTCGCTTTTATTACAAAATGTTTGCTTACGGCAGCAGGACAAATTACTCTAACATCTCGAAGAATTAAAAAAATTGAATTGGTAATGCTAGTTAGTGAGCTATAATAATTTAGCAAAAAGACTTCTGTATTAATACAGTAGTCAAGTACATTACCAACAATTTAAAAACAATGACACATCAATAACATAATTTCAGGAGGCACTTAAAGATGAGGTATGTGAAGATAAAATTTAATTTGTTGTAGTCTTCACGGCCTCTGGTTCAATCTCCATCAGTAAAACAGTACTAAAACAGGGAAAATACTTTACATTAGAGATATTGATGAGAAGGATTGAGAATCGGTCCAGATCAACCAATGAGCCCTCATAACCAATGACTTTAAGAACAAGTGGGTACAATACAACTTATAAGTGTTATAAGAAAATGGGGCCCCTAACTATTGTACAAACAAGTGTGCTGAAAATACTAAACTTAAACAAAGCATACGCTACCCATTCAATAACATATTTTCAATAATCATAAACTTAAAGCAAATGCCCATACTACACAAAAAAAGTTAAGACTGGCAATTACTGGGCAAATATAATCTACACTCAAAACGGTTTTTTTCAATTGAAACAACATTGAAACAAATAAACAACAGCTAAAAAAGGATACCAATCACTTGAAGCCTGAAAGACACAAGTGGTTCCTGCTTAACAAAACACTTCACCTCATTCAGCGCACGGAAATACGGTCAACAAAGACCAGTACAGTGGGCTCAAAACAAAATAACATTAAATAACTTAAGTTTTCCCGTATACTACACACATGCGGCAAACACTTGTTAAACAGATACACGGCGAAAGGCAAGTGATGCAGTTGTACGTTGGCAAAAGAACCCACTACTGGTACACCTGCCTTGGAAGTGGGTAAGCTTGATCACTGAGCACATGCACGCCACAGACCAAGCAAGATGCTCACCAAACAAATCTGTATGCGTCCGCTAATCCAGTCTATATATCCACAGACCAAACAGCGAAGGCGAAACAAGGCAATGCTGGAACTTTAGCGCTGTTTTTCTCGGACAAGTGAGCTTAGCAATCCAAGACCAGCTTTCAAGGCAGTGCAGTGCCGAGAAATGCTCGTCGGCTTACGACCGCTTGTGGCTGCTCAGGAAGTTTCTTTTCCAGCTAGCGGCAACACGGAACTATTCAAGAGCTAATGCAGCTCGATGTTGAGTCATCGGTTGTAACGTTCCCTGGCAAACTCACACACTAACAAACTGAAATTTATTTGTACCATATACGCCGCTCTCAGCAATCTGTATATAATGTAATTATTTAACGAAAAACATTATTGAATTTTGTGTAAAAGACATTTGTTATTATTTTAATATTTTTTGTAGTAATATTCTCTCTGTATTTAGGATGGTAATATTTCTATATTCATTAGGTAATTGCAAAATGTGTCAATATCTGCGATAACAGAGATGTGAAATTCAGCCAGAGGGAAATAATGTAGTGAAATTACAAAGAAATGTTAATAGTCAGCAATACTATAAAAGGACAATGCACTATGTATTCTTTGGTCTTCCTTGCTTAGAGCTGTAAGCGGTAGGAAGCTGTGTAGATGTATTTCGTGAATGTGTAGAATTCTTTTGTCTCTGTCTGGACGTAGCCGCCATTAGACGACGCGCTACGAATTAATGTGAGTTGAATTGTTGTTTGAGCTAAATATATCAGTATTTATCAAAAGTGTGAATTATTTATGTAAATTAGCTTGCCCACGTCATCTATAAAATTTCTTTAAGAATTTTTCAGCATTTTTTAGCGGTGTTGCTGGGCTGTGCCGCGACCAACAATCGCAGATCTGAAGAGGCGGCACATTTAAAAAAATTATCAAACCCGTAAATCGGGAACAGATGCATAATAATCAATCGTGAATTAAGAAATTGTTCTTTCTTTACAGTGATCCTGTGGCTGATAAAATTTGAATTAATTATACGTTTGTGCATTCGTAGGCGGATAGTTAATGTTAGTTAACACTGAAATTTAAACAGTTTGGTTCTTTAAAATAACTCAAATGCATAGTGAAGTAGGTTTGATCAGTGATAAATGTCGGCTTGGCAATAATTATAACATTTTCTGCTGATAGAGATAATCTTGTGTTCTATGGCTATTGCCGGGATAAAATTCAGTAAAAATATTTAACAAAAAAAAACCCACTGCATCAGGAAAGTGTATGCCAAGGCCGAATGATCTAAAGGACTCAATTCTCAACTAAATATTATTATCCAGTTAATATGAGTGCACGTAATATTTTTCTTTAAATGTACGTAATTCTTAAGAAAGTAAAATTTTTATTACCACACGAAATTAAGAGAGTGGTTCTACAACAAAGTTCGCACGAAAGAAAATTAACTTAAAAGGCAAAAGATAAAATTTATTATTCTTCTTTAACGAATTCGACATCGTCGATTTCGTTAAATTGGCGCCCAACGTGGGGCCATCTGGCACTTCCATTCTCATAAAACTCCAATAATATTTACCTCAAATAATTTCTTGTCTCCATCAACTACTTCACAGTAACTCACCTTTTTATATTAACTTAAATATTAACTCATTCATACTGATCATTCATTCTTACATCCTCATTCATTCTGCTACATACCTACGTCATTACTGATCTCAATAGCTATTATTTCCTTTCATTATAGTGCCTTGAAATAACTAACTAGTTGCCGGCCGAAGTGGCCGTGCGGTTAAAGGCACTGCAGTCTGGAACCGCAAGACCGCTACGGTTGCAGGTTCGAATCCTGCCTCGGGCAATGTAACGTTCCCTGGCAAACTCACACACTAACAAACTGAAATTTATTTGTACCATATACGCCGCTCTCAGCAATCTGTATATAATGTAATTATTTAACGAAAAACATTATTGAATTTTGTGTAAAAGACATTTGTTATTATTTTAATATTTTTTGTAGTAATATTCTCTCTGTATTTAGGATGGTAATATTTCTATATTCATTAGGTAATTGCAAAATGTGTCAATATCTGCGATAACAGAGATGTGAAATTCAGCCAGAGGGAAATAATGTAGTGAAATTACAAAGAAATGTTAATAGTCAGCAATACTATAAAAGGACAATGCACTATGTATTCTTTGGTCTTCCTTGCTTAGAGCTGTAAGCGGTAGGAAGCTGTGTAGATGTATTTCGTGAATGTGTAGAATTCTTTTGTCTCTGTCTGGACGTAGCCGCCATTAGACGACGCGCACGTGCATAAAGGAACACAAAGACAAAGTACAAGCGATAATAGAGATCAAAATTAACAATATTGATGTGCAAGCAGTCATAGATACAGGTGCTACTGTCAGTGTTATGAGTATGGACTTATTCAAAGTACTGGGGAAGGAAAGGCGTATGCTGACTTTTCCCGTGAATAATTGTAAAGTCACTGGAGCCATAAGTGCACAGCGACAAATAATTAAACTCCAAGTGCAGGTAGAGATGTGTATAGGGGAAGAAGCCATAGCGAGCTCATTCCTGGTAGTAAAGGGTTTAAAAGTAGCCTGCATTTTGGGGGTAGATTTTTTAAGAGAAAGGGACGCAATAATCGACCTTTCTCGGGGAAAATTAAGTTTGATGAATGCTGGTAGGAGAATAGAATTGTCCATGCTCAGATCCGGAGAGGTACCTGTACCTGTACCTAAATGTAATGCTATTAATATAAAATGTAGGAATCAGTCGATACTACATTTAGACAATCATTGTCTAGGACAGAATCTCTATTATCCTGACGTACAAGGTGATCAATCAAAAGCGAATATGGACGCATTAGTGAACAAAGTATCACAGTCCGAAAATTTAAACTCTATGCAACAGCAGGATTTGGTACCAGTTATTATTTAATTATACAGATTTGTTAAGGGATATCAGTACAATATCGAGGTAAAGCCTCACAAAACTTACTGTCGAGCCTCATACTCCATTCCTTGGTCCGAATAGGAAATAGTAGAGAGAACATTTGGAGAGTTAAATACATTTTTCAGGTTATACATTGCATATAAACACACGAGATGGAAGATAAGAAAAGCAGGGTGCAACCTTACCAGGTGCGCTCAGAAAAGGAAAGAAAAATATAACCGACATGTGATGAATAACCAAAAATTTAGTGTTGGGGACTTGGTACTCTTACGCAATCATCCTAAGTCCTCGGCATCCTTGAAACAGAATAGCAAGTGGCAATTGGTGTACAATGGACCTTTTAGAGTAGTAAGTGTGCCACATGAGTGTAGCTATCTCTTAGCAGATCCCCACTCAGGGAGAGTACGGGGACTGTATCCGCGTAAGGATGTAAAAGCATTCCTACAATAAAAGACTAATAGTCCTATGTGGACACCGTTCTTTTGTAATTAATGAACATTAATAGTGTATGTACTAGTGTAGAAGTGTTTAGTTATAAGAATATGATTGACTTTCTCATGTGTATGGATATTTATGTTATGTACTCTTTTAATTTGTGTTATCTAAACCATGCTCTAAATGTTTGCACAGATAATCTGATTAGTGCAATTATTTGTAGTGTTAAGCTGTGACAAAGTTCAGTCAAAAAGAACATTTTAGTAAGGATTAGTTAGTGTACTACATAATTTCTAATATCTGTGTCAAATTTGAAATATTTCGTGACACAATCTTTTCTATTATGTGTATGTATGTATATATGTGTAGCTGTCAGATTGACAGACTCGAACCCAGAATAATATCAGTAATATGATGCCCTGAGAACTTTATTATCTCACCAATGTTATCAGAGAAAATAATGCACCCAGTAGTGACCCGAGGGCACCACGGGAGGCAGACTTGTTGCAAATTTATGTAGCGCAAAATTACGCACAAAGAAGCTTCAATTGAAGCATGTGCATATTCAATCAATTAAAAGGAGCTAGCCAGATACAGTCCAAGTAAATTTTTGCCTACAGAGACTACACTGTAGTTACGTAGGACGTTAATAGTAAAGTGTGACATGAGTACAAAGGAGTTATTGAACAATATGCCTGAATCCGGCTGGAATGCACAAATAAAATCTAATCGAACACGAATATAGATGACTATGGGCAAACTAATACGAATTTTGAGTAATTGTTACCATGTACGCAAATCTCACACCTTGGTAAAGAGTTACGAATGAGCTGTTACAAACAAAATTGAGCAGCGGAAATTGTAAATAGAAATAAAGGAACTTTAACAAAAGTGCAGTATTGTGCGGCAGAGACAGACAGTGACTGTTAAACCTGCAGCAATACGTCACGGAGTAGTTGTGTATAAGTAATAAAAAACTGTATCATCACCGTGTGTGCAAGTGGACAAGGAACTAGCACGACACGAACAGTGAACCGATAACGGAAGGTGATCAAGGTAGTGTCAAACTTTAACTCTTTGTGTGTCAAGGGACGCTAGGAAAGCGCATTGACTACAGAAATACATTTTGATTTTGTCCTAAGGTGAAAACTTGCGTGTGACTAATGACAAGTCATGACATGGTGAAGAATATTGTCTGCCCATAAAAGTGTTACTGTGACAACGATATATTGTGCAAACCAGACTAGTGAAGGCCTACTGAGTAATAACTACCACTAACTGTGTGCGTTCTTTCCCACAGCAGGAAAAATGCCTATAAGGATAGTACACTGTTTGTGAACTTGTTGCATGTTTCCTGGAGCACCGCGAGAAGACGTCGCACGGGCGAGCTGATATCCAACGCGCATCCGGCTACATCAGCTATGCAGCGGCCACAGCAGCCCGTAGCAGACCAGACAGCCACGCCCCTCCGCGCCGTAGCTGTCAACGCCGGGGGCGGTGACCTACACGGAGTCAGCGCGCCGCGCCGAGCGCCGCCCAACAATCACTCCGCACCGCTCACCAAATACAACATTATTGACCTTTTGAAATGTTCACATAAACTGAATAACATGTTAATGACATTGAACATTTACTATGTACGTCCGTGAGTGATATATCCTAGGACAAGTGACCTTCTAGTGCATCACAAGAATAATAGTATCACACACAAAAAACCTTCCATTGAACTATATGTGACTGTGATATTGTGTAATTGTGTAACCCGTTTGTGACAAACTGCTAATTTAATTCAAATGAATAACTGTTAAAAAGACAATATTGACTATAAACCAACTGGGATGGCTGGGCTCCGGCACAGTTTTGCCCAGGTTTCCTGTTTGCCTACGCCCAAATGGGGGAGCCATGAACTTATATAACCCTGGGACTAAATAAAAGAGCCATTCCGTAAAACATACAGAAGTGTAAAGAACGTTACTGGCACCATTGTGTCAAAGTGTAAAAACTCTTTGCCAAATGCTGCCAGGGGGCAATGTAACGTTCCCTGGCAAACTCACACACTAACAAACTGAAATTTATTTGTACCATATACGCCGCTCTCAGCAATCTGTATATAATGTAATTATTTAACGAAAAACATTATTGAATTTTGTGTAAAAGACATTTGTTATTATTTTAATATTTTTTGTAGTAATATTCTCTCTGTATTTAGGATGGTAATATTTCTATATTCATTAGGTAATTGCAAAATGTGTCAATATCTGCGATAACAGAGATGTGAAATTCAGCCAGAGGGAAATAATGTAGTGAAATTACAAAGAAATGTTAATAGTCAGCAATACTATAAAAGGACAATGCACTATGTATTCTTTGGTCTTCCTTGCTTAGAGCTGTAAGCGGTAGGAAGCTGTGTAGATGTATTTCGTGAATGTGTAGAATTCTTTTGTCTCTGTCTGGACGTAGCCGCCATTAGACGACGCGCTACGAATTAATGTGAGTTGAATTGTTGTTTGAGCTAAATATATCAGTATTTATCAAAAGTGTGAATTATTTATGTAAATTAGCTTGCCCACGTCATCTATAAAATTTCTTTAAGAATTTTTCAGCATTTTTTAGCGGTGTTGCTGGGCTGTGCCGCGACCAACAATCGCAGATCTGAAGAGGCGGCACATTTAAAAAAATTATCAAACCCGTAAATCGGGAACAGATGCATAATAATCAATCGTGAATTAAGAAATTGTTCTTTCTTTACAGTGATCCTGTGGCTGATAAAATTTGAATTAATTATACGTTTGTGCATTCGTAGGCGGATAGTTAATGTTAGTTAACACTGAAATTTAAACAGTTTGGTTCTTTAAAATAACTCAAATGCATAGTGAAGTAGGTTTGATCAGTGATAAATGTCGGCTTGGCAATAATTATAACATTTTCTGCTGATAGAGATAATCTTGTGTTCTATGGCTATTGCCGGGATAAAATTCAGTAAAAATATTTAACAAAAAAAAAAAACCCACTGCATCAGGAAAGTGTATGCCAAGGCCGAATGATCTAAAGGACTCAATTCTCAACTAAATATTATTATCCAGTTAATATGAGTGCACGTAATATTTTTCTTTAAATGTACGTAATTCTTAAGAAAGTAAAATTTTTATTACCACACGAAATTAAGAGAGTGGTTCTACAACAAAGTTCGCACGAAAGAAAATTAACTTAAAAGGCAAAAGATAAAATTTATTATTCTTCTTTAACGAATTCGACATCGTCGATTTCGTTAAACGGTGCTGGTCGCGTGCGCGCCCACTTCCGAGATGCCAGGAAGGTTGCTTAGCTACTGCCGAAGATGTAGCCTCGTGCTATCAATGGGGAATCGATAGTGCGCACTGCTCGCTTACCCTGTCCTCCACTCATCACAAGTTGCCAGGAATCATCCGCGGTTGACTCCCCAAGCACTTGTTCCAAGACCAGGCAGTGCTGCTGCATTCCGACCAATTCAGGAACCAACACTCACTATGAGGTCGGTGGGGACTGAAGACAACACGGATAGCGCGCTCTCCATGCATCCAACGCTGCTACGGGATTGCTACGGCCCTGGCGCCAGCATCAAACTGTGGCTTCACCGCTATCTCACACCAGACTCCTTTCTGCTGTCTTTTACGCCAGCTCGTCCACCCGTGGCGGCGCAAAGCTTGGCTCCTTTGATGCCACAGCAGGAACACATCACCAACCCTGGCGCAATATGTCAAGAGGGGTGGCACCTTAACTGTGGTGTGTGTCACTAAATCGCTCCATAGTGCTAATAACTGCTATAGTGCCGTGGCAAAATAATATAGACTTTAAGACAAACGAAACAACGCACCACGAAGGAATTAGCCGAATGCGGCGGAAATCGGTACATGTGACGTACTTGTACACACAAATGAATGAGAACAGTTTTAGCAGAATTGGATGATTTAATCAGGAGAAAGAAATTCAGAAACTAAGCAAACTTACACCCACCGCTTTCGTTACTTGATATGGAAAAAATGGTTCAAATGGCTCTGAATACTATCAGACTTAACATCTGAGGTCATCAGTCGCCTAGAACCTAGAACTACTTACACCTAACTAACCTAAGGACATCACTCACATCCATGCCCGAGGCAGGATTCGAAACTGCGACCGTAGCGGTCGCGCGGTTCCGGACTGAAGTGCCTAGAACCGCTCGTGCACAGCGGCCGGCTGATATGGAAATCTTGCACTTAATGAATAAAGAGCGCGAAATGAATCTTTTAGAAGAGATAAAGATTTATAAGCATTCCTGTCGGGACTCCAAAGATCTGCTGAATGATCAGCTCTCGCTTAGAAACAGGTTGTTTTTTATTGCATTCCCTCTCTTTTCAAATGATTTTTAACCTGCCTATTTGTTTAACAAACGGCTTATATCACATAGTGAAAACGACCATCTGTCTATGTTTAACCAATGGCTTATATGACATAGTGAAAACGACCATCTGTCTATTCAAATGAATTGTAACCTGCCTATTTGCTTAATGCTTTTTACTGTATGTTAAAAATTTCCATCTGTATCTGTTGTTCGCTCATTCTTTCCTCACCTTTATTACCTGGTCAAAAAGATTTAACACTTTTTACTGTAATTTATTTTTTATATATTTTTAAATATGTCTTAACTGTGATGGCTAGTCAGAGACGCAGGCCATCTATTCGTATAGTCGTCAGTGTGCCAAATAATACATTATCGTACATTACGCCGTTGTCTAGCTAAGGTTTTAAGTTACTAACGTAGATATTCTGTGCTGCACCTAGTATTTATAAGAGCTATAGGTAGTGATCTTAAACCGAGAGACAAGTTAAGTACGCACTGGGACTTGGCGCTCGACGTCGATTCGATTGCCTCACCCGGGGCGGGCCCACTTGTGTCGCTGTCCGGCGGCCGCCATCTACGTCAAGATACTGGAAAGTTGAATGTAGGGCCGCTTCTCCATCGGACCACGGCATCACCATCAGCTGATTTTTAAATAAGGCTGATCACTGTACCCATTCTTCAGCCATTTTTACAAGCCATGTCATTTCTGTGGAAAAAATTTGTACGCTTGATTAGCACATGACATAAGATCTTAATGGTGTTTCTTTTCTTTAAGACTGATTTTCAGTTTCGTTTGACTTATGTTATACACACGAGCTCCCTCATTGTGCTTAGTCTTCGTAAGCTGTTAACTACACCAGCGCTCGTTGCTTCTTATGCAACAGGAATCTTTTTACTCAAAGTATCAGTCTGTTGGTGCTAATCATTATATTTCTCGTGGCTTTTTAATATTTTACTTATGATGCGAAGTTCTTTTGGTCAGAAATCTTCGCATATTTACGTTATTTCTTAATTGCTTGACTGTATGATGTAAAATTTTTTTAAGGAACGTACGTTTATAGTGTATTACTGTAAACGTATTGTTATTAATCCGTTGTTAATATTTATTGTGATCAAACTATGGTAATCACTAAATTATTATTGTATAGCTTTTTTTTTGTAGGACTCTATCGTCCAGAGTTTGCTTGACGATTGCTTTCCGCTGTAAGCTCAATTGTATGATCTTCTGAGGATGGAAAATTAATTTGCTGAAATTAATCGCGAAGTTAATCGTAACAAACAATTTGTGCAGCTGATGACTGATTCTCTCTATTCTTGAAACGTGCTTCATAGTTGCTGACTGACAGCCGTGAATACGATTTTGAAATTTGCAACTGTTGACAGAAATTTATCCTTTAAGAATTGAATAAATAATTTTCACTGATTACACAGTTAGTTACTTTTGGCATTTAGCTAGGTTAGTTTTCATTATTTCAAATACAGCATTTCCCCAAGTTTAAAGTTTTGTTTCACGACGCTGTTCACATGCTCAACACATGGCCAACCAACAGTCAGTATTGCTCAGCAGTTGAATACGATATCTAAAGCTCACGTTACACGAGAAGAATATTTTTGAAAAAAGAATATTTAATATTTTCATTTATAGACGAATATTTACAGAAACCTTACAACTGATAAGAGTGAAGGAATGCATGCAAAACAAAGAAGAAGGCGATATCAAGATATAGATGGTGAGACAGAAGACAGTGGAAGGACTTAAGTTACAAACAGACTCGGCCAATGGCTAGAAAATGTACAAGATGGTGGTGACGATGATCTGTATAATATTAAATTTTTAGTCTTTGTGCGCCACGAAAACCGACAATATTTCATACAAAGATGACATGGCGGTAAACAGCGTTTCCACACTTACCATTTCCTGAAGTCAGTCGTTGGGAATGGACGTACGGTTGACTATATTTAGTCCTCAACAACCGAGCGTTAATGAACATACAGGTACAGTATGTAAACTGAAGTAACTAGATACATGAGTTAAGTCAGAATAATAATCAAAAGGAAAGTCAAATAGAAAGATACCACTAAGAAATGACACAAATTGTATTAAGTGCTACAATACGTGATATATTGACGGTTGCTTAGTTAGAGACAGCCTGTTGTAGACATTAATGGGGCACCCATGGTGACTTATCGCTGCAGTCATTGAGACTTGTCCGTTACAGTGAATGTAATTTGCCTTTTTTTTTGCCTTGTAACACTGTTTTGCCATTAGTAATGGCAGACGTTACTGGAAGAATTTTGACGGCACTGGGATCTGGACCCCGGTGAGGGGTTTGCTTGCGTCATTTTGTGTCCAAAGGGCGAGCAGGAGAACGCCCGCGTCGGGTGCGCCACCTCGGCGCACGGCCTCGCCCGCTGCCGAGTTACCTGGAACGTAACAAATTAGCAACCGTTAAATCTGTACTTCTGTTTGTCTTGCTGTATGAGTCGTAAGGCGTTAGCTACTGAAACGCCGCAGGGTTGTTCTAACGTCATGTCGCAACATTTCAATACTATTTAGCAGCAACTTTGACGTTCGATTTTGATTACGAGCTTGTATTTGGCTATAAAGTCACTGGACTAGCATGAAACCTCTGACGTAACAAGCAACTCATTTAAGGAACTTGTTTTGTGACCCATCTGCAGTGAAATATCCTTTTTCTCATCTCCGTGATGGATGCAAGGTTTGTAGTACTAGCATTCAGTCATGTCGAACCTTTGTAATTTCACAAATGTTGATGATGTGTCTCCCGCCGAGTGAGTTCGAGTAAACGTTTATTAATGCAAAATATTTACATCAGCTTTATTGCTGAATACTAACAAAAATTTGTATTTTTTTCCTGCTTCATTACGGTATGATGACAAACCGATATTGTGCTTCTCCACTGTCGCGGAGTTTTGCGGTGCCGGTAACCGCGACGTACGCCACGTATTAGCCGAAGGCCAGCGACCGCGGAAAGATGGGATCTCCATTTTCAAGAACTCGTTGCTCTTTATTAGCGTAATAAAATAGATAAAAATGCGTTATAATTTAGTTATGTAATTAACCTATGAATATGTTCAATTTATACTGACAGATTTTTTGCTTTCCTAATAGCTATTTGATTTCGGACATAGTCCCTTGGTTAATTTTTGAACAAGACATCGTCAATTTTGGTGCACAGTCAGACTACATATGTGTCTTACAATTAATTGTGGTACAAGAGTATGTGTGTAACAAAATGTTACAGAATCCAGTGCATTTATTTTAACTGTATTTCTTAATTTGCTACTTGAAATAGAAATTACTTACCGGAGTGAACTAAGAAAAAATTATAATTAATATCTTCTACAAAAATAGGTACAGTTTTATTATCATTGAATGATAGTATCACGGTGTAAGTGTATATTTTTATTTTTATAATTATATATTTTATGATTTTGGTTGGGGTGGCTTTAAATATTGTGGGCTAGTATGAGAATTTTAATTAACTTATACCGCGATAACACACGTACGGACATCGGCTGCCCCGAAGTACGTAAGATATAATATTTTTTAAACACAGCGCGCGACTCACCGCCTTCTAATAAATAGATTGCGTGAGCGCTGCTATTTAGAAAAGAAAATATGCGTATTCTTACGCAAACTGTAATTATTAATCTGGGTCTCAGGGGCTACTGGTTATTTATGTACCAAATTAAATAAAGATTAACTGAGATATTGCGGAATGTAATGCTTTTTAATATTTCTTGTTCATTATTTGCAAGGCAAAACTGGAGAGAATCTCGTCAGCCGTTAGGCGGCCAAAATGAAACATACTGAACTCATTCAGTGCTGTGAATTTTGGTAACTGAAATTAATTTGAACTTCGAAATTAATGAAAGATCAAAATTGAGAAGTCTGTCGCATTTACATCAATATTATGACTTGAAATTTTAGTTAAATAATACAATCAGCGTATGGCCGACTAAATCCTGCTAGGGGAGATGAACTCCCTGCACTAAGAAGTTGTTAATTATCAGACAGCACTACAATGGCGGCCTACCGCTAGACGAAACAAAAACAGGAGAGATAGTTCAATTAAAGCATTGTCTCTGATCTTCATGGCTTATGTTACACAGAGATTATATATAAAAAACTGTGTTTTGTTAATTACATCGGTATTTGTGTTTTGATAATAATAACTTACGTTCTTTACTATTTGTTATACATCGCGCACATGTACACAGTCTTGAAATAATTTCTAATTCACACGTCTCATAACAAAAACTTCCTTTCCCTTTCTCCAAATGTCAATTTATGTGACGTACCGTCACAATAGTCATTTCTGACTTAGTAAATATAAACTTTTACAAATGGCAAATCTAGAAATAATCTCCTTTTTGCTAAACTGAACCGTTTCAAAAACTGTAAACCGCAAGGAAACAATATTACTGCGATTCATGTTACACCACTGCTGTGGGAAAGAAATATTTTAAGATCTGAAGAATTTCATTACATTCTTAATGAGTCCGATGCAGTTAATGAGATATGAATTGAAGTGAACAGCGTAGCAAACATACGAGGAACACGCACTTTACTGTGCTATGACGAGAAAGTTTCGATGACAAAAGTCGCAGCTCTATTCGGAGTACCTAGATCTACTGTACCAGATAGTACACAGAGTTCATGAGATAACGTCTTATTTTTGCTATCGCCTAACCTCTTCGAAGCAAAGCAAATTTAAGGCATCAGTGATGCAGGGATAACAAAATCTGGATTAGGGAATAACAGAAACTCGTAATGTGGTTAGATCATTTTAATTTTCCACTGTTTCTAGAGTATGGCATGCAAGGGAGAATACAGAAAACGTGATTTTAAAACAGGCTTCCTTCGCCTCTTATTCAGAGAACATTCATGTAACGTAGAGAGATTACACAACTGTCTTCCATTATGCGCAGAACGGAATACTTGACACGAACATACATTCCTCCATAGGTCACAAGATTCCGGTGCGGCGGAAGGTTTCCCATATGCCCTCTGCGCGTTTTGAGTGTTACTACATTGCCAGTGCAAGCAAATGTCTTTTACAAACATTAGGGATCTGTACAAGCGTTTAATAGGCATCGGTTGGTCCTGTTGGTTTAGCGGTAAAACGTGTGCCTTGAAACCTAGAGGCCGGGGGATCGAATTGCTGTCGGACCACGGGAATTTTCAGTCTGCCTTTAATCTAGTCTTCATCTTTCAACGATGTGAGTAGAAGCCAAGAACTGCACGTGGTTCGGATTCCACATTAAACTGTACGTCCCCTTTCCCCAGATGGATGAATGGGGTGGATTAGGGACACGTCACTTTGTCGAGTAGCGTCCAGCTGAAAGAGTTGCACACGACCATTGAGCCACACAAAATTACGGAATCCTCAGAATTTCCAGTCGATACATTTGATAAAATTTTCTCAGATATTCGAAGGGATATATGCAAGAGGTGCTGATGTTGAGTAAGTGTTTAAGGAGACGAAGTGAGAAATTGTTCTAAAGTTATCTGAGGAGGAACATGAGAACCAGCTCGGTATTCACCTAATGGGAGCTGGGAAACCGCCTGAACACCAAATTCAGGCTGGCCGGCACACCGCCTCCTCGTCGTTAACCCGCTGGGAGGATTCGATCCAGGACCGGAAGCGGAGGCTTTAACACGCGCAGCTACCGTGGCGGATGCAAGGGCTTTTTACTTGTTTGCGAAGATTGTACAGCACAGTTGCTGTAAGAAGAGATGTAGCCAGCGCTATTTTTAGATTTTATACTGTACTTGGTAGCAATGCGTAGTCTCTATTTTAATAAATTAAGCTTTGACGGCATTGTGGAATAGCTTCCTGCTAAGAAAAAGTGAAAGCGTCCCGAAAAAACAGCATAATTTGGAACTATGACATGAACCAAGTTAATGATTTATCATACATTAAAATATTCTTCATGGACGGAATTCATCCGTTTTTACTTTCTGGTGGTGTATGTTCGATCATCGTTCAATTTTCGGTAGATAGTTTCCTGTTGTGATTTCTTTAAAATAAGCACACTTGCTTGGAGATCCTTATAATTCGGAGGTAACGGCTCAGACCGTCGAATATACATCTTATGACCAGGTGCAAATGCTCAAAATGTGCAAACAGTCAACGAACTGACTTGCAGCACATACCCACATTACCACATTTATGTAGTACTTGCCTCATAAACATATGGCGTACAGTCACATAAATTAGCCCTACGGTCCTACCTCGTTACTGCACTGTGTCATCAATATTTTCAGTTGATAAACTGACTTTTTGGTGTGGTAAGTGGAATTAGATCCTTTTGGTACTTATGAAAATTAAATTTACCTTCTTTCACTTATTTTGATTTCCATACATAACAGCAACAGCTATTCACCACTATTGATTTTTGTAGTAAATATGTGTATAAGAGCAGGGAAAATAATTGTAATATTAAAGTTTAAGTCTTGCTATTAGCTTATGTTCGGTTTGATGTTAGCGATTTGGCGCATTCCGCTTTGGTCCCTTCGTAGAGTTTCGTGCCCTATACTGTCTTGAACGGAAATTACCAAACAGAGAAACCGTTTATACTCAGGACTTTTTGTTGCGAATTGCGATCACATAAGTAAGCATCAGTCACTATTGCTACTATAAACTCGGAACACGGAATGGTTTTTGTAATGATATGGGGAATAACGTCCCGTCTCCTTGGGCTGTCTGTCAGATTAGTTTGATGAGTTTGAAGATAACTAATACGTTTTCCCAGTCCTGCACAGTCATCGGATTACAAATAGGTTATTTTGATGGCAACGACGTTCCAGAAACTTATTAGATGAGCTTTTATATTCTTTCATCCAGTTCATACATGTATTTCATACATTCGCAGATGGGATGACTGCAGGCTATCAGATAAGTAAGTGAAATTTATGCCTAGATGCCTTCTCACTGTTTTACAAATCCCGTAGGTTTCGTAATAAGAACCATCGATTGACAGTATCCTAGAAACAGTCTCAACAATTACTTTGGCTACTCTGTTCTTCAGATACTACTCGCTTCAAATATGGTCTGAAGGGATATGCTCTTGGAGTAGATACTTTTATGACGTTCTAGCACAGTAATTTTTTCTCGCCGTTTTTGTGCAAATCATATAATGTAAAGCTCTGTTTTATCAAAGTAGGCCCTATATATGTGAGCAAGTGGTGTTCTTCGCCTGGCTGCAAGGAGTTCTGTTCATCTTCCAACAGTGAAGCACCTTGAACTACCTCAAAATCCGACACAGTGAAATTTGATGGTATTGTTGTTTGGTTAGTACTCTCAAAGTCGACAACATGACTGCACTTACTAAAATATTTTGAGGTGAATGGCGATTAAAATTCATAAAATTCTGAAACATACTATAAACTATTCTTTAAAAGCCTGCTCACTCCCAATCCACTCTTCAATTCACAGAAATATTCTTGCTTTTCCACACAAAACTTATGACTGTGTGCGTTTCAACATTTGAAAAAAGACTTGGTAACCTGCAATCACAGAAGCAAGATTCACCTATACAATGAGTCAAGAAACTGTGTGTCGGCTGATTATCTACATAATAATGATTGAGCGAGCCTGGCAATACACCTCAATATTCTATCGCTTTAGATGTTCGTAGGTTAGCCAGAGCACAGAACCTTAAATGCGGTGCCACATTAGTTCCATCGTCAATGGAAACAGAGGGCACATCGGTTGGAAAACTATCTCCAGCATATTAATAGCAGTGTAAAAGGAATTCACGTAAGACGTGGTGTGCAGAAATCTGGACGCACGATCACCGGTCATAGTTACATATTCGCACCGGAGGAGGGAGCTGTGAGTCATAGTCCAGTGCCCTATCCGGAGACGCATTAAAATCAACCATGTCATGTCTATGTTCAGGAGGAGGGATGCCACAGCAGGGTTATGACCCGATCGACCGCACCTGTTGTCCCTTAATTCCAATCACTCTTCTTCCCACTGAGACAGCGAAGCGACTGTACATAAGGGTACGTCACGTTGGGCCCAAGTCTCTAGCATGTATTCATCTTCTGCTGCTTTATCTGTGGCCTCATTTCTCTGATTGCGCACGTAACCTAGAGACTAGAGGAACGCGTCTGCTTACAAGCATCTAAAGACGGTGGAGGATATCTTGGATCGTCTGAACTTGTTTATCAGCTGGGAACATACTACAGATAGTAGTGGGAGCAGATGATGAATTGCTATCATCTGTTCCGGTAACTTCAATACTATACTTAATTCGAAATAAAATAGTGACTTCACTGGATAGTCGAGTCTTTAGAGCACATTCAGGGAATACCAAAAAGCGGTTACTTTATCGAACCACCATTGCGACTTACAACTTAAATTATGTGCTTTATAAAACATAGGCTTAAAAATATTATCTGGGTTACAATTCTTCTGAAATTTGCTGGAGGATAATGTGTTCCCTGCCCTGTGCCCATGTATTTTTTAAATTCCTTTTTTATACTTTTATTCTTCACGATTACAGCATTTTATCTGGTAAGCTAACATACGCTGTATAATCCACATTTTGGGGGATATAATGAACATGTACCACATAGTATTTAATACAAGAAATACTGATTAGTTAAAAAGAGGATAACTAAACGATTGCCAGCTCGCTAAGTCAATGAATCCCAGAATGTTAAGAAAGGTAATGGCAAAGCAAATAATCACTGGCGTGACAGAAGAAGGTTGTTACGCTTTTCCACAACACAACAGTTCTCGAGAAAATACATGAATCAGAAAGTAATGAGTTTGCAGTTACTTATTCTGAAATACTAAATTTTGAAAGTAAACTGAAGTTACTGATTAAATAAAAGCAACTGAAACTTTGTTATGTAAAAAAAAAAAAATGAGTTCAGTAACCTCCGTTGAACGTAATGCATAATTTTAGAAGAAGGTAAGCAATTTACTTTTGATTATTGAAAGACTGAATTGAATTTGCGTTAAGCAAATGAGCGTCTGATTTTACTTTTAATGTAACAACAATAAAATACATACCAAGCCAGCAGAAGTCAGTCGCTAAGTTAAATGCAGGATAAATGAAACTGCACACTCTTAATTTGTGCTGTATCTTTAATTATTAGTTTTGCCAGTGATATTTTACGTAAATTTACGTGAATGAAGTAAGCACACAAAATTGCAAGTTAGTCAAGCCTCTATTATGAAATACTAGAATGAAAAGTTACTGAGGTAGAAAATTAAGACTGAAACTGGTCATTACCAAACAAATAAAATTGGCAGTAAATAGTTAATCAATTTTCATATTTTTAAGACATTCGGTAATCGCATGGAAAGGAAAGGGACGCTGCTTCGTAATTACCTCTGAGCACAATGACCAACACAGTTTCCCTACAGGTATTAAATATTGCAGGTTATTATTAAAGTTTGTCATACTTTGTGAAAGAAATGTCACTGCGTAATGCCTCTACATTACTTCTATTTCGTCACCACATTTTCTTAGGATGTTGTAGCTGTGCGGATGACGAAGAATGTACCCGATGACTATGCTGAGCTGCCGCTGTTGGCTGTGAACCCCAAGTCGTCTCCAGAGCCACGGATAATTACGGGACAGGCAGTAGTTAGAACTGCAGCTTCTTCTGCCTGTCAACTCCTACCGTACTCTCAATGCTCGCGGGTTAACGAATCAGGTGCACACACATTAGCATGATCATAACTGCACACCGCGTCTGCGTGAGTGACCAACAAACACTCCCGCACTCTTTCATGACTCTTAAGCTGCTCTGCTTCCTCTCTGCTCGTAGCACGACAGAGACGCTCCTTAAGCAAAGATAAACAACGGCACAGTTATTGCCATTTCGTAGTTGCTATCGATGTACTTAAATAAAGTATCCTTCGCTGTTACCCAGCAATTTACAATATTTACATTATAATTACATACATTATAATTGCAGTCAATTATACACTGTCAGAAATAAATACACTATTACATCCACTACATATTAACTATGGTTTCTGTAATAAAGCTTACACATTTAGAATCAGAAGTACAGTACAAGTTATCAACAGATATTAAACGCCGAGAAATATTGGATAGTGCAGAAGGTATTTTATCTGCATTTGCCGTGTTACAGGTTCCGCCTTTTATGCAAAAACACCATTTTTTCTTTTTACTGAAACAAGTTTTGGCAACTCTGTGCCATCATCAGTGGGTTTTGTTTGTAGAAAACTGTAAAAATTGATCATATTTTAGGTTGTAACTGATCTAACAAAATGAGGCCTAAAAAAAGTTTTTGTGCGTTTTTCTTCTTTCTGTGATTGCACATTTTATGTTTTTGCAGCTCATTCACACACAGACACACATGTGCACAGAAAGAGAGAGAACAAGTAAACAAAATTCAAATTAGGTGCCAAACTCTCTCGGGAATAAAAGAAAGCGGACGGGATTAGGAAACACAACAACACAGTACTCACCGCGTTTTTGCGAAATGAAAAGGCGTTTGTAAAAACTAAATTACACAGAGTACGTTAGTACGTCTGTACAGTGCCCTCAGAACGCGAAAGAAGAAGGATAAGTCACACTAAAACGCGAGTAATAACAAACATATACGCAAAACAGTTTGCCACACCAAAATAGCGTTTTTTAAAAATCAAGGGTTGTATTAACTCGACGATGAAATTCACATTTACATCATTTGATTTGCAGATGACAAGCTACTATCGCCGGACACCATACAGATGGTCCTGCAAAACCATATAATGTAAAAACACGGTAAGAAGAAAAACGAACAAAAACTTTCTTTAATTCTCACTTTGCTAGATCAGCTACAATCTAAAATACGTTAAATTTTTACAGTCTTCAATAAACAAAACCCACTAATGAAGGCGCAGTGCTAATATAGACTGGCGTTATGTTCCGATTGTTTTGAAGCGAAGTCGAAATCGGCCATTTCCGACGGTTACAATTTTATCCATCTCGTTCTTACCTTTACTGCCTGTCTCCTCCTTTTTGATGTGCAAAATTACGGTGTTATTAGAGGAATACCATACATTTCTCGTTACTACTCTTCTACTATTCCTGTACCGGGAATCTTTATATAGCCGCCTGCCGTAATACAGTTAGGCAAACAGAATTTCCATACGTTCGCAGATGATTTGATTCGGTGCGCCCGTTTCGTCGTGGCCTCGACGCGAATGTATCGATTATCAATAGCGGATTTTATATGCGGACGGTGGTCTGCTGTAACAGCCCTCGGCATTTTGCGTTGATTGGAAAAATTTTCCACCAGCGATGGACAGAAATATTACCGAGCTAGCTTTCAGCGCTGGTTTGAATTTGTTACAATTTGATTCCCTCTCCGAGCGACGTCGTGTGATGCACAAGACACTGGATTCATGCTCAAGAGATCAGTGTTCAAAGCTCATCCCTCTGTGCTGACGTAGGTTTTCCCTGGTTTGTTAAATCGCTTCAGGTGATTACCGATATTGTTTCTTTGAACACTATACGTTCGATTGCCTTGTCAATCCTTGTCACACTGAAGTTTATGCTGCAATTCTAACGACTGCGTTGTCGACGTGATGTTATACATTAATCTCCCTTGGTTCCATGCATTCACATAACATTTTCTTTTTCAGTGCATCAACATTTTCTTTTTCAGTGCATCCTATATTCCTAGATTACTAAATGGTTCAAATGGCTCTGAGTACTATGGGACTTAACATCTGAGGTCATCAGTCCCCTAGAACTTAGAACTAATTAAACCTAATTAACCTAAGGACATCACACACATCCATGCCCGAGGCAGGATTCAAACCTGCGACCGTAGCAGTCGCGCAGTTCCGGATTGAAGTGCCTAGAATCGCTCGGCCTCCCTAGATTACTAAAAGGCTTTTGAGAGACTGTAGACCTATGTGGCATCGTCTAAGCTGTGCGCAGTTCGCTGTAACTGACGGGTAATCAGCTAGTGAACCCGAAATTACGAAGGCGTGCTAAAAAGTAATGGCCTGCAAACTTTTCATGTGAAAACTCTTAACGCTTTTCAAAATAAACTACTGTTATTAATATTCTGCACCATTATCATGTATGTCTACATATTTGCTGCTCTCTGCCATTACAGGGCTCCGAATTGTAGTGCGTAACATGACAGTGTGTAAATTCAGTTCCGGCTTGACCATATCCGATTTGCATCTGTTTCCAAAACGTAAGGAACACTTCTAGGATTTGACTTGGATGGTGATGAAGCGGTGCAAGCGGAGGTGAGGTTGTAGCTCCGTCAACGAAGTCGAGCATTCTGCAGTGACGATATCAACAACACGGTCTCTCGTTGGGAGAAATGTGTTCGTCGCCAAGGAGAAATACACTGAAGAGCCAAAGAAACTGGTACACCTGCCTAATATCGTGTTGGACCCCAACGATCACCCAGAACCAACGCAACACAACGTGATATGGACTTGACTAATGTCTGAAGTAGTGCTGGAGGGAATTGAAACCATGAATAGTGCTGGAGGGGATTCACAGTATGAATCCTGCAGGGCTGTCCATAAATCCGTAAGAGTACGAGGGGGTGGAGAGTGGAGATCTCTTCTGAACAGTATATTCAAAGGCATCCCATATTCGCTCAATCATATTCATGTCTGACGAGTTTGGTGGCTAGCGGAAATGTTTAAACTCAGAAGAGTGTTCCTGGAGCCACTCTGTAGCAATTCTGGACGTGTGCGGTGTGGCATTGTCCTGCTGGATTTTCCCAAGTCCGTCGAAATGCACAATGGACATGAATGGTTCAAATAGCTCTGAGCACTATGAGACTTAACATCTCGAGGTCATCAGTTCCCTAAAACTTAGAACTACTTAAGCCTAACTCACCTAAGGACATCACACACATCCATGTCCGAGGAAGGATTTGAACCTGCGACCGTAGTAGTCGCCTAGAACCGCTCGGCCACCACGGCCGGCTGGACATGAATGGATGCAGATGATGAGACAGGATGCTTACGTACGTGTCACGTGTCAGAGTCGTATGTAGACGTATCAGGGGTCCCATATCACTTCAACTGCACACACCCCACGCCATTACAGAGCCTCCACCAGCTTGAATAGTCCCCCGCTGACATGCAGGGACCATGGATTCATGAGGTTGTCTCCATACCCGTAAACTTCCATCCGCTCGATAAAATTTGAAACGGACTCGTCCGACCAGGCAACTTGTTTCCAGTCATGAACAGCCCAATGTCGGTGTTGACGGGCCCAGCGTAAATCTTTCTGTCGTGCAGTCATCACGGATACACTAGTGGATCTTTGGCTCCGAAAGCACATATCGATGATGTTTCGTTGAATGGTTCGCACGCTGACACTTATTGATGGCCAGCTTTGAAATCTGCAGCAATTTGCGGAAGGGTTGCACTTTCAGGTTGAACGATTCTCTTCAGTTCGCAGGTCCCGTTCTTTCAGGGATTTCTTCCCACCGCAGCAAAGTCGATTTCATGTTTTACCGGATTGCTGATATTCACGGTACACTCGTGAAATGGTCATACGGGAAAATCCCCATTTCATCGCTACCTCGGAGATGCTGTGTCCCATCGCTCGTGCGCCGACTATAACAAAACGTTCAAACTCACTTAAATCTTGATAACCTGCCATTGTAGAAGCAGTAACCGATCTAACAACTACGTCAGACACTTGTTGTCTTATATAGGCGTTGCCGACCGCAGCGCCGTATTCTGCGTGTTTACATATCTCTGTATGTGAATACGCTTTCCTATACCAATTGCTTTGGGGCTTCAGTGTAAATATATAAGATAAGAAAAGAATAAAGATGCAGAATATTAATAACACCTGTTTTATTTAAAAAGCCTTAAGAATTTTCACACACAAAATTCGGAGTCATTGCTTTTCTGCATGCCCTCGTGTATCTGGGGTGCCCCAAGGAGCCTGCTTTACGTTGTTTGCATATGATACACTCGTCCAGCGTCTAGTAAAGACGTCAAAAGGTCGAAACGAATAACATGATTTAGGCAAGATATTTACATGGTGCGAAAAGTGACAACTGGCACTGAATAAAAAATATTTGAGGTCTTCCACAAGAGAACTCAGAAATTCCGTTAAATTTCGGATGCACGATGTATCAAACAAATTTAAATATTACTGCTTCAATTAAATATTTAGGGATTAGAATTACTAACAACTTGAACTGGAACCAACACATAGAAAAACCTCTGGGGAAAGCAAATAAAGTATGTGTTTTAATGGCAGAACACTTAAAAGATGTAATAGATCTACTCTTCTGAACTACTGCTGTGCGGTATGGGAACCTCAGTTGACAGGATTGACGAAGGACGTGGAAAAGTTTCAAAGAAGGCATCTCGTTTTGTATTATCGCAAAATCGGAGAGGAAGTGTCACGAATATGATAAGCGACTGGGGACGGCAATTATTAAAACAAAGGCGTTCCCTGCTGCGACATAATCTTTTACGAAATTTCAATCACCAACTTTGGCCTCCGAATGGCAAAATATTTTGTTGATTCCCACGTATATAGGAAACAAAGACTCCCGTGTGGAGTTGATAGTCTCCCATCGGGCGCCTCCCCAGGTGGCGGATAGGGGAATGCTCTCCAGATATGGAGGGTACCGGGGAAATAAAATACCCGGGGTGGACCAAAACTATCAACCGAAATCCACTAACGTCTGCCTGGTATCCAGCGGTTAGGGGTCAGCGTCTGTTCGCCTAGATGGTGCGGCTGCAGCAACCTTCTTGATCTCAACAATCAAGTCGTATTCCTCGTGATCTTTCCTCGGAAGGACCACCACCAAGTTAGTTTTCAACTTGAAAACCAAACATGATGATAACACAAGGAATGAATCCACTACCCCGGGCACCAGTCGCAAGGCTGGCTTTACCTGGTCATCGGATTCCGGGGGACCAGGAGCATCATGTTACGCCTAAGGTTGAGAACCAGACGACGTCCAAATTATTACACACAAAACAAAGACACTTCATCGGTACACTTAATACTAATACTCTTTTCAAACTGGGCAAGATCAAACAACTTACAGACGTGCTGCAAAAATTCCAGATCAAAATCCTTGCAATCCAGGAAACACGATTTACGGATGAAAACCATTTTGATACGGACAACTACAGGATCTACAAAGGAAAACCAACAGTTAAAACTAATGAGAAAGGACTCAAACAGTTTGGCACAGCATTTGCAGTCCACAAATCTATCAGAGACTCTGTCATTGACTTCCAGTCTGCCTCAGAACGTATATCAACGCTCTCCGTCAAATCGGCCAACAAAGCATATACCTTGATCAACGCACACGCACCCACAAATAACTATAACAAGAAGAACCGCCAGAAAGTGGATAACTTCTGGAATGACCTTGAAGAGACGACAAACAAAATTGCCAAACACCATGTAATAATCTTGTTAGGCGACTTTAACGCACAATTAGGTAAAGAGAAAAAATACAGGAAAATCACCGGAATCCATACAGCTCACAAGAGAACTAACAAGAATGGGGAAAGATTGATAAACTTTTGCGAAAATTTCGGCCTCATAATTATGTCAACACAATTCAAAAAACCCAACAAGAAACTGTATACTTGGAAGTCGCCCAACACAATGTTGGGTGAATTCCAGATAGATCATGTGGCCATCTCCAAGAGTAACACAGCAGAAATTCTTAATGTGAAAACGAGAAGAGGATTTTTTGACTCAGACCACCATCTCCTACAGATAAAGACCAGATTACAACCCAATAGAAAAAAGCCAAAACTAAACAAAGTGCTGAGACCAGACCCCGAATACATAAAACTCAACAAGGAAAACATCTTACAGGAAATTAGTCAGACAAACACCACAAACTGGACAGAACTTGTGGACGTCCTCAAATCCACGATGAAATTGGGTCAACCCCCGAGAAGGAGAAAACACAGGTGGTGGAATGTAATATGTGACCAAGCAATAGAAGAAAGGACCAATGCCTGGAAAAACTTCAATAGTCACAAAACATCAGAAAAATGGCAACAATTTCTAGTAATCCGAAAACAAACATCGAAAACTATTCGGAGGGAAAAAAGAAATTATGACAAACGGCGACTAGATGAGATAGAACAAGATTTTAAGAAGAACAACACCAGGAATTTTTATAAGACGTTTAAAGAACATATTGCAGGATACCAGCCACCCAATCTTTGTTTCAAGAAACCGGATGGTTCACTAGAAACTAACACAAAGAATAACTGCCAAATCCTCGCAGACTATTTCAACAAACTTCTCAACTGCGAAAGACCTACAGAGGATATTCACTACGAGACGTCTACACCAAATCCTGACGCTAAACCGCCAACCATCAACGAAATAGTAGAAATTATCAAGACTCTGAAAAACAATAGAGCCCCAGGAGAAGATGGAATTATTGTAGAACTATGGAAACTAAATGACGAAAGATTAACAGGAAAAATTCACAAAATCATATTAAACATTTGGGAAACAGAACAGATCCCTTCTGAATGGAAATGCGCACTCATCCATCCACTCCACAAAAAAGGGGACAAAACTGAACCAAATAATTACAGGGGTATCTCACTCGTACCGGTCACATATAAAATCCTATCAAAAGTTCTCATGAATAGATTAGAAGAACAAGCTGACCCACAAATAGGAGAATACCAGGCTGGTTTTCGCAAGGGACGATCATGCATAGAGCAGATCTGGAATCTGAAAATGATTCTCCAGATGAGAAACACCCGAAACACAGTGGTTACTTTTGTAGATTTTAAAAAGGCCTACGACTCAATAGACAGAGTAGCGCTCTGCAAGACGCTGGAAGAATTCAGCATTGACAGAAAGACAAGAGCAATCATTCGGGAAACATTAACTGACACAATCTCCAAGGTTAAATTTATGGGGGATATCTCGGAACCATTTGAAATCCAAACTGGAGTGCGACAGGGTGACGGACTTTCACCATTACTCTTTAATATCATTCTTGAAAAAATTATCAGGACATGGGAAAAAGAAGTCAAAGGAATCCAAATTGGCATTAGAAAAGATAATAGATTCAATGTGAAGTGTTTAGCTTTTGCAGATGACCTTGCAATCCTCACAAATAATAGAAAAGAAGCTACTAACGCCATAGAGAAATTACACGAAATTGCACAAAGAACCGGCCTGCAAATCTCATATGAGAAAACCCAGTACATAGAAAGAGTGCCACAAGACAAATTGCCTATTGTGACAACCCATGGGAAAATTGTACAAGTACCACATTTTAAGTACCTGGGAGAAATCATCCAGCCATCAGGGATCAACCTAAAGGCCAATGAGGAAAGAGTAAAAAAACTACAGAAAGCATATAAACTCACGTGGAACTATTATAACAAAAAGTCCATATCCATTAACGCAAAATTGAGGCACTACAACACCGTCGTACTTCCGGAGGCACTGTATGCATCTGAAACAACACAAATAGGTGGGCAAACTAAAATCAAAGAAATAGAGAAACAAGAAAGGAAAATTCTCAGGAAAATTTTTGGCCCGATACAAGAGCAAGGAATCTGGAAGAAGAGACCAACATCAGAATTATATAAATACACAGACAAGATTACAGATACAATAAGGAAAAGAAGAATGCAGTTCTACGGACATATCCACAGAATGAATGAAAACAGAATTTCAAAGCGAATTCTTAAAGTCATCAAAGGCAGGGGAAAAACAAAATGGATAAAAGAAGTTGAAGAGGACCTCAGACAAGCACACATAACAGTAAATTATGCAGAAAATAGAACTGAATTCAGGAACATCATCAAAAAACATAAATTTGACACCACAACACAGAAGAGAACAGGATGCAAATGGACAGCGGAGCGAAAGAAACAACACAGTGAACACATGAAGAAAATTTGGGCCCAGAAAAAACATAAACAATCATCATAAAGGAATTCAAGTTCAAACGCTCTCTTAAATGGGAATAATCGAAAATAATAATAATAAAATAAGAGACATCAGAGCTCGCATGGAAAGATTTAGGCATTCGTTTTTCTCACGTGGTATTCTACATCAACATCTACATTTATACTCCGCAAGCCACCAAACGGTGTGTGGCGGAGGGCACTTTACGTGCCACTATCATTACCTCCCTTTCTTGTTCCAGTCGCGTATGGTTCGCGCGAAGAACGACTGCCGGAAAGCCTCCGCGCGCACGAATCTCTCTAATTTTACATTCGTAATCTCCTCTGGAGGTATAAGTAGGGGGAAGCAATATATTCGATACCTCATCCAGAAACGCACCCTCTCGAAACCTGGACAGCAAGCTACACCGCGATGCAGAGCGCCTCTCTTGCAGAGTCTGCCACTTGAGTTTGCTAAACATATCCGTAACGCTATCACGCTTACCAAATAACCCTGTGACGAAACGCGCCGCTCTTCTTTGGATCTTCTCTATCTCCTCTGTCAACCTGACCTGGTACGGATCCCACACTGATGAGCAATACTCAAGTATAGGTCGAACGAGTGTTTTGTAAGCCCTCTCCTTTGTTGATGGACTACATTTTCTAAGGACTCTCCCAATGAATCTCAGCCTGGCACCCACCTTACCAACAATTAATTTTATATGATCACTCCACTTCAAATCGTTCCGTACGCATACTCTCAAATATTTTACAGGAGTAACTGCTACCAGTGTTTGTTCCGCTATCATATAACCATACAATAAAGGATCCTTCTTTCTATGTTAAGGGTCAGTTGCCACTCCCTGCACCAAGTGCCTATCCGCTGCAGAACTTCCTGCATTTCGCTGCAATTTCCTAATGCTGAACTTCTCTGTATACTACAGCATTATCCGCGAAAAGCAGCATGGAACTTCCGACACTATCTACTAGGTCATTTATATATATTGTGAAAAGCATTGGACCCATAACACTACCCTGTGGCACGCCAGAGGTTACTTTAACGTCCATAGACGTCTCTGCATTGAGAACAACATGCTGTGTTCTGTTTGCTAAAAATCTTCAATCCAGCCACACAGCTCTTACTTTGTTTATCAGGCGACAGTGCGGAACTGTATCGAACGCCTTCCGGAAGTCAAGTAAAATGGCATCTACCTGGGAGCCTGTATCTAATATTTTCTGGGTCTCATGAACAAATAAAGCGAGTTGGGTCTCACACGATCACAATATTCTAGTGTGGAACGGTAGAGAAATGGTCTGAAAGTGGTTATATGAACTCTCTGCCACACACTAAAGTGTCAGTTGCAGAGAAGTCAGGTAGATGTGGATGTCGATATCATTTAAGGAATACACAAAATTTTAATGGCTCATCAACAGTTCTATTTAACAAGGACTGAACAGTGTTGTACGATTCTGAGAATCAGACGGGTCTTACTGAAGGAAGCAATCACCTGAATTGCCCTAGAACAATTGAAAACACAAACTGAAACGGACCAACGAGAAGTTCATCACGCATGATCATCATCTAGTTTAAGCAGTAGACCTTGCAATTTATTGCGAACCTAAGAATTTGTACAGTGTAGGTCATTCCAGTTGGTTTTTCTATCTGTGGGGAGGCCCGTGCTGCATTGCTCACTAGTCAGTCTTAGAATACGAGATCTCAACGTCCGCAGATATTTAGAGGTTTATTATTAAGGTTCTAGATGACGAGCAAATAACATTTATCTTTGTTTCTTAACCTTACATTACACTTTTTTCGAATAATAATTGCTGAAACAAACCGCACCGCATTTCCGAAGCCTGAATTATGTTTTTCCATTGCTAACAGGTACTCTTGTTTCAGCAACAAATATCCCAACTGGTAATACAACAGTCTTTTAAAATATTAGCACCCTTTCTTTCTTGAATCTTTACTTAAAGTTTCTACTTACTGTGTCTCATATTTCGCTAAATTTCACGATTTTGATGTTTAATACCAACTTCCTCAAAAGGTGTGCGTATGCCGTCCAGGAAGGGAAGTAAGTGGTACTGTTTAACAGGTTCGTTACTAACAACAAACATGCAACGGAATAAGGTTGTACTGCAAAAAGTCATGAACGTCGTTTTACTTGGAGAGATTTAAAAACTATATTACCCACTCCTTGGTATAATTCTGCTAGCACAGCTGGTTGTAACGCATCTCTCTCATTGCAGCACCTCCCTTTTCGTATGCAAGACTAGTGAGTTAACCGTTGCGACATTGCACTCAGTAGTATACTGACAGTATACGGAGACGGTTTCCAGGCAGAAAACGATAGGTAACATCTACTGCTGTTATGTTTAAGAATGTTATCGTTTTAATGAAGCCCACATTCGACTCAGAAGTAATGTATATCTCTGGTAGCAGAGTGGCATTCCGTTAGCAAATATTTTCAAGCACACGAGGGTTCTGAGTAGTTGTCTAATAGCTGAAATCCAAAGAACATCAGAGCAAAGGACGCAGCGCAGAACTGTGGTTAACTTATCCTCGATTTCAACGTATCTGACCAGAACCATACATTTAAAATATGATATATAACGAACGAAAATGGAAAAAAGAGTTATTCAGCTGAAAAAGGACACGCGAAGGATACCGAGAAAAACTGAAGCCAGTGTCTAATAACAGACAGAGTAAAGTTTCGTATGTTGTCGTTTTTTCCTGCAAGCCCGAAAGTAGTCTGCTTAAATTCCTCATCTGTTGATCTGATGTCATCAACTTCATACAGACCTCACTGGAATTATTCGCTACCTCTCTCACTCCACCGGGCGTTGTCAATATCGGCTGGGGTCGCACCAAGGTCTTTGTGCTAGCGGAAAGCACGCTGTGGCAAGGTAATCCTTGAGCGTGTTTTCCACGAGTGAGCGACGTACTCGTCGGCTGGCATTAATTTTAGTCTGTTACCTAGTCGCGGTTGCAACCGGCAGTGTGAGAGTTACAGACGTATCCCGAGTTGTTAAGTATACCACAGCATGTTAATTCACCCAGTGCTACTACTTGGGATGCTTCCTATTTCTTCCAAATTTATTCAGTTACTTGACCAAATATTCATGTCAGCAAATTGGTAACAGTCGTTTGTGAATGTTCATTCTTCGTCATATAGTGTGATATCACATATGCTTCAGGATAGTTGTCGCGCATGTCATTGTCTTATCCTTCGATGATAATGCGTGCGATTTGGAGATTTATTTATGGAGTGAAGAATGTTAGTTTTTCCTTTCGCTTTTTCTTCAGTCAGAGACTTGTCTGAAGCAGCTCTCCACGCTCGTCTACCCTGTGCAAGACTATTCATCTCTGAATATCTACATCTAAATCTATATCTACATACATACTCCGAAAGCCACCGTCCTGTGTGTGGCGGAGACTACCCTGTACAACAACTACACGTTTCCTTTCCTGTTCCACTCGCAGATAGAGCGAGGCAAGAACGACTACCTATATGCCTCCGTGTGGGCCCTAATTTCTAGTATCTTCTCTTCGTGGTTCCTAAGCGAAATGTATGTTGTTGGCAGTAGGATCATTCTGTTGTCAGCTTCAAATGCCGGTTCTTTAAACTTTCTCAGTAGTGTCCTTCGAAATGAATGTCTTCTTCCCTCCAGGGATTTACACTTGAGCTCCCGAACCATATCCGTAACACTTGCATGCTGATCGAACCTACCGCCAACAAATCTAGCAGCTCATCTCTGAATTGCTTCGATATTTTCAGTCCGACCTGGTGCAGATCCCAAACACTCGAGCACTAACCAACAATAGGTGGCACTAGCGCCCTATATGCGGTCTCCTTTACAGATGAGCCCCATTTTCCTAAAATTCTTCCAATGAACGAAAGTAGACCATTCGCCTTCCCTATCACAGTCCGCACATGCTGGTTCCATTCCATATCGCTTCGCAACGTTACGCCCAGGCACTTGAATGACGTGACTGTGTCAATCAGGACGCTACTATTGCCGTATCCGAACATTACGGGTTTGTTTTTCCTGCTCATCCGCATTAACTTGCATTTTTATACATTAAGACCCAGCTGCTTTTCATCACACCAACTAGAAATTTTGTCTAGATCATCCTGTATTAACCTTCAGTCACTTATCTTCGAAACTGCTGTAATCTTTGTATCTACTTATCATAGTAAAGTCTTGCCTTCGTTCTAAAATTTTTACCCGCTATCTTACCTCCACTACCAAGCTGACGCCCCCTCACTCATCAGAAAGTGTTCTACCAATCTGTCCCTACTTTTACTTAAGTTGTGACATAATTTCCTTTTCTCCTCAATTCGATTTAGTAACTGTTCATTAGTTGATCTACCAGTCGAGTCTTCAGTATTGTTCTGTAACACCACATTTCAAAAGCTTCTATTTTCTTCTTGTCTGATCTGTTTGTTGTTTGCATTTCACACGGATACACTCCAGAAAAGATGTCCTGACACTGAAATTTACGTTCGATGGTAAGAAATTCCGATTTTCTGGAACGCTTTTTTTGCCATTTCCAGATTGCATTTTATATTCTCTCTACATCGGACATCAGCAGTTATTTTACTGTCCAAGTACAAAACTCATCTCGTACTTTTAGTGTCTCTTTTCCTAATTTAATTCACTCAGCAGTGTCTGATTTAATTTGACGACGTTCCTGGTCTTACTTTTGTCCATATTCATGTTATAACCTCTTTTCAAGAGATCGTCCATTCCGTTCAACTGATTTTCCAAGTCCTTTGTCATCTAACAGAATTAAAAAGTCGTGGGCAAAACCTTAAAGTTTATACTTCTTCGTCTCCCTGAACTTTATCTTCGTTTCCAAATTTGTCATTGTTGTTCTTTAGCACTTGCCCAATAAACTTACCCACTAACGTTGACAGTACACCTGGCTCAAGTCTTGATCTGTGTATTTATTGTTCTCATTTTTACTCGCCCCTCTGGATGGCGTTGCTCCTTTGTAGTACAAATTTGTGAATACAATAAGAGAGCTTTTATACTCGTGATAGTTTAGTCTTGCCGACAAAATCTACTTTGCTATAAGACACAATGTGGTATGCGCTTCCAGCTTTGTGTTCTGCGAGCAGCAGCGGTTATTCGCAGTAACACGGCCTGTGAAATTTGAGAGGCAGAAGCCGTTAAGTGTTTCCGTACCTCATGAAGAGGATGGCTGCGACGGCACCAGATCTTCTTTCGTCGCCACGTCGCTGAAGTCAGGGAGGGTGCATCCCCAGCTGTCAGGAAACAAACAAAACAACATCGTTGATTCATCGCAACTTCTGCATACAGTAAAAAAGTAAACAAAGAAACTAGTTGAGTTCAGAGTCTTAATAGATAAAAGGAGTTTTAAAATCAAGGTTTGACTGCCTTATTGCCGACACATCTGCTCTGCATAAAGGGTGCAATTTTCATGTTCCTAAACCTACTTGTTCTTAGCGTAAAACCGTTAATAAAACTGAGAAGAAACCAAGCTCAATAACTCCTCATCTTGTTGTGTTCCAAAAGTGACCAAATTCTAATTAGATCGTTATGCCTCAAATTCTCATAGTGTCATTTTACAACATGGTGTAGTGAGGTACAAAAACTCCATAAATCTGTCTCTTAGCATAGTTTTTAGCGGTCATTAATTAGTAAATGAAAATAAAAGCAAGGGAACAGACTATCTCCGAGGAAAATATTAAGTAGAACTAACTAGAACCAAACACTAGTCTTCTAAAATGTGTAGCATCAATAAAGGCGATAAAAGTACTTGAATAATATCAGCTTTTTGCTGCTCTGTAAAATTAGGTAAAGTGAAGTAGAGAAATAGTAAGCTTTGGACTCGGCATCTCAAGGGTCGATATCGAGATTTTCTGTACAAGGACACAGTTTAAAGAGTACAACTTGTTAAGTTTGACGGAATAGTGTGCATTTCGTTAAGGATATTGAAATACACTCCTGGAAATTGAAATAAGAACACCGTGAATTCATTGTCCCAGGAAGGGGAAACTTTATTGACACATTCCTGGGGTCAGATACATCACATGATCACACTGACAGAACCACAGGCACATAGACACAGGCAACAGAGCATGCACAATGTCGGCACTAGTACAGTGTATATCCACCTTTCGCAGCAATGCAGGCTGCTATTCTCCCATGGAGACGATCGTAGAGATGCTGGATGTAGTCCTGTGGAACGGCTTGCCATGCCATTTCCACCTGGCGCCTCAGTTGGACCAGCGTTCGTGCTGGACGTGCAGACCGCGTGAGACGACGCTTCATCCAGTCCCAAACATGCTCAATGGGGGACAGATCCGGAGATCTTGCTGGCCAGGGTAGTTGACTTACACCTTCTAGAGCACGTTGGGTGGCACGGGATACATGCGGACGTGCATTGTCCTGTTGGAACAGCAAGTTCCCTTGCCGGTATAGGAATGGTAGAACGATGGGTTCGATGACGGTTTGGATGTACCGTGCACTATTCAGTGTCCCCTCGACGATCACCAGTGGTGTACGGCCAGTGTAGGAGATCGCTCCCCACACCATGATGCCGGGTGTTGGCCCTGTGTGCCTCGGTCGTATGCAGTCCTGATTGTGGCGCTCACCTGCACGGCGCCAAACACGCATACGACCATCATTGGCACCAAGGCAGAAGCGACTCTCATCGCTGAAGACGACACGTCTCCATTCGTCCCTCCATTCACGCCTGTCGCGACACCACTGGAGGCGGGCTGCACGATGTTGGGGCGTGAGCGGAAGACGGCCTAACGGTGTGCGGGACCGTAGCCCAGCTTCATGGAGACGGTTGCGAATGGTCCTCGCCGATACCCCAGGAGCAACAGTGTCCCTAATTTGCTGGGAAGTGGCGGTGCGGTCCCCTACGGCACTGCGTAGGATCCTACGGTCTTGGCGTGCATCCGTGCGTCGCTGCGGTCCGGTCCCAGGTCGACGGGCACGTGCACCTTCCGCCGACCACTGGCGACAACATCGATGTACTGTGGAGACCTCACGCCCCACGTGTTGAGCAATTCGGCGGTACGTCCACCCGGCCTCCCGCATGCCCACTATACGCCCTCGCTCAAAGTCCGTCAACTGCACTTACGGTTCACGTCCACGCTGTCGCGGCATGCTACCGGTGTTAAAGACTGCGATGGAGCTCCGTATGCCACGGCAAACTGGCTGACACTGACGGCGGCGGTGCACAAATGCTGCGCAGCGAGCGCCATTCGACGGCCAACACCGCGGGTCCTGGTGTGTCCGCTGTGCCGTGCGTGTGATCATTGCTTGTACAGCCCTCTCGCAGTGTCCGGAGCAGGTATGGTGGGTCTGACACACCGGTGTCAATGTGTTCTTTTTTCCATTTCCAGGAGTGTATATCTGCAACTAATTTCTTAGTGAAATTAGGACAGTTGTCAACCACTGTATACAACCATTCTTTACGTCCAAGATCGCTTAAAAACCGAGTGTTCGCCTTGTCGATTTGAGCAATTGATTGCCGTCTTCAGATGTGGTTATTCAGTTAGCAGATTTGTTAGGAGATATAAGGATTTCGGTTAAGAATTCTGAACATCGTGAAGTCTTATAAAATATGTCAATGTATTACACATTATATGTCACAAGTTAAAACAAACCACAGTTGTTTTGCTCTTTACTTTCGGATGTCTAAGACACACAGACAGACGGAAGAACGAGTTATATGGATTTTTCGTTCAGATATCATTGTTGACAGAGACATGTTAGTCAATGATAGTAATAGTTTTTGAAAAAAGTTGGGGTAATTTCTCCATGATAAACTGTTTGTATGCCGGCTATGGCTATTGTGTGGGTGAAGGAGCTCATTTATCTGGGAATCAAACAACGATTTCAGATGCCAAACGGTGTGGTAGCTGTCTTGCACAGACCGACACTGCTTTAACATGGACACCTACCAAATTATCTTATAAGGACATTGGTGACAGAGCGAGGTACTGACTGGTTGATGGAGATGTTGATGATCTGCGGTGCACCTTGTCAGCTAACTACAATGTGGGGCAGAACAAGGGCCAAAGCAGCTTCGTTCCAGACAATGAACCAAATGCTACAGCTAACGTAAGTCGGTTCCCAAAATTAATGAGGAAGATCATTCATACAACTTAAGGATTTTTATGAGAAGAAGTAGCTGGTAGCGTCAGCATCTGCAGCAAGAATGGAGAACTACTTCTAGTGACTGTCGCAAAACCACCGCTCAAGTTGAGACATTTGAGATTGTTGGATAGAAATTGAGTGACGTCCGTGATGACCTTTCTGTCTATTACACAATGCAAACAGCCAGATCGTAAATCCATATAGAACACAAACTTGAGCTTTAAACACTTCTAAGTTATTCTCTCATTAGTTTCTCAACACCCATCACAACAAACACTCCTCACACGTTATTTCTTAATGCAAAAAACGTTTATGGTACAGTTTTCATTCGTTTCTCGTTATCAAGCACTGCACACATATAAAAGATTGTTAGCTGACATTAGGACTATAAAAATGATGACTGTTTTCCATTTAGTGCACCGCAACTTTCCATTAGTTTTCTGGACAAATAGAGCAAACATTCTTTCGTAGTGAGGGCGACGTTGAGCTTAGAAAGAGGATAAGATGTTAATACTATCCATTACAGAACTTAGTGTAAGATTTTCCAGAAGAAAGAAAAAATTATAGTGAAAAAGTGTATTGTGGAGTTAAAGAGTTGGTTATTATTCACTTCTATTTCATTTTTTACCAGACCTATACAGTATGTTAACTAAGTAATCTTTCACTGTATGTAATGTATTTCTTAACAGGTAGTTTTTTAAAAAAATTGTTTGAGTAACCTCTTTAATCTCCTGAGCCAATTTGTTGTATAAATTTATTTCTTCATAGAAGATATTGTTTTCAGTTCTATATTTATTCCTAATTACTCTATCTTATTTAGTAGAATCTTATCGTCCACATTATCACACGCGCTATGCAGATCTAAGAATATGCTTGTGGTACGCAATAATTCCCCAATCTGGTATCGTCTATTGAAAAAGGGCGGCATATGGAATGTTCCTGGAGAGATACATTACTCCAACTAAATATGGCAACACTGTAAATTGTCCCTTACGTGAAGTTGCATATCGTCGATGAAGAAACAATACAGTGTAACTGACAAATTGCCCGTTGTGGCCGAGTGGTTCTAGGTGCTTCAGTCCAGAGCTGCGCTGCTGCTACAGTCGCAGGTTCGAATCCTGCTTCGGGCATGGACGAGTGAGTTGTCCTTAGGGTAGTTAGGTTTAAGTAGTTCAAAGTCGAGGGGACTGATGACCTCAGATGTTAAGTCCCGTAGTGCTTCGAGCCATTTGAACCATTTGATGTTCCCGAGTATGTCTACAAACGTCAAGTCAAGCGAAAACGGTCATCTTCTGAATTTATCTCTGAACAAAATGTGTAATTGTATATACTGTACATATGGACGTTTAACATTTGTAATCATTTATATACTTTTGTGACCAGTTAATTTATATATTTTCTTTTGTGCATTACATAGTTCTGGTACAAATTAGACTTACAAAGTGTTTTCATTCATGTAATATTATCTTCATTTTTTCTTAATACTTTACTTTGGTACTTCCAGGTTGCACTGAAATTTATCAATGCATAACACATAACATAATTCAAGTAATTATTCACTTAAGATTTGTTGTGCCGAATCTTGGAACATAAATTCATATTTAGTTAGTGAGTTATTTATACAAAAATGTAGATTACTTTTTTTAAGAAACTAGAGCTGTATATTTATGAAGATAATGATTTTGTATCATTTTATACTGAAATAAACACAACTAACTCAAAATCATGCAATGTACACACTTTTGCTTCAAATTTGTTGTTCAGTGCAATGTGGCACAAACGTCTCAAGCAGCTAGGACCACTTTTAGTAATTCTACTCTGGCTCATTTTGAACTTCTACCTCTTTGGAATTCAAACTATGGTCACTGAGGAGATAGTATTTATTTAAGCAATTCATTAATATGTCTTTCATAACTGATTGTAATATTTATGAGAACAGAAGTGGTTTACTGTGTCGTCTTCATTACATTTATTTAATAGAGGTACAACCCTGGACTGTTTTAAATATCAATGACAGTTCCTTGATGGGAATGACTCCTTTATTATGATTGTTAGGGGTGCTTCAGTGTTGTGTATGCACTGTTTTAGCACACAGTTTGATACTTTATCTAGACCTTCTGATTTTTAATTGTTTTGTAGTTTTACCGATTTCTTACTCTGTGGGTCGTAATACATCATCTAGGCCTTCTGATTTTTTAATTTTTTGTAGTTTTACAGATTTCATACTCTGTGGGTGGTAATACCATCATTGCATTAATTTTACAATTATTTATTGTAGCAAACTAACATTGAACATAAAATTAGATCATAAATTATGGCGTAAAGGGGGAAATAATGCACTCTAGATAAATGTAGACTATAATTTTATACATATTATAACAAACATAAGATTTTCAGAGATGAATATTAATTGATGATTGACACTGAATGAGTACAGAAAGATACTTGCATTAATAACAGGAAGTAATACACCCATATAAATATTTTGTAAAGCACATGACTTATAGCAGTCACACTTCTCTGTAACAGTCTTTAGCAATGGAAACGAAGTTTCGATATAAAATTCACAAAAAGTGTACCCAATTTTAAAACAACAAATTTAGGCCATAGGAATAATAACCAATAATCAAAAGATGACTCATTCTAAAAATTATGCTTGAAATGTTAGGAATGCCTCTACACATTGTTAAATATCTACCAAACCATTAAGAACTTTAATAAAGATATTGCTAATTATTGCATAGATAGTACTGTCTACGATCATACAACAGTAACACTTGTATTTACCAAGAAACAATAAACGAAAACGTAAAACAGTTTTTCCTATCAGTAAATCAAATAAGATGATGGCTGTAACCAAAAATTTTCAGTTGCTGGTAAATAATATGTACTATGCAGCAAATAATTACTTAGATAACACACTGTAAGTGTTGCTAAAAATATAAAGCACTTGAATAAATTAACATGTCCGTAGTTCTTCAATATAGTTTCATAGAGTGGTACATGTAACTGGAAAATTATGGCTAATACAATCCTGACCTAACCATTATTTTGTATGGAGGAATACTGATTTAGATTTTTCCAGACAGACCGATGTGAAAATGCAAAGAATACAATGCAAAGGTCAGAGCATCGTCGTAGTTCTGATATGAGCTGAAAGGTTTTGGATGCAATGTACATAATAACTAATGATGAGAGAAGAATCAGTTGTATAAGAGTGCTTTTGGCATTATCAGAGAACATGTTTACATGTATTAATATGTAAAAGAGCATTTTACACAGCGTCTAAATCATATCGAATCCAGAAATTTACGTGTTTAAAGGTCTGTTTATTTGAATTTATTATTATGTTATATTGCTAAGTTTTAATTTTTAAAAGGTGTTTTGACTGGCACGTCAAATTTCATTGTAAAATAGGCTACACATAGGTAAAAAATTAACTACTGAATATATCGGCGCTATCTAAGTCTATGTTACACTAGAGCTGATAACACATGCGCAGTGCAAAATATATTCAGCCACGCCAAAATAATAGAAGCGGGTTTCAGCGAAACAAGTCTTATTGCCGCATCACTAAAGAAACTGCTCTATTTAGCTGGCTAACTTCTACCTAGCATTCGTCAGGAAACAATACTCAGTACCCAAAGGATCAAGGCTCTTCATTCGTCGTGATGTCAGCCGGGATTCCAACGTCCCAAATGATTAAACAATTTGTTGACACCAACAGAAATAAACTGCTTACAAAACAACTAATGTTGTTGGGCTATCAAATCTCTGTTGATAATATATTGTACTTACTTATACTGGCCACACTTACCGCAGCCGGTCCTTGGCCTCACACAGTCCAACCTTCCACACCTTCCAGTCAGCTGCATTTTCATCTTCCACACCGAGTATCCGCATGTCTCACATGGTATTATCCTTTCATCTCGTTCTCGGCCGTCCTAGCGGTCTCTTTCCCTCGGTTTCTCCATCTATTACTGTCGTTATTACCGTGTTCTTCCCTCTCCTCCTCTCATATTCTCACCGCCTGAATCTTCTAGTTTTCACATCGTTACTATATCAGGTAGTGTGTATAATTGTCTATTTTTTCTGTTTTTCCTTATTCTTCGCTGCTCATTTTGTTTCACTTGTCCATACATTTTTCTCGTTACTTTATTATGAGTTTCATCTCTCATTATTTTTCAGGGCCCATGTCTCCCTTGCATAGCACACTATTGGCCTGAGATATTCTTATCTTTGCAAGCCTGAATAGTAACTTATATCTTATGATGTTCAGTACTGCTCCTAAACATCTTCCACCGGCTTTAATTCTAGTTACGACCTCTTGTTCTACAAGGTTTTGTTGGCTCATGTCTATTTTCTGTATTGTTAGGTTTCTGATTGTTAGATGATTGCCGGCCGCGGTGGTCTAGCGGTTCTGGCGCTGCAGTCCGGAACCGCGGGACTGCTACGGTCGCAGGTTCGAATCCTGCCTCGGGCATGGGTGTGTGTGATGTCCTTAGGTTAGTTAGGTTTAAGTAGTTCTAAGTTCTAGGGGACTTATGACCTAAGATGTTGAGTCCCATAGTGCTCAGAGCCATTTGAACCATTTTTTTGTTAGATGATTTGGTCCTAAGTGAGCTCTACTTCCTATTATCATGAACATTCATTTGTACTTACACAAACTTTCTTAGCTTCCTCCATCAGTTAATTCCCATGTTCTCCCATCTTTCATGCTCTTTTCTATCGCCACAATATCATCTGTGAAAGTCAGGACATTTATCTTTTTCCCTATGGTGACTCAAGCACTTTCTTATCTTACTCTCCTCAGTGTGTTGTCGGATGCCAAATTGAACAGGGCTGGTGGTACAATGTCTCAGTGTTCCATTCCTGTTTTTAGCAAATGTTTCTGAGAACTTCCCCAGTACTTTCACTCTACACTTTGATTCAATGACATACATTTTACTTAGCTTTATCAGCTTGTCCGGTATCCCACATTCTGCCATTATGCGCTACAATCACTCTGCTATAATATGCTTTGTTGAAGACTGCAAAAATACAGAAAGTATTCTGATTGTACTTCCAGTTCGTATACAGTATTTATCTTATTATGAATATTTGGTCTATTGTTGATTTACCCTTTTTGAACCCCGTTTGTTCTGTGTCAAGTACTTCTTCAATATATGGGCTGAGCCTTTTCAGTAAAATTCTTGACGTTATTTCATAGCACATACAGTCTTAGACATAAAAACTGACCGCCGGCCGGCCGCCACAGAGAGTCGTTCACTTAAGGTGGCCAATAAAACTGACCGCCCCTGACAACTGTAAGTCCGGCCACCTGCACAATCTGGCAATACTGTAAGATGCGGAAGTGTTGTCTACTTCCGAGATGATATGGATGGAGTGAGCCCGTGGTCTTGCGGTAATCGTCGTGCATTCTAAACTTTGACTCCCATGTTCGCGTCCAACTGTTTTTTTCAAATTTCGGTCTAAAGTTATGAGTCTGATTGAACATCAAAGACAATTCGCTTAACATTCTACCCACCCTCAATAACAAGTATTCCAGAAACAATTCCGCACGACAGCTCGTGGCTGCGTCGCGTCATAACAGCTTATGCTCGGGCGTTTCCTCGCGCTGCAGCGGCTACTGGCCACCGGCCAAACGCCACCCGCTGCCTGAAATCCGGCGCCGCCCATGTGAAGGCGGCGCCACGCTGTCAGTGTGTGTATCAACTGTCATTTTCGAATTTGTAGTTCTAGTTATCATCTTGCAGTTAAGCATTGGATTTCGCATACTTGAAAATCATGAACTACAGTTAAGCATTGTAAAATTGAGTCGCAAGTGGAAAAAGGTGTAACATCTGCAACACAACGTTTACTTTTGGTATAACAGAGGGGTGAATGTAGAGGAGGCAGCTAGAAAGATTTGAACTGTGTATGGAGCGAGTGCTTTTGGGAAAAATACGCCAGAAAAAGATATTCTTGTTTCAACAAAGATCGTTCTGACATGAATGATTTTCCACATTAAAGAAGCCTCGACTACTGATATATGTGACAGATTACCATTTTACCATCATGCGACATTTGCATTCAACAGGCAAAGTTCAGAAGTCTGGTGTAGGAGTACTGCATGCTCTAATTCGAAACAACAAAAATCAACGGAGTGACTATTATTGAACGTCATCAGGTCGCTGATTGAGCATTCCTTTGCAGTACTGTTACTGGTGACGTGTTATGATGCCTTTATCGTTAACTTCCTAAGAAGAAATGAAAGGCTGAGCCCAACCAAAAGACGTAGACTAGTGCAAAGAGTAGTGTGAACATAATATTTTACATTTGATAGCTCCAAAAGTGTGTATGGATTACGAATTCTGCCCCAAGGGGTGTGTGCAACACAGTTGGAATTTGTTGTCAACAACTGAGACACCTTTCGGTCGCAGTGTAAGAAAGTCGAGCAACAAAACTGCTTCACCTGTGCTATTGCATGATAACTCATTCTGTTGATTTGAGGAACAAAACTATCCAGGAGATTGATAGGGAAGTCGTCTCTCAGGCACTTGTATTGATAGGGAAGTCCTCTCTCAAGCACTTGTCCCTCTCGTCATATATTCGTAAAATTTTACCTTTCCCGCTCTTGATCGATCAACCCTCAAGGCAATTCATTTCTAGACGAAAATGCCCTTTAAACTACACTGGTTTAATGACATCGTTAGAACCAGTGGGTTTCTACAGGTGTAGAATTTGCAAACAACTTTAGCATTGTCAGATTGTTTTAGATATCGTGAAAGAAAATTCAGCTGCTGATTAATTTCTCTTTGATGATTACTGTTGCGATTAGTAAACTAATGGAAAATGCAAATAAAATATTCAGTTTACTAAAACAAATTAAATTCAGCTTACTACAGAAACATCACGACGGCAGTCTATCTTAATAAAGCAGTAAGTGTCTGTAAGACGATTGAGCCTATTTTAACACGAATTAGTAGGATATTACTGACTTTAGACTTCGAAAAGGTCTGTATTTACTTCATTTCCTGTATCATTCGCAAGTATTATGAAAATGTGGCATTTCATAGACAAAATTATGTATTCACTACAACAAAAATGATGTCGGCAGAAATCAAAAGTGGCATTATGAAATTGTCAGTACCGTAAGGTTTTCGCTCTGACACTAAGGGTTACTGTAAGCAGCAAGACGAATTTTGATCGAGCGTTATCTTACGATTCCCTTATTGAGTTTGTTGAATTTGTACCAATGATTTTTCTACAGGTTTTTTCTGTTCCAAGTAGAGAGTTGAAGTCTCCCATTAGTATTTTCACGTCATCTTGGTGAATTTTGCTCATAGTATATTCGAGTGTGTTCCAGAATTTTTCGACATTTTTGGTGTTTTTCTTATTTTCGATGTTGGTGGGGCTATGTGCATTGATGAGTGTTTATTTTTTACTGGGGCTCTGAACGAGCATAGTCATAACTCGATTGTTGATGGGTGTGATTTCTTTGACAGAATTGATGATTGATCTGTGTTCGAGAAATGCCATGCCCAAGATTGGTACGCCTTTCGCTACCTTTTGTTGCATTTTGCTCTTGAAGATGCAATGGTTTCCGTAATGCATCTTCCCACCACTGAAATAGATGTGCATTGTTCGATTCAGTATTTCCATCACATAAATATGGGTTATAATTACGTTACATTGCTACTAGTAGACATATTTCTCACTTTTTCTTAAGCAGTTGCTACCTGTTACTCCATCATAGGAATTTATGGGCGCAACATTGTTGTGATACCGACGTTCAAATTATCCGATTTCTGTATTTTCATTACAATACCAGATCGTTCTAATCGGATTCAGCCAGTCAGGCTTAATGTGGACATCCGAATACGACTCTCATCATTTGATAGACTGGGTAAACCACATTCTTAATCGGACGGTTGAATCTAGATCACTTATTTATGACAGGGCCTGAATTCCTAAACACTGTGGAAAATAATAATACAATGTGCTTATTACTAATACGTTATTTAAATATAAATATATGAACGAACGAGATAATAGTTTATTTACAGGAGCAGAGCGCCATCCATCATACCAGATGGTTCAAATGGCTCTGAGCACTATGGGACTTAACTTCTAAGGTCATCAGTCCTCTAGAACTTAGAACTACTTAAACCTAACTAACCTAAGGACATCACACACATCCATGCCCGAGGCAGGATTCGAACCTGCGACCGTAGCGGTCGCGCGGTTCCAGACTCTAGCGCCTTTAACCGCTTGGCCACCACGGCCGGCTCATCATAGCAGAGCAGTGCGAGATTGATTTCAGGGCCAAGAGAGGATAAAGCTGTTGCCGTTTGTTCCACGATCACCGAACATCAACCAGATAGAGAATATGTGGACAGAGGTAACAAGGTCATTGCCATGTGGACCTACAAATGCAAGCGACCTTTGGACGAATATAGAAAACGTATGGTGGGAAGTAAACCATCACGCAACACCGTCGACGACTTAATGAAATCAATGCCCTTACGCCTTCGAGAAATCTTACGTAATGATCGTGGTAGGGTTGGTTACTAAAAGTATACTCGTCCACAAAACCCATGTGGACAATTATCTGATAGTCGGTCAAGCTTTGCTTTGTCGCAGCTCTTTAAATACAAGTCCATTTACTTTCAGTCTCCTCCTTACAATTCTTGCAATACAAGGTAATTGAAAAATCTCATCCACTCGACGCCAACTGAGGAATTGACTGGTGCATGTGTTGTACAACACACAGTAGTTGTCACCCTAACTGGAATCAATGACTGTTTGTGTGTGTGTGTGTTTTCGTGTTCACGCACAATCTGAATGAATTCTATTAACATTAGAGAGACAACCAACAATAAATATTGCATAAAATATGACTGTAAAGTATTTTAATGCGATGGGAAGCTACAAACTGAATTTTTACCCAACCCACGACCTGCATATTACGTTAAGTAAGATGTATTAACTCCATAGTATCGTTAGCAGTGACAGTGCGCTCTTGTTGTCGAGGCTCGCGACAAGTGCAGCGATTAGCAGTGCCCAATGCCGCCGCGATTTGTTTATGTTGGCTGAGCGTGGACACTGCAGCAGACGCTTCGCCATAAACAGAAAGAAATCACCTTGGCTCTGACTCCAGTGAGCGGATATCACTGCCTTCGTGTTCTTATAGAAACCAACGTGAGACTCTACTCACAGGTGCCATGGAGCAATTGCAACGGGTATCATGTCATTACTCATCAGAATATTAACTAGTGATGAAATTTCGACTCTATTTGAATCCCAAGAAGATAGGAACCTTCTCACAAAGGAATGTGAGGTGATATCAAAATTTATCCAACATACAAAAATTAACTTCAGGGCTTTCATGTATGCAGTAGTAGCACACAAGGAAATATTATGTCTTGGAAGCGTATATTTCATTTCCTCTTCTCATATTAACGCCCTTGTTTTAGTACGAAGTGAGAAAATAAACACGAAAAACTAAAGCTCCTGAGAAGCATATCAGTCATTTCCTCTTCTCATATCATAACTTCTGTTTTATTATGAAGTAAAAAAATAAACAGTTTAAGGTTGTGAAGCATAATATGACACCAGATTCTTATCGTAGGCGCTATCGGAAACGCAAAAAGCAGGGAGCTGTCCATTCTTTTGTCCAACAGTCGGTCTCCTTTCATGTATTACTCCCGCTAGGAGATTCTTATTTAAGGAGTTGTGGGCATCAAGTTCTTCAGCAGAACAAGCCTTATGTTATTGTGCCAATTACGGTATAGAAAAAATGCAACAAAGACGATTTCCCTTAAAGCAGTGGGGATATTTGCAAATGTCTATTCAGCAATGACTGCCAGCTGCCACAACACATCACAGAATTCATGCGGCAGGCAACACAACTGTGCGTGCACTTCAGACTTCATTCAGTAAGATGTCAGGAGATGGATGGAAACGTCAAATTAATGTCGCTTTCCGAGTCGTATTCAATCCAGAATGAGGTGTTATTAAGGTAGTTGAGCGTTCTAGCAATTACACTTTTGTAATTCCCATATGAGTATTCCGATAGCCAAAAGAACTCGTTAGTGTCGAACTATCGGGAACTGCATTAATATCAAACTGCAAGAACTAGAGACAATACGTGGACTCTTCTCTTCGCTGGGTGACCTATTACTGGGTGTTGTGTGCTGTCCTTAGGTTAGTTAGGTTTAAGTAGTTCTAAGTTCTAGGGGACTTATGACCGCAGCAGTTGAGTCCCATAGTGCTCAGAGCCATTTGAACCATTTGAACCTATTACTGTTATTTAGGATTCTCTCCGTCCTAGGCGTAATGCAAATGGAACTTCAGAGGTGCTTTCCGCTATTCTTGAGAAACATCAGCAACTTGTAATCACTGCGAGTTACAACTGCGTGATAATATGGCTCAGGTTGTCAGTAACTTTAATGGTGGCCCACATATAGCCGGCCGGAGTGGCCGTGCGGTTCTAGGCGCTACAGTCTGGAACCGCGTGGCCGCTACGGTCGCAGGTTCGAATCCTGCATCGGGCATGGACGTGTGTGATGTCCTTAGGTTAGTTAGGTTTAAGTAGTTCTAAGTTCTAGGAGACTTATGACCACAGCAGTTAAGT